>NW_027531334.1:2976023-3176934 GCF_008692635.1 Crocuta crocuta
TTGTTTTTGTGTGTGTGTGTGTGTGTGTGTGTGTGTGTGTGTGTGTGTGTGTTTTGTTTTGATTTATTTGGGAGCTGGTGACCAAGTCCAAATAAATTTTTTTCCAAAAAGGATGTATGGTGGTGTATTATTATACATGAAGTACAACAGGATAACAGAAGTAGGTGAGTTAGTTAAATGAAAAATAAAGTTTATGCGGTGCCTGGGTGGCTCAGTCGGCTAAGCGCCCGACTCTTGATTTTGGCTCAGGTCATGATCTCACGGTTTGTGGGTTCAACCCCAGCATGGGGCTCTGTGCTGACTGTGCAGAGCCTGCTAGGGAATTTGTCTCCCTCTCTGCCCATCCTCTGTTTACTCTCTATTTCTCAAAATATAAATACTAAAAAGAAAAGGAAAGGTTAGTTTACACAAAATAGACCTAGGAGTGAGGCTACACGTAAATTTATAATATGGTGCTGATGCTGCCGTCTGATAGTTGCATACTGTTTGTGCCATTGCTCAGAAAGGATAAATCTTACATGTTTTCAATGATGTAAGGTTTCATGTATTTTTCGAATGTTCTAATTTACTAAAATTAGGTCAGTAAGTTTCTATTTGATAAGTAGGTTGTAGCCTTTAAGTCTTATGTTCTGTACAGACTTCTAGAAAAATAAACCAGCATCCTTCTTTTCCTTGGCCACCTTCATTTTATTTCCTTTCCACTCCTTATCTAGCCCTGGTTCTTTTGCACAGTTTCCCACTTATCTATACTAATGGTTCTCCTACTTGAGGCTGTTTTGAGAATCGCTTGGCGAGTTGTTTAAAAATGTCCATTTCCTAAAAGCAAAAATGAACTATTGGGACCTCATCAAGATTAAAAGCTTCTGCACAGCAAAGGAAACAATCAACAAACCTAATAGGCAACCGACGGAATGGGAAAAGATAGTTGTAAGTGACATATCAGATAAAGGGACAGTATTCAAAGTCCATAAGGAACTCACCAAGGTCCACACCTGAAAAACAATCCAGTGAAGAAATGGGCAGAAGACATGAACAGACACTTCTCCAAAGAGGACATCCAGATGGCCAACAGACACATGAAACGATGTTCAATGTCACTCCTCATCACGGAAATACAAATCAAAACCACACTGAGGTGCCACCTCACACCAGTCAGAATGGTTAAAATGAACAAATCAGGAGACTCTAGATGCTGGCGAGGATGTAAAGAAATGGGTACCCTCTTACACTGTTGGTGGGAATGTAAACTGGTGAAGCCCCTCTTGAAAACAGTGTGGAGGTTCCTCAAAAAAACTAACAACAGAACTCCCCTATGACCCAGGAATAGCACTGCTAGCAATTTACCCAAGGGATACAGGAGTGCTGATGCAGAGGGGCACATGTACCCCAATGTTCATAGCAGCACTTTCAACAATAGCCAAAAATAATGGAAAGAGCCTAAGTGTCCATCAACTGATGAATGGATCAAGAAGATGTGGTTCATCTCTACAGTGGAATATTACATGGCAATGAGAAAGAATGAAATCTGGCCATTTGTAGAACGTGGATGGAGCTCAAGGGTATATGTGGAATGAAATACGTCAGGCAGAGAAGATACCATATGTTTACACCCATATGTGGAACAGGTGAAACTTAACAGAGGACCATAGGAGAGGAGAAGGGGAATAAAAATAGTTAAGGAGAGGGAGGGAGGCAAACCATGAGAGACTCTTAAATGCTGAGAACAAACAGGGTTGATGGGGGTGGGGGAGAGGGGAAAATGGGTGATGGGCATGGAGGAGGGCACTTGTTGGGATGAACACTGGGTATTATATGGAAACCAACTTGACAATATATTTTTTTAAAAAAAGCTCAAAGCAATAGGACACACACACACACATGCAGATTCCCTTTTGAAAAGAATGATAAACACAGCCAGGGGATAGGGACAGAAGCCTGCATCTTAAACGAGGAGCTCAAGTGATTTTGATGCATGCAGCAGGCGAAGCAGAGTTAAATACTGCTTTAGCTTCCTTCTTTCCTGAAGCCTTGCTGAACATCCTGATTTAATTCGAAGTTCTTAAAATTTCTAGTCACTTTTCATTGTTTATATTTTTCCTGGCTTCCTACAAAGTGGTAGTAACTACTTAGTACCTTAAAACATGGATAATAATTCATTCAGGACAAGTCTAAAAATAGCCATCAGCTTCTATGATTCTAAGATTTAAGGTCCAGTCTTGCTTCTGCTCTTACCTGTAGATGACTCCACTGAGTCAGTTTCCCTGCGGTTGGATTGCTTCATCTCAAGTGCCATTACTGTTCAAGAATCATAAACTTTTACAGTTGAAAGAGACTTTGGAGATTATCCCTCATTGGAAAAACCAATATTCAGTGAGTTATCTAAGGAAGTAAAACTATAAAGCCTGAATTGGACTACAGGTCGGACACTTTTTTGTACTTTATGTACTTAGACCAATGTTCCTTTGGACTCAGATTCTTCTCCTCCTTTTTCCCTCTCTTCCTCCTTAGAATTCTGGGGGAAATAGTGAAAAAGCTTCACATGTGTCCGTAACGTGATAATTTATATATATAAGGAATGCAGTATTCTAGATCAGTTAATCTTTCCAAACAACTTAGAATTCTAATGAAAATGAAATCTAATGGGGCGCCTGGGTGGCTTAGTTGGTTGAGCGTCCTTCGCTTAGGGCATGATCTCGCGGTTCGTGGGTTCGAGCCCCGCGTCGGGCTCTGTGCTGACTGCCAGCNATTAGGTTGGAAACTACTGTTAGTGTCATCAGAGTGAGTATCGATTTTATTGCTCTGGTAGCATCGGAGCAGGTCGTTCCCGACAGCACAGTGGTGAGCTCTCCCACGCCAAATCCTCTCGGTCTTCCTTCAGCCACTGCTGCGGCAACAGTTTACAGCAGGAGTGGATGACCACACTTCGCCTCCTCCCTGCTCCTTCTGCCAGGCTGAAGGAACTGCTTGGCACTTGGGCATGCACAAGTTGGAAGAGGCATGAAACCACCTTCTCCCTACTTCACAGACAACTCAGAGGCACATTTCATAAAGCTCCAAAGAAGGTCCATCAAGATCAAGCACTAGTACTTATGTGATGTCCAACTCCTGCATCCTTGATTGATTTTCCTTTCTTCTGTCTCCTTTATTGCTCCTGTTCCCTGAGATCACTTCCCAAATAAACGGCTGATGCAAACTTTTGTCTTGGGCTCTGTTTTTAGGAGAACCAAGGCTAAGACAAGCAGTAAAGTAACACTGGCAGGCAAAATGACGACTTCTGAGATCAGTCTATTGTCACCATATATTTCACTTTGTGAATGCCTACATAAAATTTTTGTTTTTAGCTTAAAACACTGCTTTTAGAATAAACCAGTGCCATCAACTACAGAACTGAAAGCACTGAATTTCCTAAAAAAGCCACAAAGTTGTTTTACAGCCTTAAGTTTTTATCTAGTGCTGCTGCTATAATTATTAAATATTCAACCTCACTTTGAAAAGCTAAACCAAGGGAGTCAGGGTGGTTCCGTCTGTTAAGCATCCGACTTCAGCTCAGGTCATAATATCATGGTTCGTGGGTTCAAGCCCAGCTTTGGGCTCTGTGCTGACAGTTAGCTCAGGGCCTGGAGGCTGCTTCAGATTCTGTGTCTCCCTCTCTCTGACCCTCCCCTGCTCACACTGTCTGTCTCTCTCTCAGAAATAAATAAAAACATTAAAAAAATGTGTTTTGAAAAGCTAAACCACTTACATGAATAGGTCCATAGCATCTTCATAAAAATCTTTTCTGTTCACTGTAGCTCCAGGTAAGGCTTTATCTTTCCATTCTGAATCTTATTGTACTAATTCTAAACTGTCTCATTTTTTCTCTTGCTTTTGTAAATATCAGTTTTCTCACTTAAAACTGGTTTTGTTTTTTGTCTTTTATTAGAGAAAATGTTATCTCCTCAATGACAATAGGTGTTCTGTGATAAATCTGAATTTTGCTGTATTCTTGGGTTGGTTTCACTTTACAAATACAGAAAACTTAAAAATATCCTTTACACATATAATACCATTTTAATCTTTATAGCTTTGTGAATTATACATGAAGTACAGAGAAATCAAGTAATTTGCTCAAGGCCCAATGTAATAAATATTAGAACTGAAATATGAATTCTGGCCTTCTGATTCTGAATACTGCATTCACCTGAAGGTGAATGATCCCAGCCTGAAATGACTGGTGTTTCCAGCATGGAGTGAGATTTTATCAAGAATATATATTTATTTTTACATTCAAACAAAGTCTTAGAAAAAAGATTATAGGCATTGAGAGTAGCCACAGTGCTTAACAGAAAAGTAGCTCCTCTTTTAACCTAGTCCATTTTGTTACTTAAATATACATAACAGACATTGTTTTTAAAAGACAAAACCCCCATAAAAACTCAGCAAACCATTCTCTACACAGGAGTAAATAGGTTTTCATATTATGGACTTCTGTATGCTCTTGTTTGTCAGTCTGTTCAAACAAGAACACTGTTAAAATAGAACAGTATTTGTTCTAATGAATAGCATAATTCAATTATTTATAGACATTTTCCCCCAGGCACAAATTCATTCTTGCTTTGGGAAGATGCAAGTTTTAAAGCTGAAATGGTCCATCTGCAAATTACAGATGCACAACATTTAAAACAATGCTGAAGGGCGCCTGAGTGCCTCAGTCATTTAAGCATCCAACTTCAGCTCAGGTGATGATCTTGCGGTTCAAGAGTTCGAGCCCCACATTGGGCTCTGTGCTGACAGCTCAGAGCCTGCAACCTGCTTCAGATTCGGTGTCTCCTTCTCTCTCTCTGCTCATTCCTGGTCACACTCTCTCTCTCAAAAATAAAAGATTTTTTAAAATGTTGAAATTCTAGGTGTTCAACTCCAGTCGGCATAAAGAATTTTGAATCTTCAGTTAAACTAGAGACCATCAGTCTTAAGATTTCCTGTTATATTTGCTATAAAGCATCTCAATAGATGGATTCCAGAATAGGTGACAGAACTGTGAAAAGAAAAGAAAAATCATTTTCTTCCTTACTTCAGATGTAGTAACATTTGAATTCATTCAACTTAAAAATTGTTTAAAAACTCTTGAGTTCCATGTATGAAACAGAATGCCTTAATTTGTCCTACATTTCCTCTCTTCCACCAGCTTCTTGTATTTTGATGACCTACATTATCAGACCGATTTCCTGCAGGATTCTAAAGATTTCACCATATATACTACTTTGCCTTTTACTTCAGAAAGTTTTTTTTTTTTTTAATCAAGGTAGAAGTGACACATAACATTAGCTTCAGGTGTATAACATAATGATTAGGTAATTGTATATATTGTGAAACAATAGCAGTAAGTCTAGTTAACATCTGTCATCATGCATCATTATAATTTTTCTTGTGAGGAAGACTTTTAAGATCTGCTCTCTTAGCAACTTTAAAATATGCAATATAGTATTAATAACTATGGACATCATGCTGTATATTACATCTTAACAACTTATTTTATAACTGGAAATTTGTACCTTTTGATCTCCTTCACCCATATCTCCCATCCCTAATCCATCACCTCTGACAACCACTAATTTCTTATCTATGACCTTGTTTTGTTATTTCTCGAATTCCACATATTAGTGAGATCTTAAGGTACTTGTCTTTCTTATTTCACTTAGCATAATGTCCAAAATATCCACCCATGTTGTCACAAATGGCAAGATTTCATTCTTTTTTATGGCTGAATTGTATCTGTTCTGTGTGTGTGTGTGTGTGTGTGTGTGTGTGTGTGTGAGAGNGGAGGGAGGGAAGGAGGGAGAGGGAGAAAGAGAGATCCCATTCTTTGTCCATTCATCTATAGATGGACAGTTAGGTTGTTTCCATTTCTTAACTATTGTAGTGAACATGGGGGTGCAGATATCTTTTCAAATTAGTGTTTCTTTATCCTTCAGATAAATACCTGTAAGTGATATTGTTGGATCATATGGCAGCCCTATTTTTAATTTTTTGAGGAACCTCATACTGTTTTCCACAGTGGCTGTACTAACTCCATCAACAGTGCAAAGGGTTCCCTTTTCTCCACATTCTCACCAAAGGCTGTTACTTCTTGCCTTTGGTAGGGGAAGGCTTTTTGATAATAGCCATTCCGACAGGTATGAGGTGGTTATCTTGTTGTGGTTTTGATGTGCATTTCCCTGATTACTGATGCTAAGAATCTTTTCATGCCATTTGTGTGTCTTTTTTGGAAAAAATGTCTATTAAGATCCTCTGCCCATTTTTATCAGATTTTTTTGTGTTTGCTATTGAGTTGTAGGAGTTCTGTATTTTAAACATTAACCCCTTATGAGATATATGATTTGCAAATTCTGTCTTTCATTCAGTAGGATGGCTTTTCNGAGGCTTTTTGATAATGTCAGCCATTCCGACAGGTATGAGGTGGTTATCTTGTTGTGGTTTTGATGTGCATTTCCCTGATTACTGATGCTAAGAATCTTTTCATGCCATTTGTGTGTCTTTTTTGGAAAAAATGTCTATTAAGATCCTCTGCCCATTTTTATCAGATTTTTTTGTGTTTGCTATTGAGTTGTAGGAGTTCTGTATTTTAAACATTAACCCCTTATGAGATATATGATTTGCAAATTCTGTCTTTCATTCAGTAGGATGGCTTTTCACTTTGAGGATGGTTTCCTTCACTGTGCAGTCTGATGTAATCCCACTCGTTTATTTTTGTTTTTGTTGCCTTTGCCTTTGGTGTCACATCCAAAAACTCATTGCCAAGTCTGATGTTAAGGGCCTATGTTTTCTTCTAGGAGTTTTCTGGTTTCAGACCTTACATTCAAGTCTTTGATCCACGTTGAGTTAATTTTTGTTTATGATCTAAGATTTCATTCTTTTTTATGGCTGAATTGTATTCGTTACTGTGCTCATTATTTTGCATATACCTGTCTTGTTTTGCCAACACCATTTATTGAAGACACTGCCTTTTTATCAATGTATATTCTCGGCTCCTTTGTCATAGTGGCCATGCGTGGGTAGGTTTATTTCTGGGCTCTCTATTCCATTCCATTGATCTATGTACCTTTCTTTATGCCAGTACCATACTGTTTTGATTACTATAGACTTATAACATAGTTTGAAATCAGGGACTATGATACTTTCAGCTTTGTTCTTCTTTCTTAGACTGATTGGCTATTTGGGGTCTTCTGTGGTTTCATACATATTTTAAGACTGTTCTATTTCTCTGAAAAATGCCATGGAACATCTTCTACTTTGGTTTTTATTTCCCAGCTTAAAAGCTCTGATCTCTGTAGTTTGTTCTTTTTGTGACAAAGATTCAATAACTTTGGTAATTTAGACCTTTTTAAATTATTTTTAAAAATCACCATCACCATTACTATATCTATTATTATCTACCTGTCTTACTATATCCATCCATATGCATCCATCCATATGTCAGCATAGAAGTGAGCACATGGTTTCTCAAGATACATGGACTTTTATGGATACACTATGACTTTTATGGGTACAGGATTGGTGTATACCTCTATACAAAACAGGTAAAATATTTTCTGCTGCACTAATGCTGTTCTTGATAAAGTATAGCATTTCAGACTTTTTGACCAAAGCTGCCTGCTTGCAAACAGTCCATGATTCCTGGGTCATAAGTGAAGCTATCTGGTTTAAAGGAGAGATACAAGTTGGGTGGTCCACACAATTATGGCATCTTGAACTCATCTGCAACATTTCTATAAAGGACTGTGATTCTGTCCTTAGAGTACATTCTCTATGCTTGGAATTCCACTACATAGAAAGCAACTGCACGATGTACCTACTTACATATTTCTCCCATGCCAGCTATAAAAACAGACTGATCCTAGCATTAATCTTTAAAGGCCTTTCACCATTTATACAGTTCTACTCAGCTGGGCAGAGTTCTGTCACAAACTTTAGCACTTAGCTTCTTCCTACAACATTAAAGGCCAAATCCTGCTGGACTACACTCCACTTTTCTCTTACAAGGATGTTGTAAGAAAAGAAGGAAATAAAACCCAGCTTTCCTAGAATAATTATTTTCTGAACAGGCCAAACTTCTTTCTTGGAGGATGGACTAGGACTTGGTCATGCACATAAAACCAACAAACATATATAACTCTACTTTCTGAATTGGGTTTTGAGAGGTACAGAATACAGTCTGTCAAATTCCTTTATGTGGTCACTATAGTATAGTGAATGGTGAAGTTCTTGAAAGTCACCAAGCTCCCACATCTCAAGTTGTAGCCTCTGAGTGTTGTGTGGCTACTGCAGCGCCCTGGTCACTTATGGTGAGTACAGTGGCAGCAGAGATTACAATCATGCAGCAGAAAATGCTGACATATCCAAAGAAGGGAATGTTTCTTAAAAGTACTGGGAATGTGATAAACTGGGTTGTTGGCCTAACCCTCCACTTACTGATTGACTTTTGGCAAGAAAGGAAACTAACAGGGGCGCCTGGGTGGCTTAGTCGGTTAAGCGTCCGACTTTCGCTTAGGTCATGATCTCGCGGTTCGTGGGTTCGAGCCACGCGTCGGGCTNCTAACATTTATTATGTGGCTGTATGTACATTTGTCACAATACATTGTATTTAATCCCCCTAACAACCATATTTTTACTAGTGAGGAAACAGACTCAGAAAATGAAATAAGTTCCTTTAAAATTTATAGTCAAGAAATGAGAAGAATCATGCAAAATAAAAGCTGTCTGACCCCAAAGCCCTTGCTCTGTTTAAACAGATACCTCTCTGCAACTCACTTCACTTCCTGACTTGTACCCTTCACTAGAAATAGAGATGTTTACTGTGAGGATCAGTCAAGTATTATGAATGATGTAGAAATGTAACCTTCCCCAAGACCACCTGTTTTCTGATAGCTCTAGTTGTTCTTAATGCCAAGTCACAATCTAACCTGATGACATATAGCTCGCAGCAGTCTGGGACTACTGCTTGATCACTCCCTTGTTCGGGACACAATAATTCTATTAATAAAGGTCAAGAAAATACTGTCAGTTTTTCCCCAGCCCTATTATACTCTTGATTTAAATTAAGCTCAGTCAGCTAAGACTTAATTTTTTCCCAGTAAATGCTGCTATTAAGTCATAATCTGCCCATCTTATGTTTGTGCTGCTTTTTTGGCTGAGGTCTTACTTCCTTCTTATTAAACAGTTAAAGTAAACAGCTGTTCTGCTATGACAATGCTCAGGGCTCTGAGAAGTAGGATTTCATTAATGGGAGCCCCTAGGAGTCTCCATTATATAGATGGGATACAGACAAATAAACAGGATAAACACTTGAATGAAAATCAAGGGAGAAGACCATTTTGTAGAAATGAGTGAATGAAGGATTTTGACAGGTATGTTCACAATTATAAACAATTTAAATGTGATCTGGTGGGGTGCCTGGGTGGCTTAGTCGGTTAAGCGTCCGACTTTCGCTTAGGTCATGATCTCGCGGTTCGTGGGTTCGAGCCACGCGTCGGGCTCTGTGCTGACTGCCAGCTCAGAGCCTGGAGCCTGTTTCAGTCTGTGACTCCCTCTCTCTCTGACCCTCCCCTGCTCACGCTGTCTCTCTCTCTCTCCTAGAAATAAATAAAACATTAAAAAAATAAAATTAAAAATAAATGTGATCTGGACTGGCAGGACTTTGAATAACTGATTAGGGGGGGCAGTTCCATATAAAACCAAGTGTTACTTGGTTTTATTATTTCTCACAGCATATACCATAGTGCCTTCCACAAAGAAGTTAAGAGTAAGAACATCATATGGGAATGATAGCTCTGCTCTAGTACAAGTCACTTACTATATCCAAGGTACATGCTCAAAGTATAGGCTCATGTTTCACCACTAAACGATATCAAGTAGCTCAACATTGCCAGCTAAAGAAATAACCATTCTGTCTGCTACCAATGCTTAATTCTAACTTATATGAAGCATTTCTTCTTTACATATTTTAAAGAAAATTTTTTATCCATTTAAAGAAAAATTTTTATCCCTCAAGCTTCAATGAGCTTTGTACCATAAAGATAATTTGTTTTTCTTTGAAATTGAAAAAAGCATGGTAGTATATTATGGTTGTTATTTAGCTGATTTTAAGAAGTAAAAAGTTTCCACTTCTGCTGTGTTCTAGGGTTGAGCTAGGCTAAGGCAGAAAGAAAATGAAGATATCTACAGGGAAAATCTAGCATAAGCCTGCAGAAGAAGACAAAATAGAGAGAAAAAAAAAAGTGCTGATGGGTACTACCAATAAATGCATAGCTTTCAAAATTTCATTTCATGGCTAAATGCATAGCTTTCAAAATTCCTCTTATTTTAAGTGATATCTCAATCTAAGAAACACTGTTTAATACTAAAGGCTGTTAGTCTATAAAGTAATAAAAAACAATCCAACTCTTACCTTACAGGAAACAACTGAGGAAAACATCCTTGAGTCTCTCTGTCAACAAATTTCTGGATCTGAAGCACTTGTTTTAAAAGATGTCCCTTGGAAGATTTGTCAATTTTTGTTAATACCATCTGTAAGAAAACAAATATTTAAGCATTAGAAATAAAGTGTTTTTTAAAACACAGTTTGCACATTTTAGCTACAAACTTTTAATAACTACTTGATCCTTATCAGTTTCTTAATCTCTCTTGTTTCTTCATTACAAAATAAAAGCAACACCCCTGAAAGGAGTAACCATGAAGCTTAAATAAGAATGTATGCAATATACTGGGGCACCTAGGTGGCTCAGTTGGTTAAGTGTCCAACTCTTGATTTCAGCTCAGGTCATGATCTCAGTTTGTTGAGACTGAGTCTTGCATCAGGCTCTGTGCTGACAGCATGGAGCCTGCTTGGGATTCTCTCTCAAAATAAATAAATGAACATTAAAAAAAAAAATGTATGAAATGGATAAAGCATATACTATGTATTTGCTATTTAATAGTGTTTTAATTACATAAGGCTATAATATCTTGGATTTAAGACCAGTGACAAGGACCCTTGAGCCATATTTGCAATTGATGTATGATAAGTCTTGCATATAATCACTATATATCTCATGTCACCTAAGATACACAGTAAGTATTATTAGGTTGATCTACATAAAATTGCCAACTTACCATTTTTGACCTACAAAATGGTTCTGCCTTACATGTAATAACGTTAAGAAAAAACCAGAAATCAGGCTATTTCTATCTTTTACCTGCTACAATTATAGAAATGATTAGAAAATCAATTAAAAAGTAAGACTTTGATCTATCATATTTTCCTGGGGAATTTCTATAAAATTAAATTTCCTGACTCATCATTTATGCTTTTCAACTGAAAAATTAACTTTATTAGCATTAACAAAAAGTGTTAATGGTAAAAGAAGTGAGAAGCAGAAAGTGTGTGGTTTCTAACTACTTGTGAGTCCCTCCAAATGGCAATCTTTCCTTATAAAAGCAAATATGCTATTTATTTACTTATTTTTAAAAATATTCTGATATTTAAAAGGAGACAATTCCTCTATCACAAGTTCTTTTCCAAGGAAGAAACTAGTATTTCCTTGAAGTTGAACTGAGAAAAATATACAGTTTCATTAACTGGTACCTATGATACCAAATCAGGAATACTCTATCACTTAATAAAACCAGTTTGGCATTATTTGGGTATTTTCTACTCTGTGGACTATATCAGACCTTTGGCCTCTTATAACTAACTGGTTACCACAAATGTTTCACAGGACTTTTGCAAACCCCAATTCCATTACCCAAGAATAAATAAATGTTGCTGACTAGTAACATGGTTTGCTTTGAATTAAACTCCACTATTATATTTTAGTGGTTTCCTAACTTTTTTTGAAACAAAATTATAGTCAATGGGCTTTTTACTTTTCCTTAGAAAGGAACTTTAGAGTGCTATTTTATCTGAAAAACTCACAAAGCAAAATAATGTGGATAGCAACCTACTAATCTGTATTCTACTCTAGGACAAACAACAGAAAAATCATTGGTAAGATAGTCCCGGAAGAAATTTTGTTTTCTTTAAGAATGTAAAAATCCTACTTGTGTGTGCTGGAGCCCATTTTCTTGCAATGGTTCTTCAATTATAAATCACTTTAGTAAATTTTTCAGTTGCAATTTCATTTATATTTTTGATAAGTACTATTCACCAAACTACTGTTAAAGAGCTCCTAACATGTTTTAGACAAATATTTATATTGCCACAAAAAAATGAAAGGGAAAAGCACTTAGCAACACTAAATGAACAACTTGAAAATACTCCGATTACAATTTTGAAAACTTAAAGCTGAGAGAAAGAAAAGAGAATAAAAGTACCACAGAACCTGTCTTAAGGGCTGATAATCTAAAAGATTATTCAAAAGGTACTCGTACAGAGACAAGACCTGCTCTTTCAACACACACACACACACACGCATGTGCACATGCACACACATACTGGTGTTTCTAACCGCAACCATGATTCAAAAGAAACACTTACCACATAAGGTAATGCAAATTCTTCACACATTTCTATGGCAATACTGTCGGTTTTTTGAATTCCAACAACACTATCCACTAACAAAAATGTTCTCGTCAAACTGTAAGAGTGCAGAAATAAAAATTAATGAAAATATAAAATATACTCATGCTATATACCTTTACTATCCTAAGAAATTTTCTTTTGAATAATTTTCACCCCAAAATTTAAAAATTTCTTTAGGCAAAAGGAATTCTCAGTTCACTAGGAAGTCCATCCTGCAATCCAATAAATCTCAATGCTGTTATTTCAATAACTACATTTACTAAATATTAATTTAAATCAATACCGTGTATTGAACCTAAGGTCCTCTGCCTAGGGCTAGACATAAAGATGAATGAGCTTGAACTCTATGGGAGAGAGATGAACCCAATTAACTGTAATTTATCACAAAAATGTCTAAGTTTTCAAATATTATTTTAAGACTTACAAATAACAGACACCAGGCATAACATGTTTTATATTTTTTGTGTGTAAATATTTCATCTTAGTTCTATGTAAAGCTATACCAAGCAAGATACTTACACTTTTTTTAATTTAAAAGTTTAACATTAATTTCTCTATATGTCGTGCAATGCTTGAAACATAGAACTGCCGCTGGACTACCTATGCAGACCAAAATAGTTACATTTACAGAGGATGTGGTGTCAGAAGTACTTCATAACTGTACTGAAGTTTATTTAAATGTGGTAGATACCACAGTAGCCAATAATTTTTATTTTCAAAATTAGCCAGCTAAGAGTTTGATATAAGAAAATTAATAAACTCTGCTGAAATACTAGTTATAGTCTCAATTTAGGAAAACACTTGAATTTAAGATTAAGCTAATGTACGGGAAAAAATTAAGCAAGCAGAATATACCTTGGCCCTAAATACTGTACTGAAGAATGAGAATAAAATGGACTGTCTAAAAGAAGTCACTTGATAACGTAGAGTCATAAGGTGCAGAATTTTCCATTAATGAAAATGTGCTTTTGGATTAAACTTACAAGAAAACATTTTTCCTTACTTCCTTCGTTCTTTTAGATAGGTCTCTACCATGTCAACAAAATCCTCAGGAGCTCTATAGCCATAACCTGGCATATCCACCAATGTAAAATACTGTCCAACTTTGAAAAAATTCATTTTCTTTGTGTGTCCCTGATAAAATAAATGGAAAAATAAAACTTTCTTAAAATATGTCCTTAACCACAAGAGGCTCTTAACAATAGAGAACTGATGGCTGATGGAGGGAGGTGGATGGGAGATGGGCAATGCAAGCAGTATTAAAAGGAGGGCACTTGTGATGAGCAGTGGGTGTTATAAGTGAAGAATCCCTGAATTCTACTCCTGAAACCAATACTGCACTGTATGTTTACTAAAATATACAAATATATACAAGTACACATGTCCTTTATATATTTAATGACTCAAAATATTTTTATTCACTTTATTAAAAACCTAAGTATTCTGAATATAATCCTTGCTGTGTTGATGATGATACAGAGAAAGAAGATAGAAGGGAAGCGGCTGGAGATAAGCTTATATGATACTACTTCTTCCTTGCAATTCATTTTTAAGATAATCTATGTGATTTAAAAACTCTGGATTAGGAATATGTAGCCAAATTATGCTGGAGTCTTTTCATTAATTCTGTCTCAATAAAAAGTTACCTTGTAGTGGTGTGATTGTAGTAGTCAATATTCTCTGATAAAATAATAGATCTCCATTTAGAGAGAAAGAAACTGGGTGGCTGGATGGCTCCATCAGTTAAGTGTCTGACTTGGGCTCAGGTCATGATCTCATGGTTCATGAGTTCGAGCCCCACATCGGGCTCTCTGCTGTCAGCAGCAGCGCCTGCTTGGGATTCTCTTGTCTCCCTCTCTCTCTGCCTCTCCCCCACTCTCTCTCTCTCAAAAATAAATTAACATTTAAAAAAAGAGAAATAAATTATGACACTGACTGGTTAAATTAAAAATATTTACTGTCAAGTCACACAGGTTCACATAAAACCTAGATGCAATGCCTGATAGTTTATTACACCAAGACTACTCCTTCCCTAGAATCAGATGTTTTGCATGTTTCATTAGATGGTTTTTGTGCTTTCATTAAACCATTTTTTAAAAGCATGTACAACACTGTAAAATATGTGTTAAACTAAAAGGATGTAAAGATGATAAAAAGTCATGGTTTTGTGTCCAATGACACTATTAATCAGAAAACAAAAGATTAAGATATACAATTTAAAAGGTCAATTGTCTGGCTCCACCAGAAGCCTACTAGAACTGATCCAAGAATTCAGCCAAGTTGCAGGGAACAAAATCAACGTTCAGAAATCGGTTGNAAAAACAGTGCTTAGGTTCCCATTAGCTGATGTGTCTATCCACAGGAAAATGACAGATCGGGAATGTCAAGAATATATTTCTTCCATTGTCCTCTTACAGAAGGAAGGGAACCATGCTACCTAGAAATAAGAGTTTAGCTGGGTTATATGGTGCGACAGAGTAGGCCTAAGCATAGGAGATTTAATGAATGACAATGATCATCAGCATCAGCGATGGAGCCAGAGAATCAACTATATGAAGAAATGGCAAGCAAGAGAAGACTAGTAAGGCTTCGTGGAAGGGTTCCAATGCAAGGAAAGGAAGGCAGTGAGCACCAGGCTGGTGGAAATATGTAACAAGATGAGGGGGAGTTTTAAGGTGAGGTTATCTTAGATACTGGTAGAGTCTGCATCACTGAGAAAGAAGTAGAGAAAATTAAAAACTGACAGAAAGCTACTACAGCAGACAAAATTCAGCCCTTGGGAAACCGGGGTCTGCCTAATTGTATACATATATGTATATGTATATATTTATATCTATATATAATGAGAGGGAGTAGGGGAAGAAAGGGAAAAAGGAGTTTGCAAGGTAGAAAAGATTATAGGAGGAAAGAAAGAATTCAAAACAGTTTCCTCTAAAATCAATGTAGAACTAGATGATCACTCTTAAAGAAGTGAATATAGAATGGCAATAGAACACTTTATTTGGCAACTCTTTGGGAAAGATCTGGACAAAAAGATTTCCTCAAGAAACTTGCAAGACTACTAAAATAAATCCAGACAAAGTTCCTTTTTCTTCAGGGAAATATACAGACATTAATGAAATGTCTTACTTTACTACTTGTTTGAAAGAAATCACCTTTCTAGGGGCACGTTAGTGGCTCAGTTGGTTAAGTGCCTGACTCTTGATTTCAGCTCAGGTCACGATCTCATTGTTCGTGAATTTGAGCCCTGCACTGGGCTCTGTGCTGTCAGTGCAGAGCCTGTTTGGGATTCTCTCTCTCCCTCTCTCTTTGCCCCACCCCGGCTTGTGCTCTCTCTCAAAATAGATAAATAAATACACATTAAAAAAAAAGAAAGAAAGAAAGAACTGTTCCAGGAACTTAGCAAGTATAGTTTCTTGTATCTCTCAACATTTATTATTTTAGTCAATTTCAGAGATAGTTTGACAAATTTTACATTTCAATATACTGTTTCTTTTAAATTCCACCTCACCTCTTTCCTTCAACATACCGGTTTTTGGGATACTCTGACTTCAACCTCTGGTGCCAATGAAAAAAGGGCTTTTATTAGAGAGGATTTTCCAACATTGCTTCTGCCTATAAAACACACCTATACAATGAAAAAGAAGTTACCTGAGTACTTGGTTTATATATACATTTTTATTACATGATATATTTATTAGGTGCAAATCTGTCAAACTACTGTCTTGACTAGGCATGTAAAAAGGTGGCTTATGGGGCACGTGGTTGGCTCAGTCAGCTGAGCATCTGACTTCCACTCAAGTCAGGATCTCCCAGTTTGTGAGTTCGAGCCCTGCTTCAGGCTCACTGCTGTCAGTGCAGAGCCCACTTCGGATCCTCAGTCCCTTTATCTCTTTGCCCCTCCTCTGCTTATACTCTCTCAAAAATAAATAAACATTAAAAACAACACCAAAAAAAGGGGCTTATGTTGAGTCCAATCTCCAATGCCAGGTACTGTTCAAAGCGCTTAATGTAAATTTTCTGATTTACTTTTTACAACATCCCTGTAAGGTAGGTAATATTATTATCCCCATTTTACGAATGATTAAAACTTGAGGCAGAGAGAAGCTAAATAACTGGCCCAAAATTATATAGCTAGAAAGTGAAGAAGTTGGAGTTTGAACTCAGGACATTTATATCCAGAACCTGTGCTTTTAATGACACTATACTACTCAAGAATGTCTGTGACCATCATTAACCATTCCATATTTACAAAGTTTTTTTTAAGTTAAAAACTAGATGTATTTCAACAAAACTCACTCTATGTACAACTACGTGCGGGAAACTGCATTTCCCCACTGCAATTCCCAGAGTAGACTGGAACACCATCGTAATTAGGTTATTCCTTCCTCCTGACCTCTATTGCTCATATTGAGCTTTTCTCCTTTAGATCTCTATCTGTAGAAACAAAATGTTCCTGATACTAACCACTAATATAAATGACTCTGCTTCTTAACATGGTATGAAGGAGGTACACGACCAATCAGTGCTTCTAAGTGAAGGTAGTAGGACTCCCCTGGGGGTGTTTTGGAAACCTGCAAGGGCATTTCTGCTTATCAATATGACTGGGTGGTGCTTAGTGAGCAGGGGACAGGGGCGCAGTATATTTCGCAAGACTGGGGTCAGTCCTTCAACAAGAACTGATCTGAGGCCTGCATAAATTTCAAAAGCTCCGCCAGATTAAATCCAATGATAATGTGTAAATAAAACTGAATTTTCAAAAACAAATTACACGAAAGGTACAGGAATCAAGAACTTAAGTGGAAACACGATGCTGTCTCATAATTATTAAACGATTTACCTACGCCCTTAGAGTTCTGACTACATAAACTACCATTAACAGTTCTAATTAGAAGGAAAGTTTCCACCTCAGTGTTGCAGTTACTGCAAATAGTGAGATCTGCAAGACATGCATAAAATGCACACTCACACAACTTCACTAAAGTTATTTAAAATAAACTACGTCATTGCCATGTATACATAATTATTATTTTTGCACGACAAGAAATTTGGCTTGGGTGAAAATTACATATTGGTACGGACCATCACATTTATGAAACAATTATACTTTTCATATTCTTCACTTGGTCTCATCTGTCTCCGCACGCTTTCCTTAATTAAAAAGAAAAAAGATAATAAAAGGCCAGTTAACTTTGGGGTTTTTACAATCTTTTAAAATCTTCCATATTCATCAACAAAATAACTATTCACTATATACATTTTTTTAGCTAAGATAATTACATGCGTCCACACGAGACTAGACATATCTGTCGTTCGGCGACGAGAACAGGTGAGGGCAAAATGCCTGTCCAAAATGCCCGACCAGAGGGCGGGGGTGGCTCTCACCTCAGGGCTGGGGAGGTCCGGGGCGTGGTCGAGACGCACCGCGGAGCTGAGGTAGCTGATGCGGTTCCGGGCGCTGGCCGTGAAGACGCTCTCCGCCTTGGAGATGTCCTCTAGGCTCGGGTCAAAGATCTTCACGTGAAGGTCCGACCTCGAGTCCGGCATGAGCTGCCGCTCGAGGTCCTGCAGTGGGAACACAAGCTTCGTCATTTGTCTCTTTGGCAGCCTGAGCACTTCCGTGAACGCGTGGAACGTGCTGCACGCTCGGCTCAAGCACCCCAGCGCCACCGGCACCTCAAACAGCGTCCTCACAGCGTGCAGCAGCCTCAGTATTGCCATTTTCCTCTCCCAGAAGCCCCGCGGCTGGGGCCTCAGGACCAGGGTCTCGTCTGCGCGTGCGTGACCCCGCTCCCGCTACGCCTGATGGGAATTGTAGTCGCATCTGGACTCACTCGTTTCCTTCCGAGCTTTGATTCCACTGAGGAGGGGGCTGGGGTTTCCTGGCGCGGGGCAGGCCGGTTGGGGGCGGGAGATCGGAGGCGGGTGGTTGACTTTCACACGCACCCTGGCCGACTACTGTGACTTTGATTAGTATATCATTGTGGGCAGGCAGTTTAACGGTTTACAGAGGTGAAAAGATACCTGGGCTGTGTGGCCCTTGAGTGTCAAACGGAGGAGCAGAAACCTGTGAAGCTGTGGTGGATTCCAGGGCCCTTTACTCCTCGCAGTTACCTGGTTGTCTCACGGATCATTGGCGTTGATGTTGATACACACATCACTAGGCAAAAGTAATTCCCTTTAGAGCTGCAGTGGAAATTATAGAGTCCAAGAGGGAACTGTCCAGGAAAATCAGGCCAAATCAGTATTAAAGGGGATTCAGTCCGGTTAGATTCAGAATAGGATTAAAATCCTAGTGGGGAAAAGGAATGTGAGTTAGGAAACCAGGCAGCTAGTTAGTTATGCGGATTGCGCAAACAGAACACAGAAGTGAGACAGGACTTACATTGATCCAAGGACATTGCTCTTTCCAGAAAACTGTGGGAATCGCACCCTTGGTTTAGTTCCACAGCATGGAGGTTAGGATGTATTTTGCTAAACTGTAGAAGCCTGGGAGGCTAATAAATGAGGACTGTATTAATGTACTGTACTATTATGTACTCCCCTGTATAACCCTGTAGTGTATGTTATCCAACAGAGTGAAAAGGCATCCCTGCTAGATTCCATGAATTCTGTTAATTCATCAAATATGTAATGAGCACCTATTATATGCCAGGCACTGCACTAGGTGCTGGAGATCCATCGGAGAGTAAATGAAGAGTTTCTGTTCTGATGTTATTGTCTTGAGACAATAAAAAGTAAAGAACTATATTAGGTAACAAATACTGAGGAAATAGCTGAAACTGAGTCATATGGGTGTGTATGGGAGCTGTCGGGATGTTGCATTTTAGTGTGATCCTCACTGAACAGGTAATATTTGAGTGCAGACTGAAGGAGGGAAGAGAAGCATTCCAGACATAAATGCAAAGGCTCAGAGGGAGGGGTGTGTATGGCTTGTTTGAAGAACAGCAAGGAGGCCAGTGTGGCCAGAATGGAGGAAACAAGGATGGAAGCTGGCAGTGACTCTAGCCATTTCAATCAAATTAGTCTGTATATAAGCATTTGAAGTGAATCTATGTTGTTTTTCGCTGTTCGGCATCCCTTGCACATAGAGGAGCCATCTGCTGCCATTCTATGTAGTTCTGTTGGGGCTATCAATAAAGAACACCTCCTGGTCGCAGGAGGTAGGGTTTGGCCATACATTGTATGTGCTATGAGAATAATGACTATGTGAGTAATGTGCAAGTGACCCCAACCAAACCAGTCATTATGTTGAAGTTGGATGGGCAGCTGCCTCTGCTATCGAGTCAAAGCTGGAATGTGAGTCCCGCACTCATGATGGCCATTCTTCCCAGCTATGTGGATCCTCCACAGTGCTTTAAGAGACAATGACACTAACACACAAAGAAAAACAATTTTGAGAGGCAGGGATCCAGGCAGCGTGACTCCTGATGAACTATGTTGAATATCATGTTCTCTGTCCCTCAGCTCTTCAGTTACACAAGTCAATATGTTCCTCTCCTTGCTTTTACTAGACCTGATTTGACATGGATTTGACTGCAACCAAGAGTCCTGATTAATACATCATTGTAAAATGCTGTGTGGTTCCTTATGTAAATCCACAGCCATCAGACTACGATGTGGGATAGTTGGCCTGTCCTATGTAAATTTCAACCCTATTATGGAGGAGACATGGTAAAGCTTTGGGGCTTTAACATTTAGGGCTGCTGGTTAGGCAGGCCTAAATGTTGTCTTCTTGAGGTATCTGGGTGGCTCAGTTAAGCATCTGACTCCTGATCTCGTCTGGGGTCATGATCTCATGGTTCTTGGGATGGAACCCTGAGTCAGGTGCTATGCTGACAGTGCAGATTCTGCTTGGGATTCTCTCTCTGCCTCTCTTTTTCTCTGCCTCTCTCTCTCTTTCTCAAAATAAATAAACTTAAAAACAAATGTTACTCTCCCTAATGTAATGGCTGGACTTCAGGGAGTTCAAGTCTCCCTTCCACTTAGAATATGTCCTCATTCAGCAGGTATTTATGATCTTTGGTAAATGTCAGTAATGAAGTACACTGTGAAAATTAGCTAGCCAAGTTCAAGGTGTGTTTACGGTTATCCTCCTGAGAAAAACTGCCTTCTGTTTGACAGCTTAGGTGATAGTTACCGCAAAGTTAACAAGATTTAGTATTCAGTATTTAGTATGAGTTGGGGAGGTATTATGTACTTTGCATACATTGCTTAGCATCAGCTTTTATTGCTACAGTCTATCTGGCCTAAATGCCATACTTTTACTCTGTCATGTTCATCTAATGAGAATGGGAAGAACACAAGCAGAACAGCAGCAGGATTTTATCGTTAGGACAGGGTTATCTCAAGTGTCCCATCAGTGACGTCTGTCTCTATAATGACTGGCCATTAGTTCCAGAGTGATCTCAATTTATGTTCAAATTCTATAGGTGTCAAGTTTGGGGAATCCATCCAAGACACCAAGAAGGCAAACATCGTAGGCCTAAATAGACAGACAGAATCAATGACATCAGAGAGTCGGCAAGTTGTACACATAGATTACCTCTTATCTTGTGACTAAAAATGATTTGCATGTTCTGACAGAAGCAAAGGCAGAGATTCTGCGAAAACTGACTTCTAGATGCGGTATTCTAGGTAATAGATACAGTTAATCTAGGTAATAGATTAGGTCTCAGTGTCCAGTTTACACAATACATTTTTCTACCATATTCTCCCCTTATTTTAACAACAGTAATTAACGTGTATAAGTGCCTGCTATGCATTTACCCAGAATACCGAGCATCGATCTGGTGCCAGGAATAAGGTATAAAAAAAACATGGACACAACCTAATTGGGACTTCAAACTCTTGTATTAGGAGGAAAATAGTGGTGGAAAGGAAGAGAAAAGAGGCATTGAATGAATGAGAGTAACATGAGAGAACTTATCATATGTAACTTAAGTTGCTTCAATTGTAATAACTACCATCTGAATGAATGCTATAAATTTTTAAAATTTAACATTTTTATTTATTTTTGCAAGACAGAGACAAAGCGTGAGAGGGAAAGGAGCAGAAAGAAAGAGAGGAAGCCACAGAACCCAAAGCAGGCTTCAGGCTTCGAGCTGTCAGCACAGAGCCCAATGCAGGGCTCGAACCCACAAACCATGAGATCATGACCTGAGCCAAAGTAGGACACTCAACCAACTGAGCCACCAAGGCACCCTGAATGCTGTAAATTTAAAATGCATTTAATTGTATTTTTCTCAAGTTAACCATGCAACAACTCATTTCATTTAAAAAATGTACATTAGATATCCCTTAACATGTTGACATAAATTTATGGTGAACACATGTAACATGATGTATGACTTGTTTCTCTAATTTTTAACAGGGTTATAAATTATTATTCTTGAAATTTATTATTTTGCCATCATTCAAAAAGCAGCAGAGATGTAGTTCCTATGATCCTCTTCCTTAGGAACCCAACAAATAATTTAGTTTCACTTTATATTTCATTAATGTACCTTTAGAGAATATCTCTAACTTCAGAGAAGGTATTTCCTTCAGAGAAGCCTTTTGAGCTTTCTTTTAAGGTTGTGTCTGCTGTACCACCAGATTGCTTTAAAGAGATGTGGAGATTAAATAGCAGACAGTGCTCATGTGTAGGAGGTGAGTTCTTAGAATGATTTGGGTTTGGAGGAAGGGTAGTGTAGAGCTTCACTTCCTTCAACGTTGTTTTTCTCAATAGAAAAAAATTGTTTTAGTCAATTTTTCACATTGGTAATTCTGTGTTTGATATGTCTGCCATATTACTGCTATTAAAATATTTTTGAACACTCTTCAACTTGTGTTTTTATTTTATTCAGGGTGTTGTGGGTTTTTTTGCGAGAAAAATACATGAATTTTCCTGTTCTTACTGATAACTCCCTTACAATTTTAATCTTATTGCCCAATAGACAAGGTTATTTTAATGGGCGAATTGCCGTGTACTGTATCTCTAATCTATATCTTCATTGTTTGCTTGTAAATGAATGGTGTATCCTGTGACACCCTGTGTAGATGAGATGGCTTTCCAGAGGCAGAGATGTTGACGTGCATTGAGACTGTTTAATCCACTTACAGATAGATTTTGTTAGGGGTCCTCAAGACTACTACTCCCCAGATTTGGTGATTCGCTGAGAGGACTCACAGGATTCAGCATGTGCTTGTACATATGGCTATGACTTGGCATAGTGAAAGTGTACAAAGCAAAACTGTTAAAGGGACAGGTGCTCAGGTAAAGTCTGGAGGAAATCAGCCACCAACTTCTAGGAGTCCTCTCCCAGTGAGTTGCATAGGATGCACCTGATTCTGGTGGTATTGTGTGAAACGTCTACCAAGGATGCTTGTTTGAGTCTAGACTCCAGCATTTGTAGCACAGGCTGGTCATGTAGGCACATAGTGCCTGACTATAGTCACTGAAATTCCAGATTCTCAGAAGGAAAGCAGGTGCACGGTGTAAACTTCATTGTGCATACAAACAGGATAGGTACAGTGAGTCACTGTTATCACCTAGGGAGAGTTTTCTAATTACATTCCCAGACACCAGCCAAACGCCACTCTGTAAACAAGCCTTTCTGGGGACTGCAGTCACAAGCCTGCTATGTTAACTCTTTACATAGATTAAAAGGTAAAATGATTTAAAAATGAGAGGTTTCTCATCTACAGCTATTATGAGATTGTTTACTTATAGAGAAGTTATATTCCAGGTTCTGCTCTAAATACAAATGACTTCTCTGAAGATTTTCGAGAAAAGTGGGACAAATCTGCTCTAGTCTTTTTAGTAGAACATGGAAAAACCAAAGTGTTGTGGGAGGTCATTGCATTAGCTACCTGTAATGAAGTATGGGGCCTCTAAAGGGTCGTTTGCACTAAACATTAGTGTCTGAATTGGTATGAACAGCAGATGCTAGGTTGACTCAGTGTTTCCTGGGGTATTTAGCTGGACTTGAATACAGCTAGGTCCTCGAACATTCCCTCCAATCTGCTTATTCACCTCCTTCATGGGCTGGATAATACATTACAAAAGATTTTTTGTGATTACTTTTATGAAGGAGTAACACCTAGGGTAGAGGTACCAGGGAGTTAGTTACCTGATAGGCAGGATCTTGTGGGAAGAGGGCAAAGAAGGAGTGGTTAAACATATAATGTAATGCCAGTTCATCTTCATGCTGTGATGGACCCCTCTACTGCCTAAACCGGTACAAACCAGGGCCTAGACTTTCACTCTTCTCCCCGGACATTTGTCCTTCGCCAAGGTAGCTAACTGATTTCACCACTGTAATATGAATTCACAGACTCCCTTTATGAACACAGAAAGAAAAAAAAATTATTCTAGAAGTAATAGAGTGAACAGACCTGGTGCACAAAGAATTTAAAATAAAAGCATCCTCTGAGAGATATGGGAGAATATAGGAAATATGAAACAGCAAGTTTCAAAGAAGAACCAATTAAAGATACTGAATATCAATATATTATTGTTGAAGTAAAGATATCAATGATGGGTTTAATACTTGAATAGCAGAATGAATACAGCTAAAGAACAAAATAGGTGGACAATCATGTTGGAGACTATTTTAAGAAAGAGATAAAATCCCAAGAATTAGGAAGCAGTAATAAGATAACAAATAAAAAAGTTAAGAGCTGTTGAGGATAGGAGAGGTAATGTTAATATTGGTATGATTGGAATCACTGTAAAATAAATGGAGGGTTGTTAGTATTTGAAAAATAATTATTGAAAATCTCTGGAACGGAAGATGTAAGAACTTCAGTTTGAAAGGGTTCATGCAGGAGCCCCTGGGTGGCTGAGTCGTTTAAGCATCTGACTCTTGGTTTCGGCTCACGTCGTGATCTCATGGTTTCATGAGTCTGAGTCCCTCACCGGGCTCCGTGGTGATAGTGCAGAGCCTGCTTGGGTTCTCTGTCTCTCTCTCTCTCTGCCCCTCCCCCACTCACACTGACTCTGTCTCTCTCAAAATAAATAAATAAATTTAAGAAAAAAGGGCTCATATAGAATTCATGAGGAAACTATGTAACTGGATATATTAAAATTAACACTTTAGAACACCAAAGTAAAAAAGCAACTTAAAATTTTCCAAAGGATAAATACAAGGCAACTACTACGCAATAAAAGTTAGACAGAACTTTCTGAGTAGCAGCAATGGATGAAAGAAAAGAGTCAAGCAGCCATTTTCAAGTGTTGAAGAAAATGAAAATCAAAATTTCATTTGCTAAGCAGGGACACACAAAAACATATTCTAAAATCCAGAACTAAAACTCTAGTCTAGACCAATGCTACTTAAACAGCCAATCCAAGAAGAGTTTGTTATCCATCTGAATGAGATGAGGAGTTTATGCAAGAATGTAAATCAATGCCTGGTTTCTTTTATTGAGAAAATCTTGCTAAGAAAAAAAAATGTCAGCAGGACTAAACTATATGCTTGGTAATACAGCTGATTTACAACACACAAAGCTTTTTTTGTTTTTAATCACAAACTGATATCCATTTGTGGACCAGGGCTGGTTAATGGACCACATTTTCAGTAGCACTGCTCTGGGGGATATCAGCCAGGGATGAGTTGTGGGTGGTGGCATACAAGACCGTAGGGGCAGTAGGGTGAGCTTAGAGGTTTGTCTTGGTTTTGTGGTGGAGAGATTTAGATACTGATAAACTTTAAAACTTTACAGGGAAAAATAAGCATAAATATGAACTTATTGAGTTAGACTATCCACCATAAGACTAAACACAGAATGTAGATCTTTTAAAATGGAATACATTTTTAAAAATTTAAAATTGAATCTTTTCTTTTTTTTAATATTTTATTTATTTCTGAGAGAGAGCGAGAGAGAGAGAGATAGTGTGAATCATCAAAAAATGATGATTCTCATAGTGGTAAAAAAAATAAGACAACAAAATACACGTTTCAAGTCTATCAGATATATCTGTATGTTGTCTTGGAGTCAAAGTTTAAAATAAAAATATGTAGACTTTTATCTTCTTCTGAACTATTTAATAAATAGAAGCAGGAGGCAGCTGAGGTGATTAATATCTAGAATAAAAGGAACTTCAGTATATTATAAAAATACACCCAAATAGAGAAAAAACAGGGGAAAGCATATGAATGGTCAGTTCACTAAGGGGGGAATTAAATTGTGTAGAAATAAGAAAAGGATTTATGACATAATTATCTAACTGGTTATTAGTTATATATGTTTTATGACTTCCAAACATACATGGACCATTAAGAGAACACCCAGGCTTACATAATAGTAATTAAATGTGTCCATCTTTGATTTCTTGCCAGTATATGTTCTTATACAAACCACAGGTTTACATTTAAAAATTTTTGTCTCGAAGGTATATTTACTAAGGGGGGGATAGAACATATTTTATTTAACAATTTTTTACTTTAATGTATAACTTTAAAATACTTGGATGTATAATATGTGGGCCTATACCTGCACTCTTACCCAGCTCCACAAATATTAGGGGTGGGCCTGATAAAGGAAATAAAATTATAAAAGAAAATCATAGCAGGCTTTTATACACACTGTGGAAGGCTATACAATTACCACAGTGGTAAATGATGTATTAATTTCCTATTGCTGCTATAACAAAGTATTACAAATTTTGTGACTTATGACAACACAGATTTGTTGTCTTACGGTTCTGGAGGTCAGAAGTCCAACCTGGCTTTAACTGGGTTAGAATTAAGGTGTCAGCAAGGCTGTGTTCCTTCTGGACGTTCTAGAGGGGAATCGGCTTCCTTGCCTTTACCAGCTTCTAGAGCAGCTTGAAATAACTGGCTCATGATTCCTTCCTCCATCTTCAATGCCAGCCTATAGTATCTTCCATCTTTCTTTTTGACTCTGACTCTCCGCGCTCCCCTTTCCCCTTATGCGGACCTTTATGATTATATTGCACCCACCCAGATAAGACAAAATTATCTCCCCATTTCAAACTCCTTAATGTAATCACACTTGCAAAATCCCTTTTGCCACATAGCACATTCACATGTTCTAGGGAATAGGATGTTTGTATCTTTTGTGAAAACATTACTATGTTTGCCACAAATGGGGCACGGAATGGGAAGGAAGTGGAAATTGGAGACCTTGGAGGAATATTTTCACTTTTATTTTTTTATCATCTTATACTACAGTTTAAATTGTTTTTGGCAAGAAGATATTACTTTTTAATAAGAACATTTAAAAAAATGTTGAGCCCTGGGGCACCTGGGAGGCTCAGTCGGTTAGGCATCCGACTTCGGCTCAGGTCATGATCTCGCAGTTCATGGGTTTGAGCCCCGCGTCGGGCTCTGGGCTGATGGCTGGCTAGCTCAGAGCCTGGCGTCTGTTCAGATTCTGTGTCTCACTCTCTCTCTGACCCTCCTCTGCTCATGCTGTCTCCCTCTCAGAAATAAATAAAACATTAAAAAAAAAATGTTGAGCCCTAAGTCATTTTTGTTTCTTTCTATAGAAAGTAAATTTTATATCATGCACCTCTTTGCTTTGTAGAAACATTATTTCTATGGACTCTTGAAGTCATTGGGTAGAAATAATCCCTTTTAATAGACATCCAAATTCGTGTATATAGAGCATAATCGAATTATCTAGTATTTGTACTTCAAGGGAATAGCTTTTGGAAGAAGAAACCTAGTGGAATAAAAGACTGTAAATAAGGCATTAAAAACAAAAATGGTATTTAGGAAATACTTGAGCATGTCACTTTCCCCAAATTAGTTCCAATCTGTGTATTGAGTCTTATTCATTAATCCTGATATCCCAGGAGACAAAGAGTTGTTATTTGCTTCCACATGGGCCTGAAACAAGTATTCAGTGACATATTCCTTCCTAAGTCCATCTTGGACAATTCCACCATGATGACTGCTCTATGATCTAGAGCCTTCTTGGGTACAGGACTCCCACTTTCACATTCTTTCCCTTTTTTTTGAGCCACAACCTTAAGTATACCCTCCAGGCATAACACTTTGATCCAGAGATATGACTGTGACTTACATCAATTGTTAAACATTCTCCCGGGTGGTCCTCCAGCAGGTACACAGCCTCTGGGGCTATCCAAACAGGTCCTTGGTGGGGTGGGGTGGCTGAGCTCTACTCATCTTGTGTCTGTAGAGATGCACTCTTGTCTGTAAGCCCCCTTAATGAACCATTTCTCATCAAGCTGGACTTTTGGCCTTTTTCTTCAGACTTATGGCTCTTGGCCTTTGGAGGTCATTTTGCATATACCTCCCTTTCACGGAACACCTGGGAAAACTTAACCCTTAGCCATTGTTATAGTTTATTTTCCTCCTTTCCATATCATAAACCAGATTTAAGTGGTCATAAAATGCATTATCTTAGAACAGAAATTATTTAAAACATGTACAATGAACAAAGATGAAAGCAGCCTGCTCTTCAGATCATTGCCTCTTTCCTTTCTCCCAAAAGTATCTCCCAAAACTCAGGGCGTCCTCCCTCTGGATGGAGGTGTCTCGAGAGAGAGATTGTGATAGTGACTGGCTTTTGAAGATAGAGGAATGACTGCTCGTGTTTCCGGTGCTGTTGTTTCTGGGGTTCTCGTTTTGAAGAATTAGGGTTTATAGATCAGCTTGTGGTGTAAGCTTATACTAGATTCATTCTCACCAGGGTTCCTGAAACCAGAGGGGCTCAATCATAATTGGTTGACTCACTCTTCAGACAAATATGTTAGAAGCTGGGCCTGCTTCTCACAGATCTGATTGCTTTATCATTGTCAGCTGAGTAAAATATGGAAACACTAAAAAAAAAAAAAGATCTTATCTACCTTTTCTCAACACAGAGCATTCAACATCTAAACACTTTTAAGTCTCATAACCCTTTTCTTTTCTTTCCCCCCAAAGGTGAGATAATCTTAACAGTATTCTTTAGGAAATTCCCCTTGACGCACTTTTTTTTTAATGTTTTATTTATTTCTAGGAGAGAGAGAGAGAGAGACAGCGTGAGCAGGGGAGGGTCAGAGAGAGAGGGAGATACAGACTCTGAAATAGGCTCCAGGCTCTGAGCTGGCAGTCAGCACAGAGCCCGACGCGGGGCTCGAACCCACGAACGGCGAGATCATGACCTAAGCGAAAGTCGGACGCTTAACCGACTAAGCCACTCAGGCGCCCTGCCCTTGACACACTTTCAAAGAGTGTTTAACCACTCCAAAACTATTGGCAGCATATTAAATAAAAAGAATTTAATCAGAAGAAATGAAGCATACAAGAAAGAAAGATCACTAGTAGGAAAGCAGTCAATGGAAAATAATTTAAATAGATGTTAATGCCGCGAAAACTACTCAAGGAAAAATATCTTAATGTAGGACTTCTGACTTTAAAATTTTTTACATTTGTTGAATGGAGTATCTGAGCCTTTACATTTCATTAACATAATCAATGCAACAGGTGACCAAAATAAAGAAAGATTTGAATAGAGCAGACTTAGGGAAGTTGTATGAAATGGCAGATGCCACCAAACACAAGGGTTCTTCAGCTCCTGCTGTCTATCTTTTTGCTGCTGTCCAACAGTTAAGTGACAGAGTGATTTATTCTTTTTTTTTTTTAATGTTTTATTTATTTCTAGGAGAGAGAGAGAGAGACAGCGTGAGCAGGGAAGGGTCAGAGAGAGAGGGAGTCACAGACTGAAACAGGATCCAGGCTCTGAGCTGGCAGTCAGCACAGAGCCCGACGCGGGGCTCGAACCCACGAACGGCGAGATCATGACCTAAGCGAAAGTCGGACGCTCAACTGACTAAGCCACCCAGGCGCCCCAAGAGTGATTTATTCTTAAAAGCCATGCTTTGGAATTCATAATTTTATCCTCTTTTTCTTCCTTCCTTCCTTCCTCCCTCCCTCCCTCCCTCTTTCTTCCTTTTTCTTTCTTTCTTTCTTTCTTACTTTCTTTCTTTCTTTCTTACTTTCTTTCTTTCTTTCTTATTTATGTGGCACCTGACTGGGTGGCTCAGTCGGTTGAGCATCTGACTTCATCTCAGGTCATGATCTCTCAGTTTGCGAGTTCGGGCCACACGTTGAGCTCCCAGCTGTCAGTGCAGAGCTTGCTTTGGATTCTCTGTCCCCCTCTCTCTGCCCCTGCCCCTTTGTGCTCTCTCTCAAAAAATTTTGAGTGCACGAGCGAGGGAGGGGTGCAAAGAGAGGGAGAGAGAGTCCCAGCAGGTTGTGTACTGTCAGTGCAGACACAGGGTTTGATCTCACCAACAGTGAGATCATGACCTGAGCAGAAATCAAGAGTTGCCTTTAACTGACTGAGCCTGTTTTCTTTTTTCTTTCTTTCTTTCTTTCTTTCTTTCTTTCTTTCTTTCTTTCTTTCTTTCTTCCTTCCTTCCTTCCTTCCTTCCTTCCTTCCTTCCTTCCTCCCTTTCCTTTCCTTTCCTTTCCTTTCCTTTCCTTTCCTTTCCTTTCCTTTCCTTTCCTTTCCTTTCCTAACCCAATATAGTGGAGACTGGTAAAGTGGTCAAGTTCAGGAAATATTTAGATGAATAATCAAAAAGATTTGTTGAGGGGCTGTGAGAGATGAGGAATAGTAAAGACTCAAAGGATGAGACTTCTATATCTGGTCATGGCAGACAGGAATTTAGACCAACTTTCTCAGTGAAGAAAAGTAGAAAATAATAATAATTATTATGATTATAATTCTGCTGGAATTTATCTGGGACCCTGCAAGGTAACAAAGAATTACCTGGTCAAGATCAAGGGGAAAAAAATACAATTGGTGAGGCTGGCATTTGGAACTACATTTACTTTGGGATATTTATTGATATAGATGAACTGACTGAAAGATTAGGGATGTTTTGACAGCTTCTTGGGGCCGGGGAGAGGGCGGTTGAAGGGGGAGAAAATAAAACCATTCCTCACATAGAGCAATCCACTCTGGGCACCTGGTGGTTTATAAAATCTGTCCTTAAAATTGGATTAAGATGATCCCAGGTGGCTAAATTCACAGATAGCTGGCAGAAATAAATGAAATTTGTCTCTGGAGGAAGATAAAACCATTATAGGCCCTCAAATTATTTCCACAGTTTGAAAAACAAAACACAATACCTGGCACATGAGGAGAACAACTTCACAGAAAGAACCAGAAGAAACAGTGGATAATATTTACCCACAGCCACTTTCAATATTGGAATTATCAGAGACTTTAAAATACCCTTTTAATGTTCAAAGAGACCAAAAGTAAAATTAAAGTTTTGGTAGAGAACTACAAATTATAAAAATGACAGCAGATTTTTAAAAAAGGGAATCAAATAAACATAAAAAGAATAGAAAAAACATTATAGTAACCAAAAACTAAGTTGCAAAACTGAAGCGTGAATTGGAGAAGTTTAACTTCAGAGTTCATATCTTAACAGCTACTTTCAAAACTAGGAAAAAAATTCTGACATTTTCAAACTTCCAAATTTCATTCCTTAAAGTTCAACCAACTTAGACTGCTTTCTAGTTATTTCTTGAAAACATGACATCGTCTTATAAAAGACAGGCAGTATGGTCAAAATGTAATTTGGAAACAAATTTTAAGTTGCTGATATATTAAAAGCGTGATAGATGAACATAACATTTGTTATTCTCCTGAAAAAGGTCCTTTGTAAATTAAACGAAATCACAGACAAGTATCAGCTTTTCATTTTTCACATTCTTTTACTAGAAAGTTACATAGAAATAATTTATTATTAATTTAATACTCTCTGAGACATTTAAGGCAATCCCATTTGGCTCATTCTGGAGTATTTCTTTTTCAAATTTCCTATCCCTTCTTGACTCTAGTAATTGGGCCATTTTAGAGATCAGATGTTACCTGTCTCTTTATAGAACAATTTGCCTGAATGTTAGTTTTTAGCTAAGATATAGGACTTAGCTTTTCATTCTTTTCAATTCATTTCTGTATTCTTCTGGACTTCCCCTTCCCAGTTGTCACTCATAGATGAAAATAACATTATTACCTCTAAAGTCCACCCCCAGGCCCCACTGTGAGAATTGCCATCTGCTCCTGAAGTTGCCAAAATCATCACTGAAGATTCACTCAAGGTGCCCAAAGGGAATGAAGGGTCTCAAACACTTGATTGAAGAGCTGGCTGGGAATTTTTAGAAAAGGGTAAAGGTAGAGGGGCTCCCAGCCATCCATCCCTCCTTTTAATACCACGAGAAAGGGGTCGTCCTCTGGCCAGCTCCCCACCCCTTGTCTAGTTTCCCTTTGGGGAAGTGAGATGTGGGGACATCGGAAGAAGGTGTAGGGAAGAAGGTGCAGGAAGGGGAGGGTCCTGGGATCAGGGTGGGGATCACTTTTCCATCTGCATCTTAATGCAGAGCTCTCCAAGGTTACATTTTCAATAAGGTTTCTATTTAGTAATTTGGTTTCTTGGGAGTGAAAGACAATTGGTTGACTGGCATACCACTGTACTTGAGGCCAGAATTAGATTTGATTATTTTCCAACATTTACCCACATGGCAGACATTGTGAGGTACCACCTGATTCCTTTAGGGAAGGATTTTCTGCTCCAGTGTTGATAGTATTGTTAGTTAAAGTCAGCCCCTTCATGGATTGCCTCAGCCAAGGCCTTGCACCTTCTTAGAGCTATATCTAAGGACTGATAAATGCAGCAGTATAAAAATATGTCCATTTTAGCATAACAGATGACAACTCTAAAGAACAGTTCAAGCTCAAGAGCTCCCCGTGGGGTTAGCTGAACTTGTGGGCCTACCTTGTAGTTTTATTTCTGGCTCTGCCCACCCCAATTTCTGTTCCTTCATTTTCACAAGTGATGAGTTCAAGGTTATTCTTTAATAAACATCTTTCACATAGACTCCATTTTAGAGTTTGTTTTCCAGGATATTCAACCTATGACAATTTTACTTCAAATTTCTGTGGAATGAGGCATGGAATCTATGGTCCATCCACCCATTCACCCATGCATCCATCTACCCATGCATCCATGCATTCACCAATCCATCCGTTGCTTTACACTACTGTTTTTATTAAGCCATCCTGGCATCTCAGAAGATTATTATTCTTTTCAATAATATTTCTTTACGTTTTAATATCTACACTACTCATCAAGTAGTCATTTGTTATGTTTAACTAGCCTCCAAAATATGTAAATAAATGTGCAATGTGAGGTAATTGCAATGTGAAGCAATCAAAATCACATCAAAATGTTACCAAAATCTCAAAGTGCTGCTGTTGCTGAATTTATGAAATAAGTTTATGGAAAGCATCAGCACCAAATTATCTCCAGGGGGCAGCAGAGAGTAATCTTAATGCAAATAAAGGATGATAGTCTGAGCTTTTTTCTCTTTTCTTCCTCTTTTACTTACTTCTTTTCTTCTTTTCCTCCTTCTTTCTCCCCATTTTTCCCCACTCTTCTCCCTCTCCCCCCTTCAAAACAAACAACTGTGAAGTTGTAAGAGTGCCCAACTGGGAAAAAGGGTGAGTGAGTAGATGAATAAATTTAGGAGAGGTGAGAAGTGCAGGAGATGTATAGGAGACAAGGCAGAGAGTTAAAAAAAAAAAAAAGGTAGTAAATAAATTAGTCACATATCTAAGGGATAGACTTTGGAGTGAAATTTCCTGGGCTTGAATCCTGTCCCTATCATTCATTAGCTGTATGACTGGACAATTTACTTAAGCCCTCTGGTTTTAGTTTTTTCAACTCTAAAATGGGGATATGAGGGGATAATAATATGTACTTCACAAGGTTGTAAGAGGATTAAGTCAGGCCATATTTACGAAGTGCTTAGAAGTAGCGCTTTGATACTAGGCCAAAGGTTGGACATATGTTGTTTACTATGGATATGATAAGTGAGGCCTAGAATTAATATTTAAAAAAATATAAAATGTAGTTACTAATTTCTCTGGTCTGGTTTTATTTGCTGATATTGCATACATTTTATTCTCAAACATTTCTAAATTTTGCTTTTTGCATAATCTGTGAATTTGCATTAAAAAATAATGCTTTTTTTAAGAGAGAGAGAGCACAAGTGAGTGAGGGACACAGAGAGAGGGAATGTCATGAGGGGCAAAGTGAGAGAAGCAGAGCTCTCCTGAAGGGAGCTTGAGCTCACCCAAAGTGGAGCTCAAATTTACCAACTGTGAGATCATGACCTGAGCTGAAGTCAGATCCTTAACTGACTGAGTCACCCAGGGGCCCATAAAAAAATAACGATTAGCTCTCATGTGGTATATGTTATGTCAAACTTTTTAAGAAGAATTATAGAGATAACATAGCATCAACTGTATATTGGAAGTAAAACATTTCAAGGTAAATATCGATGTAATAGTAGAAGGTAAAAAATACAAATAACATTTTGTAAGACTCTTTTAAGTTTCTCAGCAGTGTCTTTAATGACTGAGCATGGAGGAAGATCCAGGATTTCAGATGAGCTTGAATCTTCAGAGCTTGAATCAATGAAGACTGCAGAGAAATGAATGGGAGAATGGGATATAGGGTATGGCCAAGAAGGCAGCCATTTCATGCAATCGTGCACTGAATTATCATGCCTCAATTAAGGTGGTAATTCATTAGCTTCAAATCTCACCACTGTGCCATGAGGGCAGAGCAGAAGTAAAATACAGACTGGAATGTTGTGGAATTTGAGTTCCTTGAAATTCTACACACTACTAGGCATTGGTCTTTCACCTCTGTGAAATCATTACATTGGTAGTTCGGCAATAGTAGGACAAGGTAAATTGAAGAATTTGGGACTAAGTGTGTAGTAGTGTGCTTATAAGAGAGAGAGAAAGAGAGAGAGAGAGAGTGTGTGCGTGCGTGTGTGCACATGTGTATATGGAAGGGTAAGTCAAGTCGTGTGTCTAAGCCAGAGAGCTCACAGAAAGTGAAAATGATAAGGCAAGTAGGTATTGGCCCATTTTTGCAAGAATACACATCCAGAAAATTCAGCTAAGAAAGAGAGGCGAGTAGGTACTTGAGTTCTAGGCAGACAAGACTCAAATCCAGGAGATGAAAGGATAGGCAGTGGAGAAAGGGGTCAGAGGTAAACAGCCATTAGAGTCTGTGCAGTATGTATTCAAGATCCATGAAATTTCTACATAATGGACAGGGAAGCAACATCTTCCTAACTGGCTTCAATTGTCGCTAAGTATGAATCTGACATTGGAGACACTTCACTGGAAGACATTTACTTCAAAAGCATTTATAGGCAGGTAAATGAATTTTTTAGTAAATCAAAAGTGCAAATTTGGGGACATTATATCTTAAAGCTGCTCTGACTTACTGAAACTTACTAAGACTTTTTGTTTTGACTACCACAACATTAACCTGCATAATGTCATTTTCTTTGTCTCTCGTGTGCCTGATTCCTTTTTTTTTTTAATTTTAGTTCCAGTATAGTTAACATACAGTGTTAAGTTAGTTTCAGTGTACAATATGGTGACTCAACAATTCTATGTATTTCTCAGTGCTCCTCATGGTAAGTATACTTTTTATCCCCATCATCTCTTTTACCCTCCCCATCTCCCACCTCCCATTTAGTAACCATCAGTTTGTTCTCTATAGTTAAGAGTCTGTTTCTTGGTTTGTCTCTCTCTTTCTCTTTCCCTTTGTTCATTTGTTTTATTTCTTAAATTCCACATATGAGTGAGATCATATGGTATTTGTCTTTTTCTGACTGACTTATTTCATTTAGGGTTTTACTCTTTAGCTCTATCAATGTTGTTGCAAATGTCAAGATATCATTCCTTTTTTTATGGCTGACTAATATTCTTGTGTGTGTGTGTGTGTGTGTGTGTGTGTGTGTGTGTGTGGACACGGGCTGCTTCCATATGTTGGCTATTGTAAATAATGCTGCAATAGACATGGGGTCCGTAGATGCCTTTGAATTAGTGTCTTTGTATTTCTTGGGTAAATACCCACTAGGGCAATTACTGGATCATAAGGTAGTTCTATTCTTAACTTTTTGAGGAACCTCCATACTGTCCTCCACAGTGCCTGCACCAGTTGGAACTCCCACCAACAGTGCATGGGATTCTCATTTCTTCACATTTTCTCCAACACTTTTGTTTCTTGTGTTGTTGATTTTAGCCATTCTGACAGGTGTGAGGTGCTATTTCATTATATGATTTTTTTTTTAAATTGTGGTTTTGATTTGCATTTCCCTGATGATGAGTGATGTTGAGCATCTTTTCATGTGTCTGTTGGCCAGATGTATGTCTTCTTTGGAGAAATATCTGTTCATGTCATCTGCCCATTTTTAAATTGGATTATTTGGGGTTTTTTGGTATCGAGTTCTATAAGTTCTTTATATATTTTGGATACTAACCCTTTATTGCTTATGTCATTCACAAATGTTCTCTCCCATTCAGTGTGTTGCCTTTTAGTGTTGTTGTTTCTTTAGTTGTGCTGAAACTTTTTGTTTTGATGTAGTTCTCATGTGCATTGATTCTTAAGTGGCAATATTGAAGAGGAGTTAGAAGACTGAGGGGGTAAAAGGTTTGGATTTCTGCTTTGAGCTATACCTTTCTCTTGATCCTGTCTTGTTCTTCTGCTCTGCTTTTGTATTCCTGTGCCAAGGGGCACAGCTAAGGAGAATCTGGGGACTTAAGATTTTTCAAAGAGGTCCATTTACTAGACAAGCACATTTTTCTTTTATTATATTGACTTTCATGGCATATCTTTGGTGGGTGATTATGCTAGCAAGCTCTTGGTCCCTTCACTGGTTTTTCAAGCACTTGCTCTCCATAAGAGGTATGGGTGAGAGCTGGTTAGGGAGTGGGGCTTGGAGTGGAAGAGGTGAAGGAATGGGGAAGAAAGTCTCATCGTCCCCTATCTACTTTGAGAATTCTATGTTTTTTGACACCATTCTCTTACTCTTAAACTGTTAACTATAGATGTGGTCTGACTGAGATGAGAATGTGGGAGCTTTTCTATGAAAGTTGTTGCCCTAGAATTCAAACCAAAGAAGTTGAGTAGGGGGAACACAGGGCTAACCAACATGAAACTGTAGTTTTACTCCTCGCCATGTTACCAGGTCACTTTGAGATCTTAGGCAGGCCAGTTAGACTTTCTGTGCTTTAGTTTGGGCTGTGGCATTGAATGGGCATTAAATAGTTGATCACAGTTTTTTGATGATGTGAGAAAATGCTCATGTTAACATAATACTAAGTGGAAAGAACAGGTTACAGAATTGAATCAGAAACTTGTCTGGTATCATGGGGCTAGTAATTGCCCACCAGAGGTTCAACCCTAGGTCTGTTATCAAAACCCATGATCTTAACCTCTGAACCTTAGCCTCTATGTGGTAGAAACCAGAATGCTTTATTTTAAATGACATTTCATCACTGATTTTCTGACACGTGGTGAAATATTAGACAGCAGGGAAGTTGTTTTCGCCAGAGTCCACCATTGTTAGATAGCACATATGTTCAAGTACTCCATGCCTTCAGTGCCTGATTTCACTGTCTCAGTCACACTGGTTCACTGGAAGGAAATATCGAGAAATGGAAGGAGGAAATATATACAATTTAATGCTTGGCAAGAGAGAATATGAAACTGCTAACCTAAAAGAAAAAAGTGCATGTTGTTTAATCTTTTTCCTGTTTGCAATATTATCTTCCTCTTCCTAAGGGTTGTGTCTTGGGGTAGAAAGTTCTTAGCACATAGAAGATTTCTTTCCTTCCAAACATAATTTAAATGCATATGAACTGACGACATTATGGCAGGGTTTTTTCGGAAAGTCTAAGTTCCAGATATGTGACAGCTAAAGGTGAGTGTTTATTTGTAATTTGGTACAAATGATCAGTCTGGCTCTTCAAAGGCAAAAGTCAATGAGAATGAGTATGCAACTGTGAGTGACAGATTAATGGCCTCCTAAAGTGTCCATGTTCTAACCTCTGAAACTTGTAAGTAGGTAACCTTACAGGGGACAAGGGACTTTGCAGATGTGATAGGTTGAGGATTTTGAGATGGGGAGTTTATCTTGGATTATCTGGGTGGTCAGTCCAATGTACTCACAAGGGTCTTTGTAAGAAGAAGGCAAGAGGGTTACCATCAGAGGAGATGTGACAAAGGAACAGAGGTGGGGATGATGTAATCACAAGCCAAAGAATGCTGGTGAGCCCTGGAAGCTGGAAAAGGCGATGTACTGGTTCTCTCTGTGTATCCAGAAAGAATGCACCCTTGCTGATCCCTTACTTTTAGCCCTGTAAGATTCATTTTGGACTTCTGGCCTTGCAACTGTACGATAAATTTGTGTCGTCTTAAGCCACGGAGTTTGTGGGAATTAGTTAGAGTACCAGTAGGAAACTAATACAATTCTGATTCTTCTGGAGTTGTAGCCATTATAGACAGTAATTTCACCCAAGAATATTCAAGGGAAGATGTTTTATTCCAAACTTTATTACTGAAGCTGTACACCTCTTCATTTGGAGAAAGCTCCTTAAAGTTATTGTGACTGGGAAATTTAAAGGGGTAGGTCAGAGCAGATGAATATCCTGTGTTGCTTTGCAATCCAGGCTCAGACAAATCTGTTTATCTTGAGCGCATGCTGCGCCTTACTGTAAAGTTGATCTGTGTAGAGCAGAAGTGCTAAGGGGACCAATGAGCTGACAGAGAACTCAATCAATCTGCTTCCTCCGTCTCTGCTTCAGTGCTTCATACAGGAAATCTATTGCTGTGTCAAGTTCCAGAGAAGAGTTTCTTCTCTTCCAAGTTGCTAACCAGCCTCAGACACAGAGTTGAAGGAAAAGGCTAGAAGAAAAGGAGTGTCCTGCTCCCAGTGAGCTAAGAGGATCCAGCACAGAACAGTTGACCAGAGAGAGCCTCACCATGCTCACAGTTCCCTTCATACCTGTGTGGAAGCTAAGTACCAAGTAAAGGGCAGAAAACAAGCAATCAGAAAATGCCCTGCACTTGGAGGACTTTAGACCTATGGCTTCTACTGATTTCCACTGTCTTCTTAGTGGCTGGTAAGTCTGAATTCTCTTTGGAAGAGTGACAGAGGAATGACTGGCGAGAAACTTGGGTCAGCTTTTGCTGAGTTTCCTTTGCCTTTCTTCTGGAGCAATGCAAGATAATGTAATCCCAGAGATGGAAGAGGAGGTTACTCTTGGATTTATTTCAATTTGTTATCCTTAGTTTGCTCTTTGTCTTACTTATTTTACTTTGTATCCTACTGCCTTGTAAATTTCTTTATAATTTCCCCGCACTGTCCACTTCCTTATTTCTCCATACTCCCTCCCCCTTTTACTGAACGAGGCAGAATAAATGAAATGTACTCTAGTAGGAATCCAGGTCATCTGGGTTCTCTTGATCCTCTTCTCTCTCTCTCTCTCTCTCTCTCAAAAAGAAAAATAATAATAATCCTACCCCCATTTGGATCAATTTTGTTAACAGTATAAATTAGGAAAGTTTATTGCTTTTGAGAACAGTCTATGGCCAGGTGCTTTTAAAATGTAACACACAGTTTAGTAATGCATCTGGGATGGGTGTCTGTATTTATCTTTAAGATGTGTAGGCTGTAAAAGACACTTTCTGGATGAGAGGACACACTCTTCAACATCTAGGTTCCTGTAGGAGTTTGTAAAACACTTGGGGCAATTGTGGGGGTGTCCGGGTTTCATTACAGAGGGTTGGTAGGAGTTGGTGTGGGAGGGAGATTTCAGGTTTCACTTTTAGTAAATGGGAGCAGCTGCAAGGGAACGGTGTAGTTGGGTTTAAATTTTATAATTTGATAATTGAAAAAAGAAAAGACTTTAAAGTATTGCCTACATTCTAGCAAAAGAAAAGCCTGTTTTCCACATGATAATCTTCTGGTGAACCCATGAAAAATAACCCTATAGCATTCCTGTACTTTTCTTTGCAGAATTTTGTCCTTTGATCTGCAAAGCCAACCAGAGAAGTAGGCAAGGAAGACACTTTTCTATTTTATAAAAATCTGAGGCTTAGAGAAGTGAATTGATTTTGTCCAACACTACTAGTCTATGGCAGAGTCACACCCAGTCACGTCTGCAAACATCACTAGACATTTGCAGAAGCATTATGCTTTTCACTGAAAAGTACTACTATTTATAACACCACTAAAAAAATTTATGTCTCAATTTGGTTATAAGCTTAATAGACTATTCACTTAAAAACACATCTAGTGTTGTAAATCTTTCACTGTTTGGGATCTAATTGTAGAAAGCTCTTAGGGAAACCATGCAGGACTCAACTTGGCAGGGAAGCCAGCTAGGCAAGGAGCTGTTTCTTCATGTCAAATTGTGTTATGGCTCTTAGGTAAAGGGGGGAAAACCAAGATGAAAATGTAGTTGCTAATTTTGAACTGTAATGGTTTAAAGGTTTGAATGTTGAAATTGTTTCTGAATACAACTAGAAGATTCATTGCATAAATCAAATCTCTGAAAACTGTGCTTGTATAATTATAAAGTTATCCAAATGTTTGGAATCAAGATACAAAACCCCAAATTATATTAGATGCAGACATTTGCGTGATAAATTCACTGTGACATAATTTAGAATAATGAGAAGCAAACCACTTGCTGCATGACTTTATGTTTTTATTACTAATACTGCACTGTTATTAATACTGCCAAGCAGTATTTTGGCAAAAATAACTCACTTTATCATGCAAGATAAATTCACAAAGGTGCATAAGAGCAGACTTCAATGTAAAACATGGCATTTAAAAAATCTATTTATTTTTCTGTTGACTTATTTGCCTATAAATTCAAGCAATGTGGTTGTTTGTAGACAAAGTTTATTAAGAAAGTCCATTGGGGGAAAGTGAAAACAGCCTAAGTTATCTGCTGTACAGCAAGGCTTTTCCACCTCTTTCTCTGGTCCTCTTCCCTCACACTCTCCTAACTTTAGCCTACCATATTCTACATTTTTTCCTTGTGTTAAAATCATATTTTAACACAAGAGAAAATTTTGATTCTACGTTTTATAAGTCACTGGTATTAAGAACATGATTACTAAAGGACTCCCTCCACCTTTTCTGGTCTTTGGGCTAACTTTGACCATTTATCATTATCTTCCACTAGGGGGCAGGCAGTAACAAGAAAAGGAAATAAAAATCAAAACAGGGTCGTTGGTAGATTCAGTGGCTTGCCAAAAATGGGGGGAAAAGTTTAAAAGTAATTGCAAAAAAAGAAAGGGTTTGTCTTCATAAATTTCAGTCCTCGATTCCCTTTCTAGCTTGTTATAGTTTTGAATTTACATAATTGTTTTCCTCTAACCATCCATGCTAAATTAATAAAGCAATAAAAAGTCTTTATTAAAAACACTGCATTATTTATGGAGGGTGTGTGTGCATGTGTGTGAAGAGTGCCTAAAAGTTATTAGCAATACAAATTAGGGAGATAAAGCTAACATGAAATAATTGGGGAACATTTTAAATCCATCAGTCTTGAAATCATCTATAAATCTAGTAAAAATCCAAAGACGGGGAAAATCACAGTGAGTTGGAAATGCTGAAGTCTTAATGGAGGAAACGGGTCTTAAATGTTAGGTTCGGATAGATGGGGGAAAGGCAGATATACACATTGGGAGGAGGAGATGGGTGGCCTGAAGCAAGGTACTTCAGGGAGAGAAAGAGCTCTAGCTTGATGGAACAGAGATTGTGTGCTACACTATGGTGGGAAAAAAGACTGAATTCCAGGGGTACTTGATAGCTCAACAGAGGAACTTTGATACTGTGCAGTAAGCATTGAGGACCATCTGTTGCTTTGTGAACAGGAAGATAATATAATAAAGCAACATTGGGGGACAATGTCGTAATAGCAATATTCCACTCAGTGGTAGTGGCACATGGTAAAGATTTATTTATTTATTTACTTACTTACTTATTTATTTAAATGTTTATTCAGTTTTGGGTGGGGAGGGGCAGAGAGATTGGGAGACACAAAAATTGAAGGAAGGTCCAGGTTCTGAGTTGTCAGCACAGAGCCCGATGGGCAGGGCTCTGGCTCAAGGACTGTGATATCGTGACCTGAGCTAAAGTTGGAGGTTTAACTGAACGAGCTACCTAGGTGCTCTGGTAAAGACTTATTTTAAAGCAAGAGTCAAGAGCTCTTACCTTTGGGCTTTCCATTTTGTAAAGGCCTGTTATGAGAGACACTGAGAGCTGAGAAAGGAAGTTTCTTTGCAGAGGACGATATTAGATTTGGTACAGGGAGGGAGAGGACATCTAGGAGGAAAATTCCTCTAGGCACTTACAAGTATTTGTGAGATCATTTAGGGAGTGGAGGATCCCAAAAAGAAAGTACACATAAAGATAAAAATAGTAGAATGAGCACTAGAGATTTTTGGCTTTGGGTCCTAGGAGTGATAATCATCTCTTTCCTCTCTATAACAGAGAACAAGATCTGAAAAGAGATGAGAAGGGAGACAATCTGGGGTATAAATGGAATGCTTAACATTAAAAATGAGGAGGGAAACCCTTCTGAAATTGAGGAGTCAGATGAGAAGTTAGATATAAGGATGATAATAGATTGAGAATAGAAATGTGCAGACAGGGACAAACGAGAGACTTCTACAGTAGATGAATTGTTTCCCAGGAAGGTCATGAGTATTTCAGCTCATAGTGGTATTTAATAAGATAAGTCAGTTGTCACTTGGCTTTATGTTGCACCCAAAAAACCAGTCTGTTACAGTGATTAAAATGCAGTAACCACTGGCATACTCCCACTTCTTTCTCCTTGTTATCACTGACACACAGTTGATAACCGCTGTCTGGGATTTGGGAGCAGATCTGTGCTTCTAAAATAGCACCAGACTACGTGATCCTAACAGCTCCTAAGAATCGAATCCACAACCATTACTTTTTTTTTTTATTGTAACAAAACTAGAAAACAAAGTTGGTATAAAAGTCACAGTCAGCTCATTATTTCTACGAAGAAACAACACTGTTCATGCATTAACAGTGAGCAAATAACCGCAAAGTTTTCTTAGTCTGACTTTATTTGCCTTGTTCATCCAGACAACCTAGAAACCATCCTAAGAACAAAATTCTATTTGTATTTAAAGAAGCTATATAGAAAAGCCCCAGAGCAAAGTTGGAAAATTGTAGAAGAAAACCATTTTCTTAAAAAAAGTCTCTGTTCCTTTAAGTTGTTAATGCTGTTGCAGGCTCTCCAGGAATCAGACTGTGGTTTGAGAAACGGTTTTGAATAGGGAAAGTTTATTAGGGAGGACCCTCGCAAGACACGCGTGGAAGGAAGGGTAAGTTTGCAGAGAGCGAAGTCCGTCTGTAATTTCAAACACTGACACTCTCATCTGACCTCCGTGGGGGACTGTGGAGTTGGAATGGATGTAGAGAGGCCCTGCATTGGGTCAGAATGGCTGGGGCTTTATACCTCCATCTCAATCAGTCCTTGGATATGGGCTGTCATGAGACGGTCTGTCTCCCAGTCATGCTCTGAGTAGTAGGAACAAAAAGTCATTCCGTAAAGAGGATTCTGGTTACACATTTTATGCCCCTCATAGCTGCCGTTTCCAATATTCTTCATTCTGTCCTGAATTTCTGAGTTTCTGGCTGGTATTATTTCCCTTCAGCCTGAATAATTTCTTTTATAATCTCAGTAGTGTATATCTATCTACTGGTGAGTTCTCTTAGTTTCCTTTTTATCTGAATATGCTTCATATTCAGGGATATAGAATTCTGGGTTGGTTTTTTTTTTTAATTTCAGCAATATGTTGTGTCACCATTTCTGATGAAAAGTCAGCAGATACTCAATCGTTTCCCTGAATATAATCTGTCATTTTTTTTCTGGTTGCTTTCAAGATTTTCTCTTTGTTACTTTTTTCCCGCCGCACACATAAAGTGTCTGTGCATGGTATTTTTATATTTATTCTGCTTGTAGAGAACTGAAATTTTTGAATCTATAAATTTATGCTCTGGGTTGGTTTTTTTTTTTTTAATTTCAGCAATATGTTGTGTCACCATTTCTGATGAAAAGTCAGCAGATACTCAATCGTTTCCCTGAATATAATCTGTCATTTTTTTTCTGGTTGCTTTCAAGATTTTCTCTTTGTTACTTTTTTCCCGCCGCACACATAAAGTGTCTGTGCATGGTATTTTTATATTTATTCTGCTTGTAGAGAACTGAAATTTTTGAATCTATAAATTTATGCTTTTCAGCAAATTCGGGGAAATATTTAAATATTATTTCTTCAAATCTGTTTTCTGTCAACTTTTTTTCTCTTGTGTTCCAGAATTCCAATTGCACATGTATTTGAAGAATTTTTGCTTCTTCATCACACATGCCTGTGGCTGTTATGGTTTTTTTCTTTCTTTCCTCTCTATTCTTCAGATTGGATCATTTCTATTGACATATTTCAAGTTTGCTAACATTTTAATTTAATTTCATTTTCATTTCTTTTTCCACTCCTCTATTAAGTACATCCAGTAAATATTTTATTTAGCTTTTTAAAAGTTTATTTATTTATTTTGAGAGAAGGACAGAGAGAGTGAGTGGGGTAGGGGCAGAGAGGGAAGGAGAGAGAATCCCAAAGAGGCTCCACGCTCCTCAGCATAGAGCCCGATGCGGTGCTCAAACTCATGAACTGTGAGATCATGACCTGAGCTGAAACCAAGAATCAGATGGTCAACTGACTGAGCCACCCAGGCATCCCAATATTTTATTTCAGATATTGAATTTTCAATTTTAGAACTTCTATTTATTTATTTTTCCCCAAGATCTTATTAAATTCAAATTAGTTAACATATAATGAGTATTGGTTTCAGGAGTAGAATTTAGTGATTCATCGCTTATATACAACACCTAGTACTCATCACAGCAAGTGCCCTCCTTAATACCCATCAGCCATTCAGCCCATCTCCCCATCCCTTCCCTTCAGCAACCCTGTTTGTTCTCTAGAGTTAAGAGTTTCTTATGATTTGCTTCCCTCTCTGTTTTTATCTTATTTTATTTTTCCTTCCCTTCCCCTATGTTCATCTGTTTTGTTTCTTAAATTCCACACATGAGCGAAATTATACGGTATTTGACTTACTCTGATTAACTTATTTCATTTAGCGTAATATATTCTAGCTTCATCCAAATTGCTGCAAATGGCAACATTTCATTCCTTTTGAGGGATGAGTAATATTCCTATATATATATACACACTCCATCTTCTTTATCCATTCATCAGTTGATAGACATTTGGGCTCTTTCAATGATTTTGCTATTGTCAATATGCTGCTAAAAATTTTGTGGTTTGTGTGCCCCTCAAAAATCAGTATTTTTGTATCCTTTGGATAAATACTTAGTAGTGCAATTGATGGGTTGTAGGGAATCCAAACTGGTACAGCCACTCTAGAAAACAGTGTTGAGATTCCTCAGAAAGTTAAAGAACTTCTATTTATTTTTTAACTCGTTTTTTCCTCTGTTGAGTTTTTTTTTTTTTTTTTTTTTACTTTTCACTCATTGTGAGCACATTTTCTTTTACATCATTGAACATAGCTTAATATTTGCTTTAAGGTCCTTGTCTGATAATTCCAATATTTAGGTCACCATGAGGTTGGCCCTCCTTTAATGTTTTCTCTCCTAAGAATGTGCCTCATGTTCCTAGTTCTCTGTATGTTGAATAATTTTATTTGGATTGTGAACACTACATCATAGAGACTTGGGACTCTGTTATGTTGTTCTGTTGATATTTTTTCAGAAAGTATTTACCTTGGTTGGACTCAAACTGTGAACTCTGTCTCTTGCACAGTGTCTTACATCTCAGTGCTTTTACTCTAGCTGGTCAGCTTCAAGTATGCCTCCTCATGTGTGGCTTAAGGTGAGCCAAAAATATGGGTGCAGTTTACACAGAATTTGGAACTCTCAATATCCAGAGACCAAGGTTGCTCTGAAATCTCTCCTCTTGTTCTTTAGAAACAAGTGGGGTTTTTTATTAGAATTTTAGCTGTCCAGTGTAGTGACAACTTCAATCTCCTCTGAGATGAAAAATGGTCAAATTGGGAAAAAATGGGAATCTATATTCCCCAGTCCTGAGCCATTTCCTTTTTCCAAGGACTTGATTTTCCTTAAGAACTTCTTGCTTCTCTACTCTCCAGTGGCTTCAGGTATTGTTTTTATATGTTGTCCAGAATTTATAGTTATCTATGGAAGCTTACTTTGCTGTAAAGGAAGTGGAAATTTCATCAAGTCTGTATCTTTTTACTATCATTGTGCTTTTGCAAACTGATATTGATTTGGTTGGTTGTATTGTCTTGGTCATTGAAATTGAATGTATTATATAATTTTTTAAACGTTTATTTATTTTTGAGAGAGACTGAGACAGAGTGTGAGTGGGGGAGGGGCAGAGAGAGAGGGAGATACAGAATCTGAAGTAGGCTCCAGGCTCTGAGCTGTCAGCACAGAGTTCAATGTGGGGTTTGAACCCACAAACCGTGAGATCATGACCTCATCCAGAGTCAGATGCTTAACTGACTGAGCCACCCAGGCGCCCCGAATATATTATATTATTAAATGCTCTTTTGCTTCCACATTTGATCCATGAATTGAATATTTTGGTGCTTTTCATTTTCTCAATAAAATCTCAATCTCCTTTCCCCAAATTTCTAAATTCTTACATATCTCTGTGTTGGGTTTAAAGGTTCATCATGAGGTATAATTTTAGCCACTAGCTGTGTCATCTTTAAGAAACTGCTTACCCTCTTTAGACAATAATTTCCTCATTTGTGAAATGAAGGAGATGTATGACAGTTTTTGAGAAATGTTTTCAGACAGGAAGGACTTTAGAAACCTTCAAATTAAATTCTTATGTTTTATACAGGGGCAATTCAAGCCCAGCATTGCTCAAGGAATTACTAAAGAGATCCCCAGCTTTTTTGTAAATGAACTACACTTGAAACTCATCTGTTGTACCAAAAGTATAGGGTAAAAGAGATGTGACAAGTATATGTGGGAAAATCTATGATTTTTAGGTGTGATGCACTTGAAATGACAGAAGGCATTTGCATCGGGAGACATAGCAGCTAAAGGGTTGAGATTCTTGTTTAGGAAAAATAAGTCGAAGCTAAAATGTGGGTCAGTTACTCTGTCAGTTAACAAGTAAGAGTGTGCCTGTCATGTGTCAGACACTGTGCTTCATGCGAGGGATACCTGGACAAGATAGACATAAATCGTGCTCTTACAAAGCTTAGAATCTCATCGGAAATGTAGGCATGAAAAAAATTCTTGCCCAAGATTAAATAACGTGTAAGTGTGTAAGAATATATAGGGGGTGACATAGAAATGTGGAGTTGGTGAATCTAGTCTGGTCTGTGCAGGTCAGGGAGGACTCCCCTTTGGAAGTGATGTTTAAGAAGAAGATGAACAGAAAAGAGCTAGGTAGGAAGAGTTGAGGGATTAACATTCTAGGCAAGTCAAATAGTTTGTATGAAGGGCAGAGGGAGCTGAGCTATGACTGCAGAGCTAAAACAGGAGAAATCAACTCTCTAGAGGCCCCGTGGGGGTTCTAGAAATGGAGAAGCACGATAAGACAAGGTGCAGAGAGAAAGATGGGCTGACGAGACTTTGGGGAATGCCTGCATTAATGTACCTAAGGAGAAAGACAGGCTTGCAGAGAAGACAAAGTGAGACACACAGACAGGCAAAGCACAAGAGTAGTGGTACAGGCTAAGAAAAGGTTTTTACAAGGAAAGGAAAGTGGTTAATAGCATCAAAATCTTCTAAACAACCCAGGAGCACCAGCACTCAAGGAAGGCCATAAGTTTGACTATAAAGGAGCTGATGACCTTCAAAACTGTGCTCTGAATGGAAAGGTATAGGAACCACAAGACTGTGGTATTGAGGAGAGAGTGGGCGTGGAGGAAATTGAGCCTGTTGTCATAGACCACTCAATTCTAGACGCTTGGCAGTAACTAAAGGAGAAAGGATCATATCTAGAAAGAGGAAGCAGCATCAATTTTTTTTCCCTTCAATCAACATGGGGGAGACCTGTGTGTGTTCAAAGGGTATCATTTGAGAACATTCAGTGATTCAGTAAAGGTACTTCTCCAACTGGGTGTGTGCACATGTGGCTGTTAGCTGTTTAGTGATTTTTCTTTTTCCTCGCCATTTTGTTAGGTTGCCATGAAATACTACCCTTTCCCAAAGGTCTAAGTATTGTATGGGAATATCTGGTTATATAGCCCATTTTATGGTATTGATAATTTTTTGGAAAAAATGCCCCGGTCAAAATGAAATCTAGCTTCCTCAAAATGTCTCTGTGTCTAACTTCTCTTGCCCTTTCTGCTTCTCTCTTAGACACTGGTTGTCAGTCTTTCAAAAGCACTCCCCCCCCCCAACTCTGCTTTGGCCTCATTTCCTTCAGGTACCTCTAGGATCCTGCTTTACTATCACTCTTGTAAGTTCTAGCTCTTCTTCTTCCTATCTACAAATAAGCTCTCTTCTGTTAGATACTTTCCCAGTTCTCAGGTCCATGTATCATCCAGGTCTCTCTCTCAGGTTTGACACGAAAAGAGAAAGCCACTTGTCATTCTCCCGTACTTTTGAGGCTGAAATCCTTGAAAGAAGAAGTCTGCTGTTGTTGACAGTTTCTTCAGCTTGGCTTTCAATCTTTCTCTCATCCCTCTGTACTAACACTAGTCTCTTACAGCTCCTAAAGATCTCTGGCCACATTCTTGCTAGAAAATCACATTCCTAGTTCTTACTTTAAGACTTTCCCTGCATGAGTTGATATTGATGATTCCTTTCTTGAAAGCTCCTCCCTGGTGTAAGGCATTGCATTAATTTTCTTCTCTTTATTGTTTTTGCTACCTTCTTCCAAATAGATTCCTCATTATAAATGTTTTCCACTCTGGTTTGGGCCTCTTCTCAAATTTCCACATCAGAGACTGCAACTTGGCAGCCCATGGATGAGATCTGGCTTGACGGCACTTTCAGTTGACTTATGTAATATTTTTAAAAATCAGAATTAGTTGCCAATACTTTACAATTGGGAGACTTTACCCAAAACCCCTGACCTAGTGTCTAGTGTTGTTGCGAGGATTAAGTTAAATTGTGTATATAAAGCACTTAAACCTGGGTCTGAATTTTACATTCAAAAGATGGTATCTTAATTATCACTTTACAGTTTTCAAATATCTTTCATAGATACTATTTTTGAAATGTATTTAATTAGGCCTTACAGATCAAAATCTTTTCTGTTGTTTTCATTTTTCTTTTTGAATTAAGAACTATGTTGGAATTAATATCCTACTACATATATCTCTGTATATTGATATGCATGGATATTCACTATCTATTCAGCACATTGTCCCTTGTAATCACTAATACACATTTGTACAACATCTGCCCTGGGTTAGGGAACAAATCTGTCTCTATTAACTGGTTTTAGTCTATGTGATGGTAACTGCCTGAAAAAAAAATTACCCAACAATATGGGTTTTATTAGCATGCTGTCTTAACCCACTGATACAGGCTTTGTGATGATATCATTTTGGAAACTAGGGTCAAATTCATTATTTACCATAATTATTTTTTCTTTCTAAATTTTATTTCTTCATTGAATTCATTATTGAATTCTTATGTTTTGGAGCTTGTTACTTAAACTTTTCTCTTTCTTCCTCTTTATAAATCATCTGGGTGTCTTATTTTTCTGTCTCTGTTGTATCTGAAGAATATAATTATAGTTACCAGCTAAGACAATTTTCAACGTGTGACTTAACATTATTTGTTGGTCTGTTCATATCTTTTGCCCATTTTTCATTTGGGATGTCCATCTCTCTTTTTTTTTTTATTGGTTTATGTGTTTTCTATATGTTTTTTGGAGGATATTAGCTTTTTTTCAATGTTCACAATATTCAATTGGTTTTTGTGTGTCAACATTAGTTTACACATTATTTTTTCTTTTTTGCCATATAGAAATTTTAAATTCCTTCTATAGTCATCTTTCTCAATATTTTCTTGAATAGTTTCTATTTTGTACCAGGGTTAGAAAGGTTTCTTTACTTACAGTGACAACTGTCCCAGTCTGCCTGGGACTTTCCTGGTTTTAGCACTGAATGTCCTATGTCCCAGGAAATCCCTCATTCCCTGGCAAACTGAGATGTTACTCACTCCATGTCCCTTTTAAGATAAAAAGATTATCTATGTTTTCTTCTAGTACATCTATCTATCTATCTATCTATCTATCTATCTATCTATCTATCATCTATCTATCTCCTATTATTTAAATCCTTGGTTCGTTGTATTTATTTTTGTGTGAGAAGTGAGATAGGAATCTGTTTTTTTTTTCCTAAATGAAAAGCTAGTTTTCCTAATACCATTTATCAATGATATAAATTATCCTTCCCTTTAGGTATTTGAATGACTATTGTTATCAGATACTAAATTTCTGTATGTATAGATGAATCACTGAGGTTCAGGGAGTAATCTGTGCAAGATTGCAGAGGTAATAATGGAAGAGCCAAAATATTAGCTATTCTTACTCTAATTTTGGTGTTTTTCTGAAATTGTCTCTGTTAGAACTTTGGGTTTCCACCCATGATTTTGTTTATTGAACACCTAATTCGGTGTTGTCTGCTACCAAATTAATACCTTTGAAAATGTAAATAGGTGTCATAAATTAAACCATAAGAACACAGCATCCTTAATGCTATGATACTAGGATCAATTGCTCACACTGCTATGTTATAAAAAATTTAAGTACTAATTGTACTTTTTGAACTTGTTATTTTTTCTTTTATATTAACATATATATTTCAGAGTGCATTACACATGTGAATTTCAAAGAACAGTTATACAGTGAGTGTTTATGTAAGTTAAGAAATAAACTATTGCCAGTTTGTCCCCAATTATACCCCCAAACTTTTGCTGCAAGTGTAGCCATACTTTTTGGGATGGACATTCCCTGCCTTTCTTAATATTTTACCATATATGTATCTGGCCTTTTTTGACATTTTTTTTTGTATTGTCATAGATGAAATCATATTGTGTATATTACTTTATAGATGCTTTCATTTGCTGAATATTATGTTTGAGATTATTCATGTTTAAGTTTGTACTTATAGTACATTGATATAAATAATCTTTATCCTAAAATTTCAAATGCTTGCAAAACAGGTTTTATCCTTGGAAAAGCTCTGGTGAAGAAATAACAAATATGATTTAAAATAAGAACTCTCCTATTTTGTATTTCAGTTTCTACCTTTCAGAAGCAAGGATTCATGATAATTGAAATTATAAGCTTTAATTCATACGAAGGAGAAAGTTTTCATTTTAAAAACATATTACATTTCATACTGCTAAAATGGCACTTTTATTTTTCTTTTCTGTTCTCCTTCCATAGGAAGATACATTTGTCCCAAGAAAGAAAAGCTCAGAAATCATGATATGAGATAGCATAATAGCAAAAGATGAGATTCTCTTTTTTTAGCCCTGGTCTTTTTTCAGATTCTAGTTGTCTATAGGCCCTCTGGGCATGTTTTCTGCACATAACCGTACTTTTATTTAGGGTATTCTTCCCTCTCTTTCTCTGTCTCTCTTTCTCTCTATTGGCTTCTTGTCTGTTGAATCATGTATTAATTACCTATTGTTCCATTATAAATTACCCCCAAACAAATATTTATTTTCTCACAGCAACCCAAGAAAGAGAGAGCGAGAGAGCATGAGAGCGCACACCAGGACAGAAACCAGTCTTTTTATTTTTATTTTTAAATGTTTTATTTATTTCTGAGAGAGAGAGAGAGAGAGAGACAGCGCGAGCAGGGGAAGGTCAGAGAGAGAGGGAGATACAGAATCTGAAACAGGCTCCAGGCTCTGAGCTAGCCGTCAGAACAGAGCCCAACACGGGGCTCGAACCCATGAACCCTGAGATCAAGACCTGAGCGGAAGTCAAACGCTTAACCAACTGAGCCACCCAGGCGCCCCAAACCAGTCTTTTTATAACTATCTCTCGACAGTGACATCTATCACTTTGCTACATTCTGTTTAAGTGAATGAGTGAGTCTAATCCACAGTCAAGAGGAGAGAGTTCTACAGACATGAATACCAGGAAGAGGGAACATCCGGAACCATCTTAGGGGCTGCCCACCACCTCAATTCTAGGATAAGTTGCTCATGATACATTTTTCACACTTCATTTATCGCTATTGCAATTTCACATAATTATTTGACTATTTGGTTGAGGTTTATTGTCCCTAGTAGACTGAAACTCCATGATAAATAGGCATTTATTAAGCGCCTAGCTATTGTAATTGAATAAATAATTAAGGAATATTATTGTAGCTTCCAATTTCCCTCTACCAGTCCAAAGGCTCTAATATACTTGATAGGGGGTCACTCAGGTGCCATTTGAATGAAAACTACTAGTGATCATCTTAGAAGGCAGGAAAGAAACATTTCCTATATTTCCAAAATGTATCATAAAATTAACACATTAGTTTTCAGGTAGAGAAAAGGTTCACATGATTCTTTTATGCCAAAGCATTCCTGTTTGCTATTTATAAATAATAGAATTTTGGGGAAAATTTGTGATGCTTTCAATTACTCCTATAGAATGATACTGCGTTTTAATTATATATGAGAAATAAAATTATAATTTAGGATCCCTCCTCCAAAAGTTACGAAGTTCATGGATTTTTTGGTTGAATATCATGGACTTTCACTGGTTCCTAGATCACAATGTGAAAACCATTTCATTAGAGGCAGAAGTGCAGTTAGCTTATTTGGGTGACAATTCATTCTCAGGACCTCTGATAAAGGACACATTTAATTCCACAATTTCTTACTTGAATCCATTTGTAACTGTTGGGAAATAATACTTTTAGGTCTAACCTACATCCACAATATACATTTTTATAAACACAACACAAACATTTACTAAAATGTTGTTTGGTATTTTAAGCTTTCCAGAGCCAGAAGATTGAAAGTAAAGATTTCTTTATTGTACTGACTTTACCATATGTTAATTAGAAAAAGTTATGTGCTTAGTGTAGCTAAATAAAGGTTGTTCTGGCAATGTAATTTGAATTTCTGGGTCTTCGTGTGATTAAAGTCTCAGTCTCAAAGTTGCAGTTATTTTATTTTATCTTGTTTTATTTTTCAGGCTCAGTAATAAAAATATTTATTTATTTATTTATTTATCATTTTCCCTTGAAAAATCCTATAATATTTCATTTCTTTTCTGTTTTTAAAATTTTTAAATTTTATTTAAATCCAAGTTAGCTAACATATAACAATTTCAGGAGTAGAATTTAGTGATTCATCTCCTACATGTAACACCGAGTGCTCATCCCAACAAGTGCCCTCCTTAATGTCCATCACCCATGTAGGCCATCCCCCCCACCCAACACCCCTCCAGCTACCCTCAGTTTGTTCTCTGTATTTAAGAGACTCTTGCAGTTTACCTCCCACTGTTTTTATCTTGTTTTTTTCAAAGTTGCATTTATTTTATAGAAACCTTTAATCTTTATTATTTTTTTTAAAAATTTTAATGTTTTTTCATTTTTGAGAGAGAGAGAAGCAGACAGAGTGGGAGCAGGGGAGGGGCAGAGAGAGAGAGAGAGAGAGAGAGAGAGACAAAGAATCCAAAGCAGGCTCCAGGCTCTGAGCTGTCAGCACAGACTCTGATGCAGGGCTCCAACCCACAGACTGGAAGATCATGACCTGAGCTAAAGTCAGATGCTCAACTGACTGAGCCACTCAGGCGCCCCAAGAAGCCTTGAATCTTTAGATGTGGTGTACTCCTTCTTTATAACTCAGAGTTTAATATCCTGAGGGTTTAATACCTGTTTGTAATGTGCTTTGAATCCCTTCCATGAGTTATTCTTTATTTATTAATTAAGAATGATAAGTCTGTTCTGTGGAGGGGAAAACTAGAGAATACACATTTATTTAATTACCTAAAATGATTCAGAAAACAAGCAGAGTAAGAAGTAAAACTCATGTCCTTCCTGTTTTGCAGCCAATGCTTAACCCACGATGGTCCAGCGCTGTATTTCTTATAATAACTTGCAGAGTTTTGAAGTCTGAAAGCTTGAAACATCAAATGAAGAATTAAATGGCTATTATTTGGTTTTCCTTGGATAAGATATCAGAATATTCCCACAGATTTCATTGTATTGAAATATATTTCAACATATTCTGTGTTATATATTTTTAAAGTCATAAATTCATTAAATATTAATATCAATAAAAATGACAAAGACCATAATAAGACTTAAGACCATAAGAATGACTTCTATTACTTAGTACTAGCTTTGAGGCCCCAAGTCCTGTAGAGAAATGTCAAAAGAAATGTAAAAATAAAACTATACCACACGATTCCTTTCTGCAGAGACATGGGTATCTTATTAGAGCGAAGCCAAATATTTTAGGCTCCAGTTTTGCCCCCATTATTTTAGCTTAAAACTCATTTTATTGACCTTCTTACTGCTTTGTCTGGGTTCTCCCTGAAAAACCTGCAAATGAATGAAAGGGCAAGAAATCTTTAACTTTCTTGTTTCCCATTTCCATACCTTAGAAATAATACATGAATCTTAGCAACTGTAATAACTATTTGAGTATAACACAGTCCACATTCGATTTAGGTTACTAACAGTTATTCAGCCAGGAGTTTTTATTGGGAGTAGTGAAATATCAACAATGTCTATCATTCACTTTTTTAGTCAGGAGAACACAGCCGACCACAGGATTTTTGAAGAGATAAAAACTGTTTAACCTCACACCAAAAAACCTGTGCTCTTTCTGAGAGCCTTTTTCCCCCTTCACTAGAGGAAGCCTTTGGAGTATGGCTTTGCACAGTCATGCCCATACAATGTCTGTTGTGTGGGTGGCGTGTGCTTGCTCAGACATATGACAATGACGATTTGGGAAAGGAAACTTCTGGTGCTCAAAGTGAGTAAGAGGTTTCATTTGTACTAAAATCACAAAACAATCTTATTTCTACTGATGCTTTTGACTTAGATGGAAAAGTGTTTTTTTTTAAACATTGTTTTCTGTGTCAGGGGTTTTTCCATCTGCATTTTGTTTTGTGTTTGTGTGGATGCATGTTCTGATGTTACGTGTATTAAGATCTCATGTTTCTGATATTGTATTTAATTAAAGTCACGGGCAATTTGTGTACAACTAACTGCATCTACTTAAACGGTACAGTTTGTGAGCCATCCCAAACAAGATACAGAACATTTTCATTGTTCCCCAAATATTCTTCCGTGTGTGTTTGGGGTTCAATCTTGCCTTTGTCCCCATCTGCAGGCAACCACTGATGTGTTGTTTGGCACCACAGATGAGTTAGCATTTTATATTAATAGCATCCGTTTGTGCGGTGTATAGTGTAGTCTCTTTGTGTCTGCTTGTTTCATTCAACAGAATGGGTTTGAGAATCATCAATGTTGTGTGTTCCTTTTGTTGCAGAGTACTATTTCATGGTATGGACAATTTATCCATTTCTGTGTTGATTGGTATTTAGGTGGTAGCCAACTGCTGGCTATTGTGAATGAAGGTGCTATGGACATCCAGGCACAAGTCTTCGTGTGGACATATGTTTTCATTTCTTTTGAGTAAATATCTAGAATTGAAATGGTAGGATGTATGGTGTGGGCACATGTTTGACTTTTAAAAAACTGCCAGAAATTTTCCAATATAGTTTCTGCTATTGCCAAAAATGCAATTTCTGGTAATAGTTAAAGATTCTTTTTGCAATTATTTTTGTCAGTGAGTTAAATTCTACTAGGGGCATACAAATTGCTGTGTTTTGAAAGTCAGTTGGAATAGCTGGTCATGCAACCAATTCTACATGCAGTTAGGTACATTTGTTTCACTTTACTTTATAATCTTAGTGCTTACAAGTGGCTTGGTTATGCTTTCTTCAAAAAACTTTTTTAATGTTGATTTATTTTTGAGAGAGAAAGAGAAGACAGTGTGAATGGGGGAGGGGCAGACAGAGAGGGAGACACAGAATCGGAAGCAGCCTCCAGGATCTGAGCTGTCAGCACAGAGCCTGACCCGGGGCTCAAACCCATTAACTGGGAGATCATGACCTGAGCCGAAGTTGAATGCATAACCGACTGGGTTATCCAAGCTCCCCAGATACTTGGTTATGCTTTCTAATTACATAAAATGGCTACCTGATTCCAAAGTCAAATCTATTAAATCAGGTATATTCAGAAACATATTATTTCTATTCCTGTTCCCATTTTATCCATTTAGTTTTGAAATTATAAGCAAGGAAAGAAAGAACACACACGTATCCCTCCCATGGTGGCTTAAGTTAATGGTCGTGTACTATACATAATTTAATGTATCCTGCGTTTTCCACTTAACAATATTTCTTGGAGACCACACATAATAGTTTATAGAGCTTCCTTTCATTCTTTTTTTTAAACTTAAAAACAAGTTTATTTATTTTTGAGAGAGAGAGGGTGTGCGAGTGGGGGAGGGACAGAGAAACAGAGAGAGAGAGAATCCTAAGCAGGCTCCACATTGATCAGCATGGAGCTCAATGCTCCATGAGCATCGGCGCGGAGCCCCATGAACCGTGAGATCATGACCTGAGCTGAGATCATGACCTGAGCCGAAATCAAGAGTCAGAAGCCTAACCAACTGAGCCATCCAGGTGCCCCTAACTACCCCTCATTCTTTTTTAAAGTTTCATTATATTTCACTTTCTGGATGTACCATAGTTTAGGACACTAGTCCCCAATTAGTAACCATTGAGCTATTTCTAAAAATCTTGCTATTACAATGTTGTAATGAAGATATATTTTTTTCAAACTGGTGCCTGTGTATTTTTAGGATAGATCCTGACAATTGGTATTGCAGTGTTTTGCAGTGTTAAAAGAAAAATGTGCATATAAATTTGCTATATGTTTCTGATTTTCCTCTGTGGAAGTTGTAACATTTTACATTCCACGAGCCTATTGACATGCCTATCTTGCTACAGCTCCAAAGTATGGTCAAATTTTTAGACTTTGGCAGGATAATAGGTGAGAAATGGTATTTCTGCATAGTTTTAATTTGCATTTCTTTTACTATGAATAATGTTTAGTCTCTTTCTATATGACTAAGAGACTTTTGTACTTCTTTTTCTGAAAACTAAGCATCCATTTCTTAGTACAGTTTGCTATAAAGTTGTGTTGACCTTTATCTTTTTAATGCAGCTTGAGCTAGCTACGTGCCAGGGAGCTGTGCAAAGCCCTCTTCTAAGCATGTGGAGTGAAAAATATAGGTGAAACTCTCTGCCTTCATGGACCTTAAAGTCTACTGAGGGAGTGATGACCCACGAATTGCGGCAATTGTCTATCGCCCTTTTTCTTAGTCTAATGATTCCCATTCAGATCTAGAATTCATAATGCTTGTGTCCATATGCCATTATAATCCTAATTCTATGGACCTGTCATTTGATGTGCTCTTTCAGATCTTTGTCTCTCAGTTTCCCCAAAACACGATTTTGGCTTGCGTCTTCAGCTCTTTTAATTAGGATTGAAATTAGGATTGATTTGGGTAGTGTATTTATCCTAGCACGTTTCTTAGGATCCAACCCTTGCTTTCTAGTCACTCTAGTAGGACCCACCTGTAAAAGAACAGTTGGGCAATTAGAGCAGCTGACAAGCTGGGTGGCCTTGGCTGAACTGCTTCATTATTGTGAGGATAAAATGAAGATAAAAATACCTGTCAGTGTGGAGGGGCTGCAATCAATAACATCTGCTGGTTACCCCAATTTGTTCCGAGTGTAAGTGCTCAAAAATGGTTATTTTAAAACACTGTTTTATTTGGGAAAATGGTAGCTAACAGGAGCAGTGGATTCAAAATTTCTCCAGGAAAACACTGTGCATTAAATTTTACCCTAAAATGCTTCTCTTTGCCGACCAGATACACTCACTATCGGTGCACTAGAAGTGTCTCATTTCCTTGTGAACACTTTCTAGGCTTTTTGTGCCTTCTGCAGTGAGAACCTGCCAATATCTAACCTCAACTCTAATTATACATCCGGTTTTTTTTCTCACGTAATGGTAATTCTGAACTATCTGTAATTCCTTGAAAATTCCACGTGGCTTAATATCTTCTTTTAAATGACTGTCTTTCTGTGTGCAAAAAGATTTCCTTCTATCTTCCTGCAGAAATTCTTCATCTACTGAGATGCAGCTCAAATATGTTCTATTTAGGGAGTCTTTCCTAATCTCCTGCCCTTGCTCTCTTAAATATTTCTTCTTTTCAACTTCTGGACATTACAGATACTTCTATCATCACTCTGAAAACATTATGTACATAGTGGCTTCCTCATCTGGACTCTAAGCTTTTGGAGAGAAGAGGGCATTGTTTACTATGCCGTCTCTAGGCCTGGTGAATACTTTGCCAGGAGTTGCTGCTCAAAAAAATGTTTATTAGCAATTCCCACTTAGAGCTTGCCTTGCAGAATTTGAACTTAACAGACAGCTGTCTTCATGATGTAATTTCAACAATGCTTAGAAAAATCCTTTTCTGTTCCATACCAGAACCCAATGAACACGTCACTACTAAACTTTCTTGACCTGGTGCCTAAACAGTCTGTAATACACAGTACCTCCCCCCGCCCCACCCCCCTTTTCACAATTGGAGGTAGACTAAATGCACATAAGCCAGGATGAAGAAATACTTTGACTTGAGGGGCGCCTGGGTAGCTCAGTCGGTTAAGTGACCTACTTCAGCTCAGGTTATAATCTTGCAGTTTGTGAGTTGGAGTACCGTGTCGGGCTCAGTGCTGACAGCTAGCTCAGAGCCTGGAGGTTGCTTCGGATTCTGTGTCTCCCTCTCTTTTTGCCACTCCCTCTCTCTCTAAAAGTAAAATAAACATTAAACAAAAATTTTTTAAAAAAAGAAATAATTTGACTTGAATATAAAGACAGGAAGGTGGTAACAGACACTTTGGATCTAATGTAGGGGTGTGCCAAACAGGTAGGAAGTTCAGGTCAAAAGTTTATCCTGGGGCAAATTCTTCTGAGACTTGCTTGCCCATCATAATTTATGTTTTTATTGGGAACTACAATCCAAAAATGGTCTGAAGAATGTGAAAAAAGTGTGATTTTTAAGTAGGAGTCAGAAATAGTAATGTATTCCTCTGATCACCCATCTGTCTTTTTAGAATGCATAAATGCAGGGGTGCTTGGGTGGTTCAGTCGGGTAAGCGTCCGACTTTGGCTCAGGTCATGATCTCGCAGTTTATGAGTTTGAGCCCTGCATCTGGCTCTGTGCTGACAGCCAACTCAGAGCGTGGAAACTGTTTTAGATTCTGTCTCTCTCTCTCTGACCCTCCCCTGCTCGCACTTCTCTCTCTCTCTCAGAAATAAATAAAACATTTTAAAAAAAAGTAAAAAAAAAAAAGAATGCATAAATGCAGAAACGAGAAGTCTGGTTCCACCAAGCAACAGATTAAGGCAGCAAGTGAGCAAGGACAATTACAGTGCAAGTAATGGTCATCTTTTAATGACAATTCTACTAGAAATGAGCTTGATGCTGGCATAAGTTTTATGTTTTAGGATGTTGAATTGTCTTAGATGTATTTATAGACCATATTGTTTAAAATTGTCTAAATAAAATATTTATTTTATTATTTAAGAGTACTCATAAATTTTTCACTCTAAAATTATTTCTGTGCTTGTTTGGTACAGAATATGCTTTATTAGCCAAGAATGTGATCACTAAGTGGACCAATGGCATATTAAAATTTTTTTCATTTAATTTTTAAAACATAAATTATTATATTTCAAACATGGATTTAAAAAATAGGTCTTGGCAGATATTAGTCATTTATTTTCTGTGTTCCTCACCCAGACCGACTGTCTCCCAAAATTGCCATTACAGTTAGCTTTTTATTTATACTTTAAACTTTTATTTTTGTTATATATCTTACTTCATTGAAAAATAGTTCCAGTCATTCCAAAATGTATTCCTGGGCTTATAAATATGCTTTCTAATTTCATTCAATTATTCACTATCTAGAAAAATTCAGTTTCAGATCAACTACAGAATAAAATAAGTAAAATAATTATATAGACTATAAATCTAAGGGTTGGGGACAATGCATAGGTGGTGTCCCCTACCCAAGAATGATAGGTTGAATGGCGTCCTTCTCTCCGCAAAGAAATATCCAGTTGGCACCTGTGAGTGTGGCCATATGTGGAAACGGGGTTTTCAAAGATGTTATTAAATTAAAGCTCTTGAGATGAGCTCATCCTGGCTGACAGTTGGGCCCTAAAGCCATGACAAGAGTCCTCAGAAGAGAAGAGAAAAGACACAGGGAGAAGGCAGTGTGAAGGAGGGGGAGATTGAAATGATACATCTGCAAGCCAAGGAACACTAAGGATTGCTAGCAGCCACCAAAATCTGGGAGAAGAAAGAAAGGATTGTTCCTTAGAGCTGTTGGAAGAAACACAGCTCTGCTGACACCTTGAATCAGATTTCTGGCTTCCAGAAATATAAGGGGGCATATTTCTATTGTTTTATGTGACCACATTGGTCATTATATGTTAAGGCAGCCCAAAGGGGCTAATATAATGACTAATTACGTTGCTTTTCTACTATAAATATGTTTTGAAAAACACAATTCACATTTCTCTCTCTGTCTACACACACTACACACATTGTGAAAGAGTTAAATTGGATTTCTGACATCAACAATGTAAAATTATAATCTTTTTTAAATGCATATTTATTTTTGAGAGACAGCGAGACAGAGCATGAGGCAGGGGAGGAGCAGAGAGAGGGAGAAACAGAATCCAAGGCTCTGAGCTGTCAGCACAGAGGCCGATGTGAGGCTCAAACTCATCAACTGTGAGATCATGGCCTGAGCCGAAGTTGGACGCTTAACCAATTGAGCCACGCGGGTGTCCTGAAAACTAAAACCTTCCTGAACTTCCAAGAAAAATTTGGTTTCAGATGAAGAAATTAAAGAAAGAAATCACAGGATCATTCATTGATCAGAAGTCTTACACATTTGTGGGATGCCTGGGTGGCTCAGTCAGTTAAGCGTCTGACTTTGGCTCAGGTCATGATCTCACGGTTCGTGGGTTCCGGCCCCGTGCCGGGCTCTGCGCTGACAGCTAGCTCAGAGCCTGGAGCCTGTTTCAGATTCTGTGTCTCCCTCTCTTTCTGGCCCTCCCCTGTTCACGCTCTCTCTCTCTCTCTCTCAGAAATAAATAAAACTTAAAAAATTAAAAAAAAAAGAAGTTTCACACATTTGTTTTGCTACTTTGATGTGTACAGAGCTTCCAGCCAGACTGAGTAAGGATGCTTTCTGTTTTCAGTGAAGACGTGATGCTGTATATGAAATTAGCATTCTATGGCAACTAGCTGCCAGTCGAGGTAATAAAACTAAAAGATTCATATACCAACAATTAATGATGCTTAAAAAGTATTTCCAATATCATAAAAATAATTGGAGGAGTATTTATGAAAACAAGCATTTTTTTTTCTCTTGTGAAAATAATCATCTTGCATACTTAAGAGTACCTTCCAACTTGTGGGTTTTATCTTTGGTATGAGAAGTTGCAGGGATAATTTACTGATATTTTTTCTCAGGCCATTCTTTGGAAGGAGGCACATTTTGCTCAATTGTCGGAGAATTTGGTATCTGATTCTAGAGGCCGATTTCTCTATGCACCTTCACTCACTGGAATACCTTTATTAAGGAGAAGTTCTCTCTTTTTTAAAAATTCATTTTAAGTTTTTTATTTCTTTTGAGAGAGAGAGATGCAAGGAGGGGCAAAGAGAGAGAGGAAGAAAGAGAATCCCATGCATGCTCTCCACTGTCAGTACAAAGCCAATGTGGCACTCAAACTCACGAACTGTGAGATCATGGCCTGAACCGAAATCTAGAGTCAGACACTCAACTGACTGAGCCACCCAGGCACCCCAGCAGAAGGTCTCTTTCACATGCCAGTCTACTGGGAGATCATTCAAGAAAATGCTTGAAAACTTCACTCAAATCAGTTATGAAGGCATCACTTATTGCAAGAGCAGGCTCTTCTAACAGAATCCCATACTACCCAGACACAGACTTAGTTATATCTGACAGGAACTAAATCCTAATATTCCAATAGAAGATGACTAAAATGAGAATCCACTGAAATGACAACAACTTAACAGTTCAGAGCATGAACATCATGTACTTTGTCACTAAAAGTAACAATGTCTACAGGGCATATGAACTAAAATCCAAAGGATAGAAGAAAACCCTTTAAAGGTATCAATCACCACCAAGCTCTTTAAACTTTCCATGGACAACAGCCTGCATCTTTAAAATAGGAGCAGTTCTCAGGGCTGCAGAGGCCAATTTGTTCACAAAAGAAATCCCTCATATACTGAACTAACCTTTGTTACTCATGATCCCCAAATAGCTCCCTTAGCTAGAGTTGGGGGAGGGCTCATTGCAGTTTTCTTATTCCTTTTTTTTTTAACTTTTAATTTTTAAAATTTAATTGTGAGAAAGAAAGAGAGAGAGAGAGAGAGAGAGAGAGAGACAGCGTGAGCAGGGGAGGGTCAGAGAGAGAGGGAGATACAGAATCTGAAGCAGGCTCCAGGCTCTGAGCTAGCCATCAGCACAGAGTCTGACGCAGGGCTTGAACCCACGAACCGCGTGATCATGACCTAAGCCGAAGTCAGATGCTTAACAGACTGAGCTACCCAGGCACTCCTCTTATTCCTATTTCTTATTTCTTATTCCTATCCAGTCCTATTAGGTGCCCTCAATACTTGGCACAAGGAAGGAAAGAAGTGAAGGATGGGGAGGAAGGAAAGAAGGAATGATGGGAAGGAAAGAAAGAAAGAAGGAAAGAGTTACCATTGACGGTAAAAATAAAATAGGAAATTAATTTCACTTGAGGGAGATCTTGGCATTGTCAGTGGAGATTTAGTTTATTTTTTACACATAATGATGGGATAACTTCTAATTACTGCTTTGTAAAGGTCTTTGTGGAATTAGGCAACAGTTAACCAATTTTCTATCATGTTGTAAGATGTGGATAAACAGTGGCTTAAACTCCATTCAAGTCCCTAAAGTTGATTTCATTTACTTTTCTCTGAATGTTTTCTAGCTTCCACAAATAGTTCACTTACGGACAGACCGCAGAGAAGTTTCATACCTCCTGCAGCAGGTAATATGCTTTTAAATTTTTTTCCAGAGGCCAGAGCTAAGGGGAGGAAGTGCTGAATTTCCTTAGAAGCAGGGCTCTGAGGAGGCTTCACAGCANTCTTCCCTTTGTGGTTTCATCGTCAGTATCCCGCTCTTGAGCACATGGAGCTCACCCACACCCCCTCTAGCTGTCCTCCAAGCAGCCACCTTCATGCTTGTTTATAAACCTTGGTCAAGACACATTTTCCCTGTGCATGAGGGTTGCCCCTTCTGAAGTGGATGGATCCTGGATTTCACTGCTCTCTCAGATCTGCTTTAAAATCCACCCCCTTGCTTCACACAGTTATGGGATTTTGATTTGTTTGTGAAATGCAAGGGTATGAGTCCATCACATAAGAAGCAAGTGACACCGGAAGAGAGGAGGAGAGATTTCAACTGCAGAGTTTAGCACTCAGAAGCTCCATCTGGATAGAAGCTTTCCCTTTCACAGCTGTTTCTGCTCATGTTAGACTGATGAGCTCCCTGCCGCTTGCCTGAATCACTGGTGCATCCTAAGGAATGCCCCTACTCCACTCGAAGCAAACACCCCCCAGCCACAGACACATTATGTCAGTTTGTGGGAGAGCCAGAGCTTATAGACTGGAGAATATTCGTAGGTTGTGGGCTCAATTTTTACCTAAAAGATGTACAAAAGAGAGAACTTCTTCATTTAATCCTCATAATTAGGTAGGAAGTACCAGACACTGAATCTGTGAGCAAAATTCACACTTGCACTGTTTGACTGTAGGTGTGACTCAACGGAGAGGAAGGAAGGAAGAAGATCTATGGATTTTATGAGTGTGTGATTCTCCAAATAAAAATAGCTCAAAAAGAGTGCAGCTTGGTCAACCTGAATACCATGTTATTTATAATGGAAGTACCACACACTTCTTATATTTATGTTTGTCTGAATTACTACCTTAGGGGTAGGCATTTCATTCTGATATTAGTGATGCATTCTCTCTCATTGAAACTTAGGAGGAAAAATTTTCTCCTGGTCAACTTCTCCACTTTTTATCCCAAGGAGCTTGAGTTATTAGAGAAATCTAATAGTCTCTATGACCAAAATATTACATTCAATCATTTGTCCTTCAATTTATATTGTGTGTTTTTTCATACATATCAAAACTTCTGAATCAATTTTAAGCTCTTAACAATTTCTTTAAAAAATTTTTTTGTTTATTTATTTGGTGAGAGATTGCAGGGGAGGGGTGGAGAGAGATGGGGAGAGAGAATCCCAAGCAGGATCTATGCTGTCAGTACAGAGCCCAAAGTGGGGTGCAAACTCACAAACTGTGAGATCATGTCCTGACCTAAAATAGAGTCAAACGCTCAGCTGACTGTGCCATCCAGGTGCACAAAGCCCTTAATATATTTCTAACACATATGAAAATATAGATTATCTACCATATGTTTTCACTCATATGTGGAACAGGAGAAGCTTAACAGAGGACCATAGGGGAGGGGAAGGGGAAAAAATAGTTAAGGAGAGGGAGGGAGGCAAACCATAAGAGACTCTTATATACTGAGAACAAACTGAGGGTTGATGGGGGTGGGGGAGGGGGGAAATGGGTGATGGGCATGGAGGAGGGCACTTGTTGGGATGAGCACTGGGTGTTATATGGAAACCAACTGGACAATAAATTGCAAAAAATAAAAATAAAAAATATAGATGATCTAAAAACATGCAATAAGAAAAACATACTCATTTTGGAATATTTTTAATGTGTTATATATTGCGCATATTTAAGTTTTATGTAAGCCTAATATTTTTGGAATAAGATCACCAGGAAAGTCACATTCTCGTATATGTTGTAATATGTTATAGAAAATTTAACATGGATTTCTTTACCAAGTTTTCTATCATCATTCTCTTTGTGTGTGTGTCCAGCTAACACTTCCCTGTCTGTACGTGTGGGTACAAAGGCTGTGCTCTCTTGCCCTCCCATCACCTCGACAGCTGTGCAGGTAACCACCTGGGAAATAACCCTCAGAGACCAGCCTGCCTGCACTAGAGCCTACAGGAGAGATACGAACGAGACCAGGGCCAAAAACTGTAGTGACGAGACAATATCCTGGGACACCAGACATGATCAGAACCCTGTCCTTCAGATTGATCCAGTGGCCATCACTCATGATGGATATTACAGGTGTGAGGTGGCCACACCTGAAGGGAATTTCTATCAGGGATATCACCTGCAAGTGACAGGTAAGGAGCATCATGTATGGTGGTGTTTCGGATAACCCGATTCGGACTCAAACAAATGTCTCTCTGTATTGGATCCATATCCCTGAGTTAAGACTCAAGTGTTTCCCCCTCCCCCCCCCATGTCTGCAGTGCCCCCTGAGGCGACCCTGTTTCGAGGCAAGAATGGAACTGTCGTGTGCAGGGCAGCTGCAGGGAGGCCAGCGGCGCAGATCTCCTGGACCCCAGCGGGAGATTGTGACACTGAGGAAGAGCCCCTGGGCAATGACACAGTGACTGTGCAGAGCACGTGCCGCTGGGAGGACCACCCGGTGTCCACTGTGTCCTGCTCTGTGTCCCATCTCACTGGCAACCAGAGTCTGTCCATAGACCTAAATTCAGGTTAGTAATTCTAGCTTTTGTATGATGTTTTCATTCTTTCAGAGAAGTTAGGGAAGAATGAAACAGGAGTGTGTGGAGAATTTCACTCAAGGATAGTCTCCCCAGCCTCTCTTTTATATCCTTCTCTTCCACCGTTAAGAGTTATGTCCACAAGAATCATGCAGAAAATCGGTTTCAGAAGCCATATTTTAAATATTTCCTTGTAAATAATTATAATAAAAATAAAAAGAATTTAAATTATTAAATTTAATTCTTTCTGTTCTATACAAGTAGGAAGTTGGCTTGAGTAGTGAGTGTACTATTAAAATACTACTTATGGTTTTAGGAGAAGGATAAAGTGTGTTTTTAAACAAATATTTATGCTTTTTAAGAAAGGTCCAGTCACTCATAAGTTTTCTTCACAAATGTTTTTGGTAGGATTTTATTTTCCAGGTTCTTCTATAATTTCTTAGCTATGGTATAATAACCTCTATGATCCATTTAAACTTTACTCTTTAGTTTCTTAAAAATATAGGTACTTTCTAATCGTCATAAGCTCAGTGATAAAGTCTGGAAACTCCTCTTACTGCAATTTTCCACATGGCCAAATTTATTAGATAATCTATCATTTCTTTTTTCCCCTGAAGACATCCTTTCTTGAGTGTTTACGCGCTCTTGTTCTCATCTGCCTGCTGGGCCCCTAGACCTGCTGCACAGCTCTGGTCCTGGACACGTTTTGCCCTTGTCCGTCCTCTGCCTGATTCCAAGTCTGTTTAATCTGCGTCCCTTCTGCCTTCGTGACCTTTGCTAGTTTTAGTGTTTTTGTTTTATGTATGAAGCTTTTCTAACCTCTAGTAATCCTTGGTCCCCCATTCATTTCAAAGTGAGCATTCAAAAGTGAGTTGATTGGAGGCTGTGTCTGTGGGTGGTCCTGCCAACTAGTTGGCATCAATAGGCTGAAAGAGGGTCAATGAACTTCTTTTTTCTAATGAAGGATTCTTTAATTATCTGAAGGTCTTATCTTTGATTCTGCTCAGGGTCTGCAGAAAATAAGTCTCCAGTCTGTTTTCTTAGTGGGCTAAGGCTGACCATTCCTGTTATGGGAGCAGAGAGGGGGAAGTGTGTGTGTGCGTGTGTGTGTGAGAGACAGAGAGACAGAGAGACAGAGAGGGAGGGAGAGACTGTTCAGAACTCAGCCTTTTCTCTTTAGTCTAGCACTTCANTAGTTTTAGTGTTTTTGTTTTATGTATGAAGCTTTTCTAACCTCTAGTAATCCTTGGTCCCCCATTCATTTCAAAGTGAGCATTCAAAAGTGAGTTGATTGGAGGCTGTGTCTGTGGGTGGTCCTGCCAACTAGTTGGCATCAATAGGCTGAAAGAGGGTCAATGAACTTCTTTTTTCTAATGAAGGATTCTTTAATTATCTGAAGGTCTTATCTTTGATTCTGCTCAGGGTCTGCAGAAAATAAGTCTCCAGTCTATTGTCTTAGTGGGCTAAGGCTGACCATTCCTGTTATGGGAGCAGAGAGGGGGAAGTGTGTGTGTGCGTGTGTGTGTGAGAGACAGAGAGACAGAGAGACAGAGAGGGAGGGAGAGACTGTTCAGAACTCAGCCTTTTCTCTTTAGTCTAGCACTTCATCTCCACCCTCCACTGTGTCTGGATCCTTGACTCTGGATACTCTCCAGCTCACTCTGTCTGGGTCAAACTTCCTATTTCCTGCTGTTTGTGAAGGTGTAGTGAGTGACCTGCCTGCTCAGGGTGGGGGTGTACTGGGCAGCCTACCTCTTTTCAATACAGACCTTCAGGGGCGCCTGGGTGGCTCAGTCGGTTAAGCGTCCAACTTCGGCTTAGGTCATGATCTCAAGGTTAGTGGGTTGGAGCCCCGCGTTGGGCTCTGTGCTGACAGCTAACTCAGAGCCTGGAGCCTATTTCAGATTCTGTATCTCCCTCTCTCTCTCTGACACTCCCCTGCTCGCACTGTCTCTCTCTCTCTCTCAGAAATAAATAAAATATTTTAAAAAATCAATACAGACCTTCAAAGAAGCTTCCAACATTTAGCTCACACTTCACCCCCTACGAATCCCTTTTTATATATTTAGTCCTTCCTATTCTAGAATCTTCTAGGTCTTCTGTGGGACACTAATATCCTTACTTATTCCACCCTAAATGACTTGCCTTCTTCTGATCATTTTTCACCTAAAAACAAGTTGAAATATTTCATCTGCTTGTCTTCCTCCATGTTCTCTTTGTCTTTGCAAGTCTATTTTTAAAAAATTGCCTGATATTATAGTAATTTTTAAAAAGGAAGATGAGAAAAAACCCATTTCTTTAAACTATCATTTTCCAATATCCGTTCATAAAGTGATTTTAAAAATGATTTTAGCAGTATTTCTGGAGAAGAGTAATGGTGCCCTGGTTGTGTATGCAGTTCAACCACCAGGTATTACCATATGATGTCATATCAGTAGAATTTCAGAATTGAAAGACAGTCTGGTCCACTCCCAGCCAGTCTCCTTCCGTCTCACTTGGAGGGCAGATCTTCAGCCTCTAAGGTTACACTTTTTTTGTTTTTATGTTTATTTATTATTGAGAGACAGAGGGAGACAGAGCACTAGCATAGAGGGGTCAGAGAAAGGGGGAGACACAGAATCTGAAGCAGGCTCCAGGGTCTGAGCTGTCAGCACAGAGCCTAATGCAAGGAACTCACAAACTGTGAGAATTGAACCCAAGGGGGACACTGAACTGACTGAGCCACCCATGCTCCCATCTGTGGTTCCACTTCTAAAGAAGGACGGCACATCAGTTTTCAGGAGGGGGTTTCAAAACAGATGTTGTTGTTTTCAACTGCAAGAAGATGTTTATTTTCAAATAGAATACAGAGAAATGCAATGTGTCAAAACAAAGTGTCTAAGGAAGGCAGAGGGACTGGACAGCAGTCTGCTTAGTCTCCACTCACCCCCTCTGCTGGGGGACCCATTCAGGGCACAGCAGAAGCAAGGTCTAAAACCACTGCCTCTCAGAGCTGGCAATTCCTGTGGTCTTCTTCTCTTGTCAGGCTGAGCTTTATACTGTGACAGCATTTCACACTTGATGGAAATTCGCTGCCATGCATTCAGTCAGGTTCAGGGCCCTGGAAGAACGGTGACCTCAGAATTAGGTAATTTTCCCAATTACCTCCATTACAGCTCCCCACCCGTTTCTGAATAGTGGAGATGAGAGACCCTGCTGTTCCTGTAATGAAGCAATCTACTCACCTCATCTCTCCTGTACGAATTCACCATTTTTGAATCCTTAAAACCACAAAATCCTGACTTAGGATGATGTCTTGCCAGAAACCTTAGGATCAGAATAGATAAAGCAATTTTATTATAACCATTATTTGAACTCTTAATGGCTCAGAAATGTTTAAAATAAAATCACAGAAGTGACTTCCATGAACTATGAGACATCCTTGAACCATCTCTATCATCTATCTATCTATCTATCTATAATTTTATACTTCATATATATTTAGTTTCAATACACTTTAGTTTTTAGAGCTGTGTTAGGTTCCCAGCAGAACTGAATGGAGGCCACAGAGTTCCCATATGACCCCTGCCCCACCACCTGCACACCCTCCTCCCCTGCCTCCATCACTTATGCCACCGGGTACATTTGGGGTAGTTGATGAGGCAACGGTAACACAACATTATCACTCAAAGTATGTGATTTAATTAGGGTCACTCTAGGTGCAAAATTGGTGAAGTTTAGCATCTACACAGCTGGCAGGGGTCCCCCATTGTAGTTTCACACAGAGTAGTTTCATTGTCCTAAGGTCCTCCATGCTCCACCTCCTCATCCCTCCCTCCACCTAACCTCTAACAGCCTCTGATCTCTTCACTGTCTCCATAGTTTTGCTTTTTCTGGAATGTCATAAACTTGGAGTCATACAGAATGTAGCAGTCTCAGACTGGCTTCTTTCACTTAGTAAGATGCATTTAATTTCTTTTGTGTCTTTTCATGGCTTGGCAGCTCATTTCTTTTTAGTGCTAAATATATTCCATTGTCCAGATGCACCACTTTTAAACCATGTATTTTTTGTGTCTATATTTGCAGAAGACCAGGCATCATCAAACTCAAAAATCTTATATATCAGCATCTCTATTGTGATTATCTTGATCATTGTGGGATCCATTTGCCTTTTGAAACTTGGTGTCTGCAGGTATTGAGTGATCTTTTTTCTTTCCCAGCTTTATGGGGCCAGAAGGGGTCAGAAATAGGGAACTGACAGGTGAAATTAATATGCTAACATCAATTGTCCCATAATCAAGAAGCCGTTCTAAATGTGTAGATTTGGACTACTCTAAATGACAACACAGAGTTGTCTTGGTTACTTAGGAATGTAAGCACAGTGAGTTAGGCCATTTAGGACAAGATCGTGGGAAAACTAGTGTATGCTAAATTTCTATATCAGTAAATAGTTACAATAATTTAGGCAATAGATGGAGGTATCACATTTATTCCATTATATCAAGTTCTATTGCATAATTTCACCCTTATCCCAACATCCAGAGCTATCTTGTCTACATGTATTAACTAAAAGCAGCTTTCTTATTTCTGGTTTCAGTTCTGATTTATTTTGGATTCTACCAAAAATGAACCACACTTGTCCATAGTATACTGTTTTGTTTTCCCATTTTTAACTAAATAATGATGCTTCCTTCATTCACTCCAGGTCATGTGTGTGTGTGTTTTTTTTTTTTTAACAGAAAATGCAAATTTAAAAAAATAGAAGCTAATTCAGTTGTTGAGGAGGTAAGATAATACAAAGAGAATATTTGCAAACTTGTAAGTCACATGGTCTGAAAATACAGCCACATAATTTGTAATTTGTGTCATATTAGTATTTTAATTTGAATGTATAACTTCTAATTTTATAATGCTAATAGTTAGCCATACTTATTTTGTTAATTATCTACCATGTTACTATTTATATACACCGTAAATCATTTTTTCCATTTCAGTTACAATATCTTACAAAACACAGAATGTTTAGAATGTAATCTTCAGAGAAACTGAATTGTTTTTTACTCCCCCATGAAACCATCTCTAATCCTTGACTTCCCTTTCTCAATACCATCATCATTTTCCTCTTACCTGGGCTTAAATCCTAGCCTGCTCCAAATCTCATAACTAGTAGCTGACCAAGTGTTTGACCCTCTCCTTTGAAATACCTCTCATATTACTTCAATTCCTCTTCATTCCTACTTTAACACAATCTTTTTCATTTGACACTGAGACCTACATAATCTACACATTTTTTTGATAAGATAATAGAAGAAAGTCTTTTATGTCCATCTAAGCCGAGAGATACAGATATTGGCACTATTGGTAGATACTAAAGCTGTGGGCACCAGTTAGGAAAACATAGGTAGTTAATGACTTCTAGATTTTTTGATTTGATTTTGACTTTGAGTTCTTTCTCAGGAGGAAATGCAGCCCTATGCCAGCTACACAGAGAAGAACAATCCACTGTATGATACTGTGAGCAAGGTGAAGCAGTCTGGGGTGTTGCAAAATTAAATTGATGGGCTGTGACTCCATACTTCATAAGTTACTGGAATCTAGCACTAGGACAAATGAATAAAGATACAGTACAGCTACCATTCTGATTTTCTTAGAGTCTTACAATAGAAAACCTATTTTGAGATTAGCTTTTCAGAGATTCTGAGAACATAGAGACTTTTAAAGTGTTTGGTTTCATATTCTTTCTTATACAATTGATATTTTAGAATGTTACCTGCTATTAGCTAGTTCTCTGAAGAACTGATATTATTACAAAGAAAGCAAATGCACATGATAAAATATTCTAACGGCTTAGTACCGTAGATAATGAAAAATGAATTCCTTCAAGAAAGAACTCTGCAGAAGGAACAATCATCAATAGGTTTTATGTATTCCTCCAGAAAATTTTGTGTACATACATATGCTAAAGGTATGTATATGTGTACATTCATAAGGCCTTACATATATACCCATTTCATTGTCAAGATTCATATGGGAACATACCATGATGCTCTTCTGTACTGATAGAAAGCTATAATATAATAGGTCTTGGAGATCTTTTATATGAATACAATCAGAGCTACCTCATTCTTTTTAATGGTTATAAAACATTCCATTGTATGGTCATGTCATAATTTAAATAGCCATAGCCCTGGTGATAGACATTTAGATTGCTTTAAGTTTTGTTTGCATGTTTTGCTGTTATAACCAATGACACATAGAATGTTTTTTGTGGATATGACTCTTTGTATTTGTTTCAGTATATTTATAGTGTAATTTCCCTGAGTGGAATTACCAGGTCAAAAGGGTTTGTGCATTTTTGTATTGATTGATATGTCAAATCGTATCAATTTACATTCCCTTCAACTGTGTTTGAATGTGTGTTTCCATACACTGTTATTTTAATATATGCCAGATTCCCACTTCTTGTTTTTAATCAACCAGTTAACTAATGTGATGTAAGATTATAATAAAAATTACACTATTTGACAAAACTGGATTTATGTTTTCCTGTCATGTTTATGAGACAGCATGAATGAGAGGGAACACATGATGAATTAGCTTTCTGAACTCATTTGATGTCAATAGAGATTTTGGTGGCTAATGCCTAACAGTTTTGCAGATGTGGTAAATTTAAAATGAGTATTTTAGTGAAGTACATTTTATTGTGAGGTACTTAGCAAATAATAGATGTTCACTGATTATATAAGCAGCTAAATTTACATTTTGAAGAATTTTTTAAAAAATTTATTTCTGAGAGAGAGAGAGACAGCGTGAGCAAGGGAGGGTCAGAGGGAGGAAGACACAGAATCTGAAATAGGCTCCAGTCTCTGAGCTGTCAGCACAGAGCCTGACACGGGGCCCGAACCCACGACCTGTGATATCATGATTAAGCCAAAGTCAGACGCCTAAACGACTGAGCCACCCAGGCGTCCCTGAAGAATTCCCCCCTGAAGAATTCCTCCCCTGAAGAATTCCCCCCGTGAAGAATTCTTTTTAATGGGTATCCATAAAATTGGTTTATATGCTAAGAGAATGACCAAAGGATGACATGACCCTTCCCCTCAATTTTTCTGTGGAATGTAGTATTCTGTGGAATCTAGTATGTCGGGCTCAGTGCTTGGGTCACCTGGGTGGCTCAATTGGTTAGTGCCCAACTTGAGCTCAGGTCATGATCTCACGGTTTGTGGGTTCAAGCCCTGCGTCGGGCTCAGTGCTGACAGCCAGCTCAGAGCCTGGAGCCTGTTTTCAGATTCTGTGTCTCCCTCTCTTTCTGACCCTTCCCTGCTCACGCTGTCTCTCTCTCAGAAACAAATAAAACATTTTAAAAATTTTAAAAAAAGATAATGAACTTATCCATCACCCCCAAGTGTTCTTATTCTTCTTGGTAATCCTACGCTATACTCTTGCCCTCTTTCCTCCCCAAGCAACCACTGACCTGCTTTCTATAACTGTATCAGTTTGAATTTTCTAGAGTTTTATATAGATGTGATCATACAATATGTGCTCCTTTTTTGTGGGGAGATAGTCCTAGCATCTTTCATTCAGCATAATTATTTGAAAAAAGTTCACACATTAATAATTTTATTACTAAAAATTATTTTTATTTTTATTATTTATTTAATTTTTATTTTTACCATTTCATTTATGGATATACCACAGTTTGTTTATCCATTTACTTGTTGATGGACATTTGAGTTTCTCCAGTTTTAGGCTATTACAAATAAAACTGCAAACATTCTTGTGTAAGTATTTTTGTGCACATGTGCTTCTATCTTCCTGAGTAAAAAGCTGTGAAGAGGTTAGCTGTATCATACAGTATGTGGATGTTTAACTTTTAAGGACGTTACCAAACTGGGGCATCCATGGCTCAGTTGGTTAAGCATCCAACTCTTAGTTTCAGCATAGGTTATGATCTCATGGTTTGTGAGTATGAACCCCTCATTAGGCTCTGTGCTCACAGTGCAGAGCATACTTGGTCACCCTCTCTCTCTGTCCTTCCTCTGTTCATGTATTCTTTCTCTCTCTCAAAGTAATAAACTAACTAACTAAGTAAATAACCAAATTGTTTTTTCAAAGTGGTCATGCTATTTTACAATCCACCCACCAATGTCTGAGATTTCTAGTTCTTGCATATTTTTATCAATACATGGTATGATCAGTCATTTTAATTTTAGACATGACAGTAGATGTGTATTTCTCTTTCATGATGTTAAAAATGCTTTATTATTGGGGTACCTCCATGGCTCAGTTGGTAAAGTGTCTGAATCTTGATTTTGGCTCAGGTCATGATCTCACTATTGTGAAATCGAGCCCTTGTTGGGCTCATGCTGAGTGTGGAGGCTGCTTAAAGTTATCTCTCCCTCTGCCCCTCCTCTACTCATGCTCTCTCTCTCAAAAAAAAAGATGAGGTACCTAGGCAGCTCAGTCAGTTAAGCATCTAACTTCGGCTCAGCTCATGATCTCACAGTTCATGAGTTCAAGCCCCATGTCGAGCTCTGTGATGACAGCTCAGAGCCTGGGGCCTGCTTCAGATTCTTTGTCTCCCTCTCTCTCTGTCCCTTCCATGCTCTCGTTCTGTCTGTCTCTCTCTCAAAAATAAATAAACATAAAGAAATTAAAATTTTTTTAAAGAAAGAAAAAGAGATTTATTTATCATAGTTGACACACAATGTTATTTTAAAATGTGGTTTTAATGTATAACTCCCTAAACACTAATAATGACTGTCTTTACCATATACTTCTTTATCACTCATATATTTTATTTAGTAAGTGCTGAAATGTTTCTCTCTTTTAAAAATCTGAGAAGTTTGTTTATTGATTTTTCTTTGTTTTTCTGAATAAAAGTCCTTTCATTCTCTTTGCAGTGTTCACTGTCTTTCGAAGAGATGCTTTTGTTGTTGTGGATTTGTTTTGTTTTGTTTCTAAGAGAAGACATTTTTGATAAATAATTTATTGAGTTTTTCCTTTATGTATTTGCATTTAAGAAATTTTTTCTTTCTTTTTTTTATATTTTTATTTATTTCTAGTAGAGAGAGAGAGAGACAGCATGAGCAGGGGAGGATCAGAGAGAGAGGGAGACATAGACTCTGAAACAGGCTCCAGGCTCTGAGCTGGCAGTCAGCACAGAGCTCGACGTGGGGCTTGAACCCACGAACCGCGAGATCATGACCTAAGCGAAAGTCGGACGCTTAACCGACTAAGCCACCGAGGCGCCCCAAGAAATTTTTTTCTAATTCACAGGTTAAAGTGTTTTATTCTAGAAGTTATGTAATCTTATACAGTTAGGTCTGTAATCCATTTTGATGAAATTTTGGTATATGGTGTGAGATATAGACTGGAGTTCTTTTTTTTTTTTTTTTTATGCATAGTGATATTCATGTGCATATTCCAGCACCACTAAATTACCTTTTATCTTTGTCAAAACCACTTGTACCCATAAGTATGTGTCTATTTATGGACTCATGGACTCTCTGTTCTGTTTTGTTGAACAATGAGTTTATTGTGTCAACATCACACCGCCTTGTAGCTTTGTAAGTCTTAAAATCAGGTAGTGTCAGCTTTCCGACTTTGTTCTTTCTCAAAGTTATTTCGGCTATACCTGGTACTTTTGTTTGTAAATTTCTGCAAAAAAAAGACTTTTTGGATTTTCACTGGGTTATGTTGAAGTAAACAGCATTTTGAGAAGAATTGATGTCTTAGCAATAATGAGTCTTCCAACCCATGAGAATAGTACAACTCCCATTTCTTTAGACCTTCCTTCATTTCTCTCTGCAATGTTTTATACTTCATAACTTTTATACATATTGGTCAGGCTTATCCCTAACTATTATATTTCATTCTCTTTGATGCTACTCTAAAGGGTACTAGTTTTTAGATGTCAATTTCTTATTGTTCCTCGATATTATATAAAAATACAATTGAGTTTTGTATATTGACCTTATATGTCCTACAACCTAGATAAATATACTTAGAGTTTCTAATAGATTTTGAAGATTTTATCAGATTTACTACATAGATGATCATGACTGATGCAAATGCAGACAGTTTTGTTTCTTCCTTTCTAACCTGGATAACTTTTATTTGTTTTTACTTACTGAATAATAACTGTTTCTTTACTCATGACATTTCTGACACCAAATATGTAGATTTTCTATACCAAGTAATTCTCCAGTTCTCTGTGGACACCAACTGGGTGATATACAATTCCATTCAATGTTGACACTAATTATCTAGAATTGGCCCAGACCCCACAGATACAGGCTCAGTACCAAAAGATATTCCTCTACTTCAGATGTCAATTGCAAGTGGTGGGTCTCCATGTTACTCACATTTCTGTCTAACATGGCTGCCAACAGGCTCCCATGAGACCTGTTCCTCTAAGCTTGATAATTTGCTATAATGGCTCACAGAACTCAGGGCAACACTTTATTATTATTACTGGTTTATTATAAAGAATATTAAAAAGGATGCAAAGGAACAGCTGGATGAAGATGTACATAGGCCAGATCTAACGTGTTCTCAAGCATAGAGGCTCTGTTGTCCCCATGGAGTCTGCAATACATTCACCGAAGCAGAAGCCTTCTGAACTCAGTGTTCAGGATTTCTACACAGGTTCGATTATGTGGGCATAATGATTAAATCACTAAGTTCTGGAGGTCATGGGATAAGCCTGAAGTTGCCAACCCTTAATCATGTGGTTGCTTCCCCTGGAACCAGCCACCATCCTGAAGCTATTCAGAGGCATGTCAAGGTCACTTTATTAGCGTAAACTCAGGTATGCTTGAAAGGGACTTGTTATGAATAATGAAAGGCATTCTCACGTCTATCATTTAGGAAATTGCAAGGGTTTTAGGAGTTCTTGCAAGGAACCAATTATATATTTCTTATTATAGCCCAAGATCGTTTTCCTGTATTTGTGAATGCCTTATAATTAAAAATGTTTTGTAAATATACATAACATGAAATTGACCATTTTAACCAGTTTTAAGTGTGCAGTTTAGTGGTATTAAGTACATTCTCACTGTTGTGTGTATAAGAATTATGTCTATTGTTACATATCATGTAACTGAGTTAAAAATTATGACAGTTTTAATGTTTATTGTTATATTTCTATACTTGATATAATATTGAAATATTTATATATATTATACTTTATATTTATCCTGATTTTTCTGTACTTATCCTTTTTCCCCTTCCTTTTAGACTTTACAGAGCTTTAAAAGTTCTATTTTTATTGTATTGGAAATTATATACTCCATTTTATTCCTTTGAGATTACCCTTCAAAATTTATGCTTAAAATCTACACTTAATCAACATTATTTTACTAAAAGAATGAAAATACCTTGGAACATGTTAACTCCAATTACTTTATCTTCTATCTAGGAGTTATATTATCTAATAGTGAAATTTTAGAATTAAAAAAACATTCTCCAAACTTGTATTATTATAATGGTTTATAAAAGTTTATCCATATATTTACCAATTTTGTTTGTTCAGAATTTCTTCCTGAAACTTAGACCTTCCTTTTGAGATTACTTTTCTCCTTCCCTTTGTTCTTTTCAAGTTTTGTTCAAAAGTTTATGACGCAAGGGTCTGTATTTGTTGGTAATAAGATAGAGAGGAAAGGTCTTTATTTTCTCTCAATTTGTGAAAAATACGTTTTTTTCTGTATAGCTAAATCAGTTAGAGTACTTTGAAGACATTCCATTTATTTTCAACTTCATCATTGTAAAGAATTCTACTTGTGGAGCTTAGGTGGCTCAGTTGGTTAAGTGTCTGAGCTTTGATTTTGGCTAGGGTCATGATCACAAGGTTGTGGGATTGAGGCCCATGTCAGGCTCTGTGCTGAGTGTGGTACTGTTTGAGGTTCTCTCTCTCCCTCTTTCCATCTGTTTCTCTCTCTATCTCTCTGTCTCTCTTAAAAAATAATAATAAAAGAAAGAATTCTACCGTTGGTACAAGTGTTATTTCCTGATAAGTAATCTGCCTTGTCTTCCTAATTGCCCTTAAGACATCTCTTCATCATCAGTGTGTTGTAGTTTCACTGTTGTGCATTTAAATATGGATTTTTTTTTTTTCTGGCTTAGGATCTGCTGTGTATCCTGAATTAGAAGATTCTGTTTTGTTTTGTTTTAATTCAGTACTGGAGAACTCTTAGCTATTATTTCTTTCAACATAGGTCTCATCATTTTTAACTATTTTCTTCTTCTGGAAATCTAATGAAGTCTTTTCTATCTTCCATGACTCAATGTATGTCTCATATTTTCTATATTTTTGTTTCTCCGTGTAGTATTTTATGTAATTTTCTTTTCAGATGTCTCTTAGAGACCACAAATTTTTCCTCACTTCTGTCTAATCTACTGTTTGGTCTGTTCATGGCATTTTAACTTTAAATAATATTAAATTTTATTCTGTAAGTTCTATTCAGTTTCATTAAATCTCTTTTCATATTTGAATATCATTTTGAATTTGTATAAACATGTTAAAATAATTATTCTGTAAATATGTTTCGTACATTTTATAAATGTATTTGACTGTTATAACACATATCTTTTTAAATGTCTTTTTACTTTCTTTGTTTTTGTCATCTTCTGCTATGGTTATTTGTCCTGATGTTCTTTTTGGATTGTAAACTCATATTTAATCTATATCTCTGGGTATCACGTGGAATCTGAAATCTTGGGGCAAGGAGTTCTTCAAAAGAGGATTTACTGGCTTGGGATTGCTACTAAGATGGGAATCATGTATTGCAATTTCTAGATTAGAGTTTCTTAATTAACACAAGTAAGAAAACACAAATTACATCCCTGGACCCATATGAGGGCAGTGTAGTAACACATTCATGGTGGAAACCTTTCTATTGTTATTATAAAAATAAGAAGTAAGGGTATGACAAGTAATTTCCCCTTTATTTGCAAATAATATCTTATTTAAATTTTATCCTGTCTTTATTCAGAGGAGGGGACTCTCAGTTTCTACTTCCTGATTTGCAGGGGTTCAGTGTTCTCTTGTTCTCTAAATGGCTCTTAAAATGCTAGCCTCTAAGTGGTGAAGCTAAGATTTGAGACTGAAGAGTCAGACTCCAGAGTTCAGTCTTAACCAGTACTTTAGAGTGCTTCTTATGATCCTGCAAACTTATTTTGCATAAGTTTCTGGTCTCTTTTTCCGTGTGTAAGTAGTCATTTTCCTGTGTCTCAATTTCTGTGAGATCTAATAAACTTGAATTTGTTTAAAAAACACACAAAAAACAGAAAACCTTTAGCCTCTAGGTTCCTAATACCAGTCTTGATAGTGTTTGTGTTCTCTCAATCTTTCCACTCCATATTTGCTGAATTTCAGTTTTGATTCCAGATGTTCTCCTTTATTACTTGAGAGCTCAGTTAAGCATTAAAAATTTATTCAAACTTCAGCCCCCATTTTGGTGTTTTTAATTATAGTTTTTCTCAGAGTATATAATTAACAATATTTCCAGAAATAGAAGCCCTAAATAGAACTAAAATTAGATCCTCCTTTAAATCTATTTCTTACATTAGATCTAACTTTTCAGCAATCAGTTGTTAGTAACATGAAGATATATAAAAGTCTAAAACATCCTGGCAATGATAAGCATATAGTCAGATTCAGACTATCCTAACACTGTAATGCTGGTATCTAAATCATGTAGCTCTAATATAAAGATGAACAGACAAAAGCATTCAAAATAACTATAGCTGTGATAATATGTTAATGGATACACAATATAAAGAGATGTAAATTATGACATCAAATACATAAAATGTTTGGGAAGCAGTGAAAGAGTAGAGTTTTTATGTAAGTAAAGTTAAATTGTCATCAGTTTAAAATAGACTGCTATGACGATGTTTTATATAAACTTCATGGTAACCACAAAGGGAAAACCTGTAGTAAATGCATGAAACATAAAGAGAAAGTAATGAAAGGATACCAATATGAAAGATCATCGAATCACAAGGCAAAACTGCAAAAGAGGCAGAAAGCTACAAAGGATCTACAAAACAGCTAGAAAACAATAAAAGTACTGTATTAAGTGCTTACTTTTCAATAATTACTTTAAATGTAAATGGATCAAGTTCTTCAGTCTAAATACAGAGAGTGGCTGAATGGATGAAAAAACAAAATCCAACTGTATGCTGCCCACGAGACTCACTTCAGCTTTCAGGATACACATAGGCTGAATGTGATGAGATGCAAAAAGATATTCCACACAAATGGAAACTAAAGGAGAGCAGGGATAATGATGCTTATATCAGATAAAATAGATTTTAAGATAAAACTTTAACAAGAGACAAAGATCATTAGATCATGATAAAGGGGTCAGTTCTCAAGAGGATATAACAATTGTAAATATGTATGCCCCTAAATATATTAAGCCAATACTAACAAATCTGAAATACAGCAATATAATAATTAAAGAGACTTCAATACCCACTTAGGATATTTGGAATATCCTTAGGAAATTAAAAGGAAACATTGAACCTGAACTATACTGTGGCCTAAATGGACCTTACAGAAATATACTGAACATTTCATCCAGCAGCAGCAGCATTCACATTCTTTTCTAACATACACAGAGTATTACCCAGGATAGATCACAAGTTAAGGCAAGAAAAGTTCTTATCAAATTTAAGAAGTATGAGCATATCAACTATCTTTTCCAACACAGCGGTATGAGACTAGAAATTGATAATAAGAGGCACATTGGAAAACTCACAAATACCTGGAAATGAAACAGCACACTCCAGAACCAATAATGTGTAAAAGAAGAAATCAAAAGGAAAATCAAAAAGTATATTTAAGCAAGTAAAGATGGAAACACGATATACCAAAACTCATAAGGAGCAGCAAAATACATTCCATGAGGGGAGGGAGAAAATCAATAACTATCATATTCACTGGTGAAAAGCTGCAAGCTTTCCCCTTAGATCAGGAACAAGACAAGAATGCCCACTTTTGCTACTTCTATTAACATCATACCAGAAATTCTACCAGGGCAATTAAACGAGGAAAAGAAATAAAAAGTATCTAAATTGCAGAGGAAGACATAGAACTATCTGTTCACATGACGTGATGTTATATATAGAAATCCTAAGTATTGCCAAGCCCCATCCCCAATACAATTGGGGCTAATAAACAAATGCAGTTAAGTTGCAGAATCCCAAACCAAAAGCAACATACAGAAGTGAGTTGTATTTACATCCGTTAGCAGTGAACAACCTGAAAAGGAAATTAAGAAAACGGTTCCATTTACAATAGCATCAAAAAAAGTAAGACATTGAAGAATAAATTTAACCAAGTAGTTGCAAGACTTACACACTGAAAACTGTAAAACATTGCTGAAAGGAAGTAAAGGGAGATAAATGGAAAGATTTCCTATATTCATAGATTAGAGACAATATTGATAAAACATCAATAGTCATCAAAGAGATCTACATATTTAATGAAATTACTATCAAAATCCCAATGGTCCTTTTGGGTATAAATGGAAAATCCTTTAATTCATTTGGAATTTCAAGAGTTCTCAAATAATAAAAACAATATTGAAATATGAGAATAAGTTTGGAGAACTGACATTCACAATTTTAAAACTTCCTACAAAGCAGGGGCACCTGGGTGGCTCAGTCGGTTAAGTGTCCAACTGTGACTCAGGTCATGACCTCACTGTTTATGAGTTTGAGCCCAGAATCAGGCTCTGTGCTGCCAACTCAGAGCCTGGAGTCTGCTTACGATTCTGTGTCTTGCTCTCTCTCTGCTCCTCCCCCACTTGCCATCTCATGCTCTCTCTCTCTCTCTCTCTCTCAAAAATAAATAAACATTAAAAAAAAAACTTTCTACAAAGCTGTAAAAAGCAAAACAGTTTGGTATTGGCCACAGCATAGGCATGCAGATCAATGGAAAATAATTTAGAGTCCACAGATAAAACCATACTTGGGTGGATCATTAATTTTCAGTAAAAGTGTGAAGACCACTCAATGAGGGTAAGAATAATCTCTCTAACAAGTGAAGAAACTGGATCACCACCTGCAAAAGAATGAAGCTGGATCTTTATCTGGCCCCATATTCAAAAAATAATCCCAAGTAGGTCAAAGTCCTAAGTATGATTGCTAAAATGATTAAACTCTTAGAAGAGGAAGGTCTTCACTATTTTTAGATTTGGGAATGATTTTTAGAAATGGCATCAAGAGCACAAGCATCCAAAGAAAAGAGGAATTAGTACTCATTAAAATGAACTACTTTTGTGATCAAAGTATACTCTTAAGCATGAAAAATAACCCATAGAAAGTGAAAATTATATATCTGATGAGATTCGAGTATTCAGAATATATAAAGAAAAATTTTACTACTCAAAATCAAACAACCCAGTTAAACAATGGATGAAAGACTTGTATAGGCATTTTCCCAAGGAAGATTTACAAAAGGCCAATAAACACATGATAAAGTGGTCAATGTTAGTCGTTATTAGGGAAAGGTGAATCAAAGCTGCAATGAGATACCCCTTCATACCAAATATGATGGCTAATAATTATGAAAATAACAAGTGCAGGCAAGGATTGGAGGAATTGGAACTCTCATGTATTGCTAGTAGAAATGTTCCATGGTGTTACCGTAATGAACAGCAATTTGGTGAGTGTGTAGTAAGTGAAACGTAGAATTACACATGGCTTAGCAATTCCACTTGTAGGTACATAGCCAAGAGAGTTGAAAACAGGTGTTCCAACAAAAACTTATATGGTAATATTCATAGCAACACAATTCACAATAGCCAAAGTGGGAACCAAATCCAAAAGCTAATCAGTTGTTGGATGTATACAAAAAGGAGTTATATACATACAATGGAATATTATTGAGTCATGAAAGTGTACTGATATCTGCCATAATGTGGATAAACCTTTAAAACACCATGCTATGTGAAAGAAGCCAGACACAAAATGCCCCATATCATATGATCCCATTCATCTGAAATATCTAGAATAGGCAAGTCCATAGAGACAGAAAGCAGATTAATGACGGCCAGGGACTATCAGGTGAGTATGATACAGAGTTTCCTTTGGGGACGATGAGAATCCTCTGGAACTTGGTGGTGGTGATGGTTTCTTAACATTGTGAATGTACTAAATGCCACCTTTCAAACAGGTAAAATGGTGAAATTTAAGTTAGGCGTATTTGCCACAATAAAAAGAGTGCACTTTCCTTGTAACACCTGAGAGGAGATTATGAGAAAAAAAATGGGAGAGCGGAATTTTCTTTTAATTTTAATTTTTAAATTATTTTTTAAATTTTGAGATGATTACAGATTCACAAGCAATTGTAAGAAATAATCTAGAAGGATTCCACGTGTGTTTAATGTAGTTTTCTCCAATAGTAACATTTTGCAAAACTATAAGACAATAACAACTAGGATATTGACATTGATCAAGATATAAAACAGTTCCATCATGTCATCCTCAAATAGGAACAGATTTCTTTTTATTTTTCTCATACACATAGGCTTTATTTAGTTTCCTTGCCTTATCGCACTGGCTAGAACATTCAACAGCATGTTGAATAAAAGTTGTGACTTTTATTGAAGACATCCTTGCCTCATTCATTGAATGGAAAACAGTCTTTCGGAGTTAATTAATATGTGAACTCTAGGTTTTTAATAGATGCTCTTTATCAAAATGGGGAAGGTTTCTTTATTTCTGTGAGAGTTTTTATTACCAGTTTGTGTTATGACAATAGATATGTTGAAGCCCTAATCCCTAATGTGACTATAGTAGGAAGTAGAATCTTTAGTGAAGTGATAAGGATGGGGCCCTAACCTAATGTAACTTTCAGTCTTAGAGGAAGAAGAGACACCAGAGGTGTCTCTCACTCAAGCGCATATGCAGAAGAAAGCCATCTGAAAACATGACTAGAAGGCAGCTCTTAGCCAGGAAGAGAATTCTCATCAGAACCCTGCTGATATCTTGATCTTAGACATCTATATTCCAGAGCTGTGAGATAATAAATTCTAAAGTCACTAAGTTTGTGATATTTTGCCACAGCAGCTCTAGCAGACTAAGACAAAGGGTTGTAGAATTTGTCAAGTGCTTTTTCTGTGAATGATCAATTCGCTTTATTAGCTGAAGTATGGAAGAGGGGGGAAAAAAAGAAACTTTAAGGAAACTTAAAGAGAATGGGATTTTCTCCTTCTCCTCCTCCTCCTCCTCCTCCTCCTCCTCAGTGTGTTGTCACCAAAGTCATACATCAATTCATTTAAGTTCTACTGCAAAATTTGAGTAAACATTTCCAAAAGAATTTAAAGTTTATGTATATTTTGAGGCTGTATTATAAACTGTATCTCTACCATTTAAAATTGTGTGTTGAAAATAGTTCAGAATAATTTTTTGGCAATATTCTCATATTTTGTGAAAGGAATAAGTACATTTGTTCCTTTAAGAAATAATGTTATTGATCCACCTGGGTGGCTCAGTTGGTTGAGTGTCCAACCCTTTATTTCAGCTCAGCTCAGGATCCCAGGGCCGTGGGGTCAAGTCCCACATTGGGATCCCTGCTGAGCATGGAGCTTGCTTTATATTCTCTCTTTCTCCCTTAGCGCCTCACACACATACACTCTCTCTATAAAACATAAGATACATTTTTAAAAGAAAAATTTTAAAAATGAAGAACGCTATCAAAAAATTTTGAGCATCATAAGGTCCATAAAAACAAATAATGCTCTAGGATATCACATCCAATATCTTATTTGTCAGCCACAGGGCTGGTGACTACTTGTAATGTGGCCAATCTCAATAGAGATGTAAGATGTGACAAAGTGTCTTGGCAGATGTGCTGAGGATGTGTGCAACTGGCCATCTGCAATTGGTAGGAATGAAAAACGGCACTATTAGTTTGGAAGAGTGTTAGTTTTCTAGGGCTGCCTCAATAAAGAACCACAAACTAAGTGGCTAAAACAACAGAAATGATTGTGTCACAGTTTTAAGGGCTAGAATTCCAAGATCATGGTGTCAGCAGGGTGGGTTCTTTCTTTCTTTCTTTCTTTTTTTTACAAATAGTTTATTGTCAAATTAGTTTCCACATAACACTCAGTGCTCATCCCCACGAGTGCCCTCCTCCATGCCCATCTCTCCTCCCCCCTCATCCATCAGTCCTCAGTTTTTGCCAGCATTCAAGAGTCTCTCACGGTTTGCCTCTCTCCCTTTCCCCCACCATTTCCCCCCTTCTTCTCCCCCTTGTTCCTCCATCAAGTTCCTCCTAATCCTCCTATACGTGTAAACATATGGTATTTGTCCTTCTCTGCCTGACTTATTTCGCTCAGCATAACACCCTCAAGGTCCATCCATGTTGCTACACATGGCCAGATTTCATTGTTGCTCATTGCCATGTAGTATTTCATGGTATAGATAAACCACATCTTCTGATCCATTCATCTTTTGATGGACAATTAGGCTCTTTCCATGTTTTAGCTATTGTGGAGAGTGCTGCTATGAACATTGGGGTACATGTGCTCCTATGCCTCAGCATTTCTGTATCCCTTGGGTAAATTCCTAGCAGTGCTATTGCTGGGTCATAGGGGAGTTCTATTGTTAGTTTCCTGAGGAACCTCCACACTGTTTCCAGAGGGGCTGTACCAGTTTACATTCAGGGTAGGTTCTTTCTAAGAGCTATTTAAGACAGGTTTTTCAGTGCTGTCTTGGTTCAGTTTTGAGGCCCTGGCTAGAGGCAGTCAGTTCCCCTTGTGGAGCACTTGATTAAGTTCACATCTCAACCACTTCCTTATGAGGGATCCCACTCCAGAGCGCTATCCAATGTGTGCCTACCCTGATTGCCCCAGGACCCAACCCCAGACCACTAGGGATATCCCTTGTCCCCTGGATCCCATGAAATCATTCAAATTAGCCAATGCATGGGAACCCAGGGCACCTAGTGAACTCCACTCTACCTGCCACACAAAAGTTTCTCCCTACAATTACTAGAACAGAACCTGGCTCATTCCCTGTGTGGCCAAGTATGGCAGCCATTTTTCATTTGGAATTGTCACAGACAGTTTGCCATTCATCTATCTGAGTATCATTGTGTTGTGTCCCTCAAAACAATCTTTCTGATGCACTGTGGGCAAGATTGCATGACTGTAACTGCTTAATCTTGCATAGCTTCTTGGGGTTCTGCTTTTGGCTTATTAATTTATTCCAAACCACCAGGAGAACATCTTGGGAAGGAAACATTGCCTGTTGGTTAGCTTGTGCTTTAACTTGCAGCTTGCTGCTGTGTCTGCTGGTGGTTTCTATATGTCTCCTTACCCAACTTTTCTTGGTATTGGAAGATTAAGAAAAATCAAACAACAGTCCTAAAAAGCTAGACTCCACTTCCTGGATACTAGCCCAAGTGGGAGTCACCTCAGGGTAAGGAGCGATAGGTCACATGGGCCACTCTTTCCATGTCCAACCTTAAGTTGTGTCTTCAGTCTTTTCTAGACTGCATATTTGTGTCTCCCTCACCCAAATTTTTGTATTGAAACCTATTTTCCCAATGTGATGGCATTTGGAGGTGGGGACTTTGGGAGCTGATTAAATTATAAGGACATAGGCTTCATGAATGGGAGGAGTGCCCAAAGAAACTGCATAGATCTAGCTTACCCTTTCTACCATGTGAGGACACACTGAACAGTTGGTCTATGCACTAGCAAGCAGATTCTCAGCAGACACCAAATGTGTTGGTGTCTTGTTCTTAGACTTCCCAGCTCTAGAACCTTAAGAAATAAATTTCTATTGTTTATAAGTCACCCGGTCTGCAGTGTTTTGTTGTAGTAGCCTGAACAGACTAAAATAATAGGCATACATTACTCTGATGCAATAAGTAATCAATAAGTAAACAAATTGATTAAGTATGTCATAAATTAAGTTAGACAAAATAGGACCCTGTGACCTTTAATTAAAATAGTTAATTTGGCTCAATGTAAGTTTAAATAGGTCCCTTAATGATTGAAACATTCTGTAAGACATAATCAATAATTATGCAATTATTCCCACTGGTTCCCAATTTGACAGCTCAGTTGTGCTTGTGCTAAAACATGTGAAGGATAAATGCTGCCTCAGGGTAGCTTACTGCAACCTTAATTGCAGTGCTACATCCATTAAAACCCACATGCCCAAAATACAACATTATTAAAACTAGTAACAACATCTAATATGTTTTATTCAGTGCTTATTTTAGCAGCCTTTGAGTTTGCCTTCAAAGGGGAACAACACACCTTTACTGGATGGCCCTTGGATTATCTCAGCAGCCCTGCCGTCACACACAGGCTTTGCAGGCAAGATTTTAATTGCATCCGCCTTTCCCCACAAACACCAAGTATGATATTACATTAATAACATTTTTATCCAAGGAGTTTTGTTTAACATACTCACTAAGGACATACAAATCCAACAACTTTTAATCCCTTTTTGGGTTCTGGAGGCAACATATTTCTCATTTACTGATTTTATAATCTCCCTGATGCTGCTACAAATGACCTTAGATTAAATAACACTCATCCCCAATAAAAGGCAACTGATTAGGGCAATTTATGTACTCAAATACCCCAAATAATCAAGACTAAACCTGATATAAGGGTCAATTTTAATGTAGGTCTTAATTTTTAAAAATGTTTTCTAGACCCATTTTTGAGGCTTTGTCTAGAGGAGTCAGTTTCCCTTCTTGAGCAACTGATTAAATCAACTTCCCACCAATTTCCCTAATCTGGGCTTTCACACTCCAGGCCCCAGGACCAAGTACCAGACAAGTAGGAACAGGCCCATATACAGTTATACACAGGAACCTGGAAAATTATTCAAAGTAGCCTGTCTGGGAGCCCTTCAAACCTAACTCCACCCCACTTGCCTTCTACAGCTCTAGCTTGGTGTTAACGCTGTCTGTGAGGGCCCTGTATGGCACTCTGTTGCAGTCTTCTGTTTTTTGGAGCTATAAGTAAGAAAGAGCTCTGCTTCTCATCTATTCAAATGTGTTGTGTCCCACCATCAATGCATCTTGAAATCTTCTAGAGCAGGAAGAATGTGTTCCTTGCTTCTCTCCTAGCTTCCAGTGGTGTGCTGGAAATCTTTGGACTTCATTGGCTTGTGAAGGTTGTGTCTTGATTTCTGCCTTCATTTCTACATGGCATTCCCCCTGTGTGTATGTGTCCAATTTCCTTCTTTTTTATAATGAACCAGTCACTGGATTAGGGCTTAACCTAATCCTGTGGCCTCATCGCAACTAATTACATCTGCAATGACCCTGATCAAAATAAGGTCACTTTTAAGGAAGTGAGGGTTAGAATTTCAACATATGAATTTTGACAGAACACAATTCGACTCATGACAGGAAATCTTTATTGAAGCTACATATTATGTCTATCCTATCTATGGCAATCAATTTTAATTTTTTTGGTATATACCGAAGAAAATAAATGCCCAAGTAAACCAAAAAAATATGTACACAAAACACAAGTGTTCATAGAAGCCTTAATTGTGTTATTCCTGAAATGGAAAATCCAAGTACACAGCAAAATAGATGAATAAATTTGGCATGGTCAGACCAAAGAACCATTACATGGCATTACAAACATGAACTATGTAAAGAATTTCATTTTTATGGAGTTCAAAAACTGGCAAAATGGTGATAGAAATCAGAGTAGAGTTTCTCTCTTGGGATGGGATATTGACAGAGAAGGAGCAGGAAGAAAACTTCTTGGAGAGTGGAAATGGTCCTACCTTGGTTTTGGAGGTGACTATCTGGGTGCATATACAGGTAAAAATCCGTGAAGCTGTCCACTAAAGATTTGTGCATCTTACCTACCATGTGTAATCTATGCTTCCCAAAATGCTACTTTCTAAATGAATTGCTACATAATTCATTTTGTCACTTCAAATGAAAGAACCAATGAATGTGTTGGGTTTTTTTCTTTATCACTCAACAAAACTCAGCAACGTTTCCTGTCCGTGGCTGGTCTGTAGCTAACCACTCCAAATGCATGCTTTGGGGAGGATGTCAGCTTTGTGGGTTCTGATCTCCGTCAATATCATGGTATCTGGTAAGTCTTATGCTGTGACTTTTTTTGCAAAAAGTAAACATATTTTCAGTTGTAACAAGGAGGCCCTTTGTCCACTCATAAAATGGTTTATTATTTGTCCTAGTGGTAGTGATTAGTTTGTTTATTACCAGCAAGCCTTCTGATCTCCCCTATGTCAATGGTGCACTGACTAGTTGTCCGGCTGAGTCCAGAGTAATATGAGGGGTCCTAGAATGGAGTGAAACTGAACTTGTGTGACTAGGTAAAATGTAGTGTTTCCTCCGGTGTTTCAGTTTACACTTTTATTGTCTCTTTGAATTCTTATTTTTTGGACCTAATGTTTATTTGTGTGATTATTGTTTCTCCTTTGATATTTCTAGTATTTCTAGCTCACAGGCTAAGAAGGAAACCCTAAAGTTCTACTTGGGGTTTTTAAATTTTAAAATAGAGGCAAAAAGTATATGGGGGGAGTATTTGTTTCAGAAAATGAGGATCAGAGAACATAAATAAGAATGATTATCTATTCGAAGTCCATTAATGATTTCAAGCTGACAGCACAACAAATGGAAAGTTTTCCCAAAGCATGAACAGTAAACTAATGATTGGAGTGGCTAAAACTAGAGCAGCTTAGGCAGGTGAAAACAAACTTTTGAATCCATCCTGTATTTCCCTGCAGTCATCCGAAAGAAGTTCCAAAACATTCTGAGCAACACTGGCTTCCGCATTTCCATATATGTCTAGTTAACTGTGAAGAAAATCAGTTCTTTAGAGAAAGAAAGATGGGAAACTAGGGGCAGAAAAGATGAAAGAAATTGAGAGGGAAGGAGGAACATTTGGGAAGAACTCAAAAGACAGTGAGTAGAAGATTTGACTCATGAAAACACTAGAGAAATATTTAGATGTGGCAGGAAACAGACTTAACAAAAAGACGTAATTGAAAAGAATAATTAAAACCTGTTCATGTGATTGGCTCCATTATGTGTTTGAAGGGGCAAACCCATAAGATTGCAATGTATGTTTTATAAAATTAAACGTCCATTTAGTATAAAAAGGTTTTCTGCCATTTGTATTTTAAGACTTAATTTTTTCTTGAGTGCAGTTTTATGTTTACAGCAAAATTGAGAGGAAGGTGCAGAGATTTCCCATGGACTATACCTCCTAACCCCACCTAGGTGCAGCTTCTATTTCATCATCAACATCCCCTCCAGAGTGTTACATTTGTTACAAGTGCTAAACCTACAGTGACACATAATTATCACCCCAAGGCCATAGTTTACGTATGTGTTCTGTGTATTTATCCTCTCTCCCCTCTAAACCGTCACAACCACTAATCTTTTTAGTGTCTCCACAGTTTCTGCCTTTTTCTAAATGTCATATAGTTGGAATTATGTGATACGTAGCCTTTTCTTAGGCTTCTTTCACTTAGTAATAGGTATTTCAGTTTCCGCGTTGTCTTTTCATGGCTCTATAGGTCATTCATTTCAGCACTGCATAATAGTCCATTGTCTGCATATATCCCAGTTTATTCAGCCATTTACCTACTGAAGGGCAACTTGGTTGTTTCCAAGTGTTGGCAACTAAGAATAAAGTTGTTATTAACATCTGCATGGGGGACTTTGTGTAGACATAATTTTTAACCCAATTGGGTAAATACCAAGGAGTGCTTTTGCTGGATTGCATTGTAAGAGTGTGTTCAGTTTTTTAAGAACTTACCAAACTGTATTCCAAAGTTGCTGTAGCATTTTGCATTCCCACCTGTAGTCAACGAGTCCATGTTGCTTCTTATCCTTGCCAGCATTGGGTAGTATTAGAGCTCTATATTTGGGCCATTCCTGTGAGATCGTATATGTTTCTCTTATATATATAAATATACTCTATCCAATTAAACATATAAAAATATACCTTATATATTTATATATTTAACATCTATATCCTATTTAAAACATAGAAATATATATTCAAAGACTACATTACTGCTATCATTATATTGAATAAAATGTTATCTGTTAGATCAATTAAGAAAAATAAAGCTTTTATTTTCCATTCTCTTATTCATTCTCCAATTGTCTTTCTTCATTTACGTAATTCCAAATTTCTGACTTATATTATTTCCTTCTCCTTGAAGGACTCTTAACATTTCTTCCAAGGTAGGTCCACTGGAAACAGCTTCCCCCAATTTTTGTTTGTTTGAAAAAGTATTTTATTTCTCTTTTACTTTTGAAGGGTAACATTCTAAGATACAGAATTTTAGGGTGGTGGTTTTTTTTCTATTAACATGTTTAATATTTTACTTCATTCTCTCTTTGCATGGTTTCTTAGGAAAAGTTGGATATAATTCTCATCTTTGTCTACAAGGTGTTTATTTCTCTGTTTTTTTTTTCCAGATTTTTTCTTTATCTTTGATTTTCTGTAGTTTGAATATGATATACCAGGTCTAGGTGATTTTCCTCAGATTTTTTCCTGTTAGTGTTCTCCAAGCTTCCTGGAACTTTATTTGGTATCTGATAGGAACTTGGAGAAATTCGCAGTCATTGTTTCAAAGATTTCCTCTATTCCTTTGTCTCATTCTTCTTTCTTTTGTTTTTTCCAGTACACGTGTTTTACACATTTTGGGAGTTGTCCCACAGTCTTTGGATATCCTGTTCTGTTTTTTTAATGTTTATTCTCTTTGCTTTTCAGTTTTGGAGAATTCGATTGATAGAATTCTAGCTTAGAGATTCTTTCCTCAGCCATATCCAGCCTATTAATAAGGTCATCAAAGACATTCTTCATTTCTGTTACAGTATTTCTTATTTAGTTTTCTAAATTTTGCCTCATGTATTTTGAATCTGTTACCAGATACACCGGCATATCTTGTTGTTTTATTGCATTTCACTTTATTGCATTTTGAAGGTATTGTGGTTTTTATAAGTTGAAGGTGTGTGCCAAACGCGCATCGAGTATGTCTATCAAGCACCATTTTTCCAACAGCATTTGCTCACTTTGCATCTCTGTGTCACATTTTGGTAATTCCTGAATTAGTTGAAGCTTTGTCATTACATTATATTTGTTGTGGTGATCTGGAATCAGTAATCTCTGATGTTACTATGCAATTATTTTGTGGTGTCAGTAACCATGCCCGTATGAGATGGTGAATGTAAGTGGTACATGTGAGTGTGTGTGTGTGTGTGTGTGTTCTGGCTCTTCCCCCATCTCTATCTCCCTCTCATCAGGCCTCCCTATTCCTTGATACACAACAATATTGATATTGGGGCAATTAATAACCTCCCAATGACTTCGAAGTGTTCAAGTGAAAGAAGTTGCATTTTCTCACTTATAATAAAAACTTATAATAAACGATTTATAAGCTTAGTGAGGAAGGCATGTTGAAAACTGAGACAGGTCAAAAGTTTTACCTCTTGTGCCAGCAGTTGGCCAGTTATGAATGTGAAGGAAAAATTCCTGAAGGAAACGAAAGTGCTACTCTAGTGAACACACTGATGATAAGGAAGTGAAACAGCCTTATTGCTGATCAGGAGAAAGTTTTAGTGATCTGGAAAGAAGACCAAAACAGCTACAACATTCCCTTAAGGCAAAGCCTAATGCAGAGCAAGGCCCTAACTCTTCTTGATTCGATGGAGGCTGAAGGAGGTGAGGAAGCTGCAGAAGAAAAGTTGGAAGCTAGCAAAGGGTGGCTCATAAGGTTTAAGGAAAGAAATCATCTTCATAACACAAAAGTACAAGGTGAAGCAGCAGTGCTGATGTAGAAGCTGCAGCAAGTTATCCGGATGATGTAGCTAAAATAATGCATGAAAGTGACTACACTAGGGGCACCTGGGTTTCTCAATGGGTTAACCATCCATGTTGTCTGAGGTCATGATCTCACGGTTTGTGAGTTTGAGTCCCACATCAGTATCTGTGCTGACAACTCAGAGCCTCAAGTGTGCTTCAGATTCTGTGTCTCCCTCTCTCTCTGCCCCTCCCACACTTGTGCTCTGTCTCTCAAAACTGAATAAATGTTAAAAAAAAAAGTGACTACACTAAAGAGCAGATTTTTTTTTAATAGTTTATTGTCAAATTAGTTTCCACATAACACTCAGTGCTCATCCCCAAAGTGCCCTCCTCCATGCCCATCCCCCCCTCCCCCCCACATCCATCAGTCCTCAGTTTTTGTCAGCATTCAAGAGTCTCTCATGGTTTGCTTCTCTCCCTTTCCCCCACCATTTCCGCCCTTCTTCTCCCCCTTGTTCCTCCGTCAAGTTCCTCCTAATCCTCCTATACGTGCAAACATATGATATTTGTTCTTCTCTGCCTGACTTATTTCGCTCAGCATAACACCCTCAAGGTCCATCCATGTTGCTACACATGGCCAGATTTCATTGTTTCTCATTGCCATGTAGTATTCCATGGTATAGATAAGCCACATCTTCTTGATCCATTCATCTGTTGATGGACACTTAGGCTTAAAGAGCAGATTTTTAAGGCACAAAATGGTCTTATATTGGAAGAAGATGTCATTTAGGACTTTCTGAAATTCTCCCTTTCTTGTATGCTATAGGTTTGTGTTTTTCACTATAGTTTTCCAGGTTGACTAAGCAGAGAGTCAATGAGTAAATTGAGCTCTGTTGTATTCTCCTAATCTGCCTAGTTATTTTGGGGGGATTGAGGGATAGGAGAGGCATATGTTTCTTGTTTTATAATTCTCCTCTTATGTCTTTAAACACTCTCAACACATTTATTTTATGTCCTATGTTTTGTAATTCTACTATCTGAAGTTCTGAATCTTATTCTTCTCTCTAGGAATAACAGAGGGAAGCCAATAGAAAGAATATTATCTGACTTTATGGTTCCTTGTTTCTTCCTGTGTTTTGTAATTTGAAATGTGAGCTCATCATCGTGTGACTTTGAGTCTGAAAACTGGTTTGAATATAGAAACCGGGTGAAGGACCATGATTTTCCATTGTGGCAACTAACCCGAGTCTTTACTCACTGCTATGGACTGAATGTGTCATCCAAAATTCATATGTTGAAACCTAATCTCAATGGGATGGTATTTGGAGATGGAGGGTTTGAGAGGTAATTCAGTAATGAGGATGGAGCTCTCAGGTTAGTACCTTTATAAGAATAGACCCAAGAAAGCTTGTTTTTTCTCTTTATCTCTCTTTCTGCCACTCCATGCGAGAATACAGTGAGAAGACAGCTGTCTACAAGCCAGGAAGTGGGCTCCCACTGGACTCCATGTCTGCTAGTGCTTTGATCTTACACTTATAGCTTCTAGAACTGTGAGATAAAGTATTTGTTACTTAAGCCACTTTATGGTATTTTTGTTGCAGGAGGCAAAACTGATGCAAGACATTCATTTATCCTTGATCTGGTCATATAGGGCAAATCATACTGTCTTTGGCCGCCCTTCTCTCTTACTCCTAAGAACACTAAGATTTATCTGATTTTGCCACAAATCTTTCAGGTCAGAGCCTCTTGGTTGCCATTCTGGCCTTGCTACTGTTTATGATTATCTACTTTGCCCCTGACTATTAAGTGCTGATACCTTGTCTTGGTAATACAGAATCCTATCCCCCTCTCTGTGGCCAACACCACACTTTCCTGCAGATCCAGGTTCTACAGGAACCTCTGTAGATAGTGTGCATGGGTATCAGCAGTCACTTGATTCACTGGATTGGGAGAAGGCCCACAACCCTGAACACTTCAGGGCATTTCCTAGTGCAAATAAATAGTAGGATTTCAGAATTCTGTCTGGTTTTGTGGGATGGAGAGAAAACACAGAATCCCTAAGACTTCTACCTCAAGAAGGAACCTGGGGAATGGAGAAGGTGCGTCCTTAGGAAAGGTCTGAGAGACCTCCCAGAATTTTTAGCTGGCTTGACAGGAGAAGATCTTTTTCTGAAGAAATCAGTCAGTAAAGACTGGGGGAGCTTCTTCAAGTATGAAGACACTAGCAATGCCAAGCTTTCAAAAAAGTTTTGAAAGGAACATGACACCACTAACGGAACAAAATCAAGCCCCAGTGGCTGATCTCAAAGAAATGGAGCCCTGCATGCTTGACAAAGACTTCCAAAATAGCCTACTTAATGAAGCTCAGTGAGCTACAGGAAAACACAGATAGACACCTAAATAAAATCTGGAAAACAATCTATGAGCAAAGGGAATGTTCAAAAAAAGAGGTAGAAATCATGTAAAGGAACCAACCACAAATTTTATGCAAAGAATACTGAAAAATTCAATTTAAAATTCCAACAGTGGATTCATCAAGCAGAAGAAAGAATTAGTTGACACAAAAACATAATTTGTAATCATCCAGTCAGAGATAATAAGTGAACAAACAGAAAAAGTGGAAGTGAGTGAAGAAACGCTGAGTGTTATGAAACACCAAGAAAACAAAATAATATAGGCATTACTGGAGCCCCAGATGAGCATAAAAGAAAGGAGCAGAAAGCTTAGGAAAAGTAATAATGAGAAGTAATCTCCTAAATCTGTGGGGAATGAACATTCAGATCTATGAAGACCAAAGAACTTGACTGACCATAAAGAAATTTGCACTGAGACCTATTATAATCAAATGGAAAAGAGAAATTTATGAAAGCAGCGAAGGAAAAGTGACTGGTCACATATAAAGGAAGCTTATATTTCTCAGCACAGACCTTACAGACCCAGAAAGTGGAATCATACATTCAAAGTCCTGAAAGAACAATCCAGCCATGGAAATCCTTCACTTAGCAAATCAGAAATATAGGTGAGATAAAGACTTCCCTGGAAGAAAAATAGAAGCTGACAGACTTCATTAGTACTAAACTTGCTTACAAGAAATTCTAAAGGAAGATCTTCAAATTGAAATAAGAAGATGCTGGGCACTTGGGTGGCTCAGTAGGTTAGGGGTACGACTCTCAGTTCATGATCTCCTGGTCGTAGGATTGAGCCCAGATTGGACTCTGTGCTGACAGTGTGGAGCCAGCTTGAGATTCTCTCTCTATCCCTCTCACTCTGCCCCTCCCCAGTTGAACTGTCTCTCAAAAACAAATAAATCAATTTAAAATGAATAAATAATAAATAAATAAATAAATAAATAAATAAATAAATAAAATGAAAGATGCTAACCAGCAATACAGTGACACATGGACATTAAAACACACTGGTAAATGCCAATATAAAATTAAATTCAGAATAATGTAATACCATAATGGTGGTGTGTGAATTACTTTTAATACTAGTACAAATGCTAAAAACAACTTTTAAAAATAATTATAGCTATAATAATCTGTTAGTGAATACACAAGGTAAAAATATATAAATTGTGACACCAGTAAAATAAAATGAAGGAGGAGATGTAAAAATATTGAGTATTGTATGCCATAAAATTACACTGTAATCAGCTTAAAATAAGTATAAGGTGTTGTAAATATGCCTCATAGTTAGATACACAAAAGATACAGAAAAAGAAATCCAATCACTGCTACAAAAAAATCATCAAATCACAAAGGAAGCCAGCAAGAGAGGAAGAAAGGAAAAACAGAACTTCAAAACAGTGAGAAAACAATGAACACAAAGGCAATAGTAAGTACATACTTTCCTATCAGTTGTCTTAATATAAATATAGGCACCTGGGTGGCTTAGTTGGTTGGGCGTCTCAGTTAGCTCAGGTCATGATCTTGTGGTTTGGGAATTTGAGCCCCATATTGGGAGCCTGTTTGGGTCCTCTGAACTCCTCTCTCTGCCCGTCACCAGTTTGCACTCTCTCTCTCTCAAAAATAAGTAAACATTAAAAAATATTAAATGGACTAAATCCTCCAATCACATGGCATATAGTGGGTGAATGTGTAAAAAACCAAGATTCAACAAAATGTCATCTACAAGAGACCGACTCTAGCCAAGGATACACGTAGGCTGAAAGTGAATGGATGGAAAAAGGTGTTCCAGGGAAATGAAAACCAAGAAAGTAGGGATAGCTCTACTTAATACTAGAGAAAATAGACTTTAAGTCAAAAACTGTAACTAAAGACAGAGAATTTCACTTTCAAATGGTAAAGAAGTCATTTCATCAAGAGGATTTAACCCTTGTCAATATTTATGCTTCCAACATGAGAGTACCTAAATATATAGAGCAGATATTAACAGAATGAAGAAGAAATAGAAAACAATACAGCATTTTCAGGGAACTGTAACACCTTACAATGAAAAATGAGCAGATCATTCCAACATAAAACCAATAAGGAAACAGTGGACTTGAACAACACTGTAGGCCAAATGGCCCAACAGACATGTTTAGAACATGCTTTCCAACAATAGTAGAATATTCTCAAGCACACACAGAATATTCCACAGGATAAATCATAATTTAAAAAATTGTGTTTTACGTCAATACAGATCTTTTTCAGAACCCAGATTTGAAGTCCATCAGAACTACTTTGTCAGAAAGTCTTTGATTGCCAGAAAGTCCAAGGGAAGGAATGCATGTGGGTCTCAGGAATGATGGAATTAGAAACTTCCTTTAGATGAGGAGTATCATTCTCTCTCTTTCTTTCTCTCTCTATCTCTCCATGCTTCTGCTTCATTCTTCCAGGATAGATGCATTAGTCAGCAGTCCTCATGGAAACAGATTAACAGATAGAGAAGGGAGGGACAGAAGGAGAGAGGAAGGGAGAGGAAAGAGAGAGATTTATTTTAATGAATTGGCTCACGTAATTGTAGAGACTTGGCAAGTCTAGAATCAGCAGACTGGGCCAGCAGCTAGAGACCCAGGGAAGAGGAGCAGTTTGAGTCTGAAGGCAGTCTGCTACAGAACTTTCCTTTCCCAGCAGGTCAATTTTTTTTTTTTTAAATAAGGCCTTCAACTGTTGAACAAGCCCTATCCACATTATGGAAGGCAATTTGCTTTACTGGAAGTCTACTCATTTAAATGCTAATCTTATCTAAAAAAAAAACCACAACAACAACGAGGAACACTACTTTGACAGAAACACCGAGAATTATGTTTAACTAAAGATATTAGGAACCATGGCTTAACCAAGGGGACACATAAAATTAGCCATCACTGTAAGAAAGTGGGAGGAAAAGAAGGGTGAACTATTCTCAATCTGGTTCCAAAATTCTTGTGAAAGTACTCGCATTTGTGTGGCTGGGTGAGGTGCTCATGAGTGGGTCAAAAAAGTTTAATCCGGGAGTGGATCTGTAGAAAGCACTATACTCAGCGCCCCTCATGTGAGGCACCCATGATGGATTAATCCACTGTGGCTAGGAGAGGGGTGGAGGCAGGGTTCCTAAGGGTACTTAGGAAATTATTCTAAGTACAGAGCAAGGTGTCTCATGAATGGTAAATCATTGATTAAGAGCTTATGGTGTAAATTTTAAATGTTAACATGTTTTTCAACATAATGATGGAAGAACTTCTAATTTCTGCTTTGTAAAGCTTTTTGTGGAATTTATTTACAAATAACTGATTTTCTTTTTCTATTTTTTTAACTCTTCATTTATTTTTGAGACAGAGAGAGACAGAGCATGAGCAGGGGAGGAACAAAGAGAAAGGGGGACACAGAATATGAAACAGGCTCTAGGCTCTAAGCTGTTGGCACAGAGCCCCACACTAGGCTCAAAACCACAGACTGTGAGATTATGACCCAAGCCAATGTTGCTCAAATGGCTGAACCACCCAGGCACCCCAAAAATAACTGATTTTCTATCTTAGTGTGTGTAAGATGTGGATAAACAGTGACTTGCCCTCCATTTAAATCACTAAAGTTTATTTCATTTCCTTTTCTCTGAATGTTTTGTAGCTTCAACAAATAGTTCACTTACGGACAGACAACAGAGAAGTTTCATACCTCCTGCAGCAGGTAATATGCTTTTAAATTTTTTTCTAGAGGCCAGTGCTAAGGGGAGGAAGTGCTGAACTTCCTTAGAAGCAGGGCTGATGGTCTGGCCAGGGGGCCAGCGTGAGCCCAGCTGAAGAATACGGTGACCTGAGTGCTGAGGTGTGAGGGACCCTGATGACCCGGCCCTCCTCCCCCGAGGCAGTTCACATTCCCTCTGAGGACTAAGGAGCCCTCCCTGCCAGGCACTGGGCCTGGCTGGGCCATATGGGGACCCGGGGGGCGGGGAGGGGAACGAGAGGGGCTAGAGCACCAGAGCACCCTAAGGGGCTCATTTTGTGGGGGAGCCCAGATGTAGCCCAGATGGCATATAACATAGAGGAGATGAGCACCCACATCANCATCTTGTTGGGGCACATGGAGCTCACCCTCACCCCCCTGTAGGTGTTCTCCAAGCAGCCACCTTCTTGCTTGCCTCTAACATTGGCCGGGGCGCATTTTCCCTGTGCGGGGGGTGCGGGAGTGGGGGGTGCCATGTGCAGTGGTGGATGCATCATGGATTTCACTGGCCTTCAGATCTGCTTTAAAATCCAACCCCCACCGCCCCACTGGGGTGCATGGTGCATGGGTGTGAGTCAATTATTTAAGTGTCTGACTCTTGATTTAGGCTCAGGTCATGATTTTATAGTCGTGGGATCAAGCTCCATCTGGATTTCATGCTGGGCTGGGTGCGGAGCCTGCTTAAGTTTCTTTCACTTCCACTCCTTCAGTCTCTGTGTCAAAAATAAATAAATAAACAAACAAACAAATAAATAAAGTGAGGAAGGAAGTAAATATCCTCCCTCTTCTGATTCCTGTAGTTATGGGATCTTGATTGGTCTGTGAAATTTGAGGGCATGAATCCATCACAGAAGAGGCAAGTACGCCAAAGAAGGAGAGGAGGGATCTCAGACAAGAGTTTAGCACTCACAAGCTCCATCCACAAAACAACTTTGCCCCATCACACCGGTTCTGCCCTTGTGAAAGTGATGGGCTCCTTGCCAGTCACCTGGGTTATAGGTGCCTAGACCCTGACTTCCTTAATCCTCTCTCAGCAAACCCCTCCCAATCAGGGACCCATTATGTTGTATGTTGTAGGGCTTAATTGTGACTTTAAAGTTGGACAAAAGGAGTGAATTCATGTAATTCTCCTAATCAGATAGAATATACAGACACAATCTGTGAGCAAAGTTCACAGTTGAACAGTTTGCAGCTTATGTGTGACTCAATAGGAAGGAAGGAAGATCTGTTTATATTACTGACTGTGTGATTCTCAAAAAAAAAAAATTAGTGTTAAAAATGTCCAGACTGGTCAACGTGAATGCCATCTTATGTTTTTAATGTTTATATTTGTCTGAAGTGCCACCTTTAGGGATAGGCATTTAGTTCTGATATTACTAATCCATTCTCTCTCGTTAATACTTAGGAGGAGGATATCAAATCACAATTTTTCTACTTTCTATACTAAGGAGCATGAGTTATAAGATAAATCTAATAGTCTCTATTACCAAAAGGTTAGATTTAGATGATTTTTTTCCATTAATTTATATTGTGTTTTCTTGTTTGTTTCTACATATCAAAACTTCTGAATCAATGTACAAATACTTCAAATATTTCTCACACTGATAATAGGTATAGGTTACCTAAGACCACAGGATAAGGGAGAAAAATGGGTTCATCTTTGGATAAGTTTTAATGTGTTATATGCATTTTGCATATGTTTTATTTTTTATGTAAACCTAATATTTTTGGAATAAGGTCACATCCTAGTACAATTTTATGTAGTATGTTATGGAAAATATAACACATGAAGTTCTTTATCAAGCTTCTCTTTCATCATTTCTTGCATGTGTCCAGCTAACACTTCCCTGTCTGTACGTGTGGGTACAAAGGCTGTGCTCTCTTGNATTTTATGTATGAAGCTTTTCTAACCTCTAGTAATCCTTGGTCCCCTATTCATTTCAAAGTGAGCATTCAAAAGTGAGTTGATTGGAGGCTGTGTCTGTGGGTGGTCCTGCCAACTAGTTGGCATCAATAGGCTGAAAGAGGGTCAATGAACTTCTTTTTTCTAATGAAGGATTCTTTAATTATCTGAAGGTCTTATCTTTGATTCTGCTCAGGGTCTGCAGAAAATAAGTCTCCAGTCTGTTTTCTTAGTGGGCTAAGGCTGACCATTCCTGTTATGGGAGCAGAGACAGGGAAGTGTGTGTGTGTGTGTGAGTGTGTGTGTGTGAGAGAGAGAGAGAGAGAGACAGAGAGAGACAGAGAGACAGAGAGACAGAGACAGAGAGGGAGGGAGAGACTGTTCAGAACTCAGCCTTTTCTCTTTAGTCTGGCACGTCATCTCCACCCTCCACTGTGTCTGGATCCTTGACGGTGAATTCTCTTCAGCTCTCTCTGTCTGGGTCAAACTTCCTGTTTCCTGCTGTTTGTGAAGGTGTAGTGAGTGACCTGCCTGCTCAGGGTGGGGGTGTACTGGGCAGCCTGCCTCTTCTCAATTTAGACCTTCAAAGAAGCTTCCATTGTTTATCTCACACTTCACCTCCCACGAATCCCTTTTTATATATTTAATACTTCCTATTCTAGAATATTCTTGGTGTTCTGTGGTCACTAAGATCTTTACTTATTCCACCCTAAATGATTTGCCTACTTCTGCTTATTTTTTATCTAAAAACAAGTGGAAATTTTTTCCCTCCATATTCTCTTTGTCTTTGCAAGTCTTAAAAAAATTGCCTACCGATATTATAGTAAGTTTTAAGAACGAAGAAGAGAAAAACCCATGTCTTTAAAGTACCATTTTCCAATATCCATTCATGAAGTGATTTAAAAAATGATTTTAGCAGTATTTCCTGAGAAGAGTAATTGTGCCCTGGTTGTGTATGAAATTTGACCACCCGGTGTTATCATATAATGTCATATCTGTAGAATCTCAGAATTGAAACACTGGTCCACTCTCAGCCAGTGCAGAGTCTCCTTCCCATCTGACTTGGAGGGCAGATTCAGCCTCTGCAGTTACACTTCTTTCTTTTTTTTTTTTAATGTTTCTTTATTATTGAGAGACAGAGGGAGACAGAGCACGAGCATGGTGGGGAGGGGGTCAGAGAGCGGGGGAGACACAAAATCTGAAGCAGGCTCCAGGCTCTGAGCTGTCAGCACAGAGCCTAATGAGGGGAACTCACAAACTCTGAGATCATGAATTAAACCCAGGTGGGACACTGAACTGACTGAGCCACCCCTGCTCCCATCTGTGATTACACTTCTAATGAAAGACGGCACATTAGTTTTCAAGAGGGGGTTTCAAAACAGATGTTTATTTTCAAATAGAATACAGAGAAGTGCAATGTGTCAAAACAAACTGTTGAAGGAAGGCAGAGGGAGTGGACAGCAGCCTGCTTAGTCTCCACTCACCCCCTCTGCTGGGGGACCCATTCAGGGCACAGCAGAAGCAAGGTCTAAAACCACTGCCTCTCAGAGCTGGCAATTCCTGTGGTCTTCTTCTCTTGTCAGGCTGAGCTTTATACTGTGACAGCATTTAAGTCATTCAGTCAGCATTCAGCATTCAGTCAGGTTCAGGGCCCTGGAAGAACGGTGACCTCAGAATTAGGTAATTTTCCCAATTACCGCCATTACAGCTCCCCACCTGTTTCTGAATAGTGGCGATGAGAGACCCTGCTGTTCCTGTAACCAAGCAATCTACTCACCTCATCTCTCCTGTACGAATTCACCATTTTTGAATCCTTAAAACCACAAAATCCTGACTTAGGATGATGTCTTGCCAGAATAGATAAAGCAATTTTATTATAACCATTATTTGAACCTTTAATGGCTCAGAAATGTTTAAAATCACAGAAGTGACTTCCATGAACTATGAGACATCCTTGAACCATCTTTATCTATCTATCTATCTATCTATCTATCTATCTATCTATCTATCTATCTATCTATAATTTTATACTTCATATATATTTAGTTTCAATACACTTTAGTTTTTAGAGCTGTGTTAGGTTCCCAGCAGAACTGAATGGAGGCCACAGAGTTCCCATATGACCCCTGCCCCACCACCTGCACACCCTCCTCCCCTGCCTCCATCACTTATGCCACCGGGTACATTTGGGGTAGTTGATGAGGCAACGGTAACACAACATTATCACTCAAAGTATGTGATTTAATTAGGGTCACTCTAGGTGCAAAATTGGTGAAGTTTAGCATCTACACAGCTGGCAGGGGTCCCCCATTGTAGTTTCACACAGAGTAGTTTCATTGTCCTAAGGTCCTCCATGCTCCACCTCCTCATCCCTCCCTCCACCTAACCTCTAACAGCCTCTGATCTCTTCACTGTCTCCATAGTTTTGCCTTTTCTGGAATGTCATAAACTTGGAGTCATACAGAATGTAGCAGCCTCAGACTGACTTCTTTCACTTAGTAAGATGCATTTAATTTCTTCTGTGTCTTTTCATGGCTTGGCAGCTCATTTCTTTTTAGTGCTAAATATATTCCATTGTCCAGATTCACCACAGTTAAACTATGTATTTTTTGTATCTATTTTTACAGGAGACCAGTCATCACTAAATTTAAATATTGTATATATCTCCTTCTTTACTTTGATTATCTTGATCATTGTGGGATCCATTTGCCTTTTGAAACTTGGTGTCTGCAGGTATTGACTGATGTTTTTTCTTCCTCAGCCTTATTGGGCCAGAAGGGGTCAGAAATAGGGAACTGACAGGTGAAATTAATATGCTAACATCAACTTTCCTATAATCAAGAAGCCATCCTAAATGTGTAGATTTGGACTAGTCTAAATGACAAGAGGGATTTTGCTTGGTTACTTAGGCATGTAAGCACAGTAAATTACGCCATTTAGGACAGGGTCTTGGGAGAGATGGTGTATGCTAAATTTCTAAACCAGTGAAGAATTACAGTAATTCATTTAATGTAACATATTTTCCATATATTAGGCTTCTGTTTCATAATTCCACTTCCTTTTTCAAAATCTGGAATTATCTTTTCTACATGTATTAACTAAAAGTAGCATTCTTATTTCTGGTACTTCAGTTCTGACTTATTATGGATTCTATCAAAAAGAAACCGCACTTGTCAATAGTGTACTGTTCTGTTTTCCCATTTTAAAGTAAATAATGATGTTTCCTACATTCACTCCAGCTTATTTTTATATTTTTCAGAAAATGATAATTTAAAAAAACAGATGTTACCTCACTTGTTGAGGAGGTAAGACAACATTAAAAAGAATGTTTGCAAACTGTTAGGCCACAAAGTCAAAATATAGCTACAGACTTTTAAATTTGCATTATATTAGTATTTTAATTGGAAAGTAAAAATTCTAATTTTATAATGCTAATAGTCAGCCATACTTACTTTGTTAATTATCTACCATGTACTATTTATATGTACCCTAAACCATATTTTTACTTCAAGAACCATACCTTACAAAACACAGAGTATGTGCCTCATTTAGACTATAATCTTGAGAGAAATTGAATTTTTCTTTCCTCCCCCATGAAACTATCTCTAATCCTTGACTTCTCTTTCTCAACACCATCATCATTTTCTTCTTACCTGGGCTTAAATCCTATCCTGCTCCAAATCTCATTGCTAGGAGCTTACCAAGTCTTTGACATCTCCTTTGAAATGCCTCTTATGTTACTCAATTCTTCTCCATCCCTACTTTCACACAATCTTTTTCATTTGACACTGAGACCTACATAATCAACAAATTTTTTGATAAGATAATAGAAAAATGTCTTTCTCTTATGTCCATGTAAGCTCAGAGATAAATACAAGCACTATTGGTAGATACTACAGCTGTGGGAACCAGTTAGGAAAATGTAGGTAGTTAGTGACTTCCGGATTTTTTGAATTGATTTTGACTTTGAGTTATTTTTCAGGATGAAATGCAATCCTATGCCAGTGACACACAGAAGAACAATCTATGACACTGTGAACAGAGTGAAGAGGTCTGAGGTGTTACAAAGTGAAGTTGATGGGCTATGTCTCCATACTTCATAAGTTACTGGAATCTAGCACCAGGACAAATGAATAAAGATACAGTAAAGCTACTCTTTTGATATTCTTAGAATTCTAGAATGGAGAATATAATCAGTCTTTAAGATGTTTTATAACAACACAAGCAGAGCTATTGCATTCATTTGAATGGCTACAGAAAATTCCATTTTATGGTTATGTAAAAATTTAGTTAACCATAGACCTAATTATGGACATTTATAGGATTTAAATTTTATTTGTTTGCTTTGCTATTATAAACAATACCACATAGAGATATCTCTTTGCATTTGATTGAGTACATTTGTATAATAATTTCCTTGAGAGGAATTGTGCATTTTCATTATTGATTGATATGTCAAATTGCAACAATTTACATTCCTTTCAACTGTGTTTGAATGTGTCTTTCCCTATACCATTACTTTTATATCTGTAATATAAGCCACTTCTTGTTTTTAATCAACCATTTAATTAATATGATGTCAGAGTATAATAAGAACTTCACTGTTTAACAAAACTGGGTTTATGTTTTTCTGTCATGTTTATGAGAAAGAGCAGGGATGAGAGAGAGGGAACACATGTGAGCAATTAGTATTCTGAAAGCATTATATGGCTGTAGAAATTTTGATAACTAATACTTGCACTTGTGATAAATTGAGAATGTGTATTTTTATGGTGTACATTTTATGGTGAGACATTGAGCAAGTAACAGATGTTCATTGACTACGTAAGCAGCTAAATATGGATTATGAAGAATTTGGGTATCCATAAAATATGGTCCATATGATAAGAGGATAGATAAGAGGTGACATGACATTCCCCTATTGTTTTAGTGGAATACAGTATTAATCATGTGTACATTGACTGTTTTTAAATTTTTTAAAAAATTGTTTTAATTATGAAAAATTATGAAAAAAATCAGTCTACTTCTCCATATCAGGAAAAACATTAAACATTTTCATCATCATAGGGGTGCCTGGTTGGCTCAGTCGATTAAGCATCCAACTCTTGACTTTTGTTCAGGTCCTGATCTCGTGGTTTGTGGGACTGAACCCCATGCCTGTCTCTGCACTGTCACTGCCAATCTTGCTTGGGATTCTCTCTCCCCCTCTCTCTCTCTGCCCCTCTCCCTGCACATGTGCGTACACTCTTTTTATTTTTCTCTAAGAATAAATGGATAAACCTTTTTCATCATGGTAGAAATTAAAACAAAATTCATTCATTCTTCAGTTATGCCATTTGAAACACTTATGAAAGTTCCTCTGTCACTGTTTTTCTCCCTCCAGACATTTTGGCTACACTAGGCTTTATCCTTAAAAAGATTCTTCATTTTTTGTGGAGATAAAACTAATGTAATGACATTTGGTACATGATTCTGACCAAACCAGTTTGACATCATTTGACTATTGCAACAAAACAATCCATTAAGTTTCCCCATATAAGTATTACCAAGTAATGCACACAGCAGACATCATAACCCTGTCCTTGACATTCTTAGTTCTCCATCCATCCCTGCTTGGGATGGTTTATAGTTAATTGGGTTCAAAAATATCTGTTAAAATATTACTGAAAAACAAAACAAAGAATGATTGTGTTTACATCTTAACTTGATAATACCAAAACAGCCATGTAAATGATACTTTAAAGACTTCAAGATAGTTTATAAATGCTAAATTACATTGTACAGGAAATGAATGTATTAAAATCTTCCACCACAGGGGTGCTAATTGTGTTGGACATCAGAATCATGTGAGGAAATACAAAATTATATAGATTACCCAAATCCACTTTAGATCTGCTGAATAAGAAAAATATCGAAACTAAAACAAAGGTGTGTCAGGTTCTCCAGGAAGCAGAGGCTGAGATGGAGTTAGGAGCACTAAAGGTTAATTGGGAGAGAGGGCTTATACCTGCGAAAGAAGAAAGGGGCAGGAAGTAGGAGAGGGGAGGGAAAGCCATCAGACCCTGATGCTGATCTGAATCAAACCTGTGAAAGGAAAGAGGAGGAAGCAGGATACAAGAGCCTCAGATCACATATAGAACTGTCAAAGTCTTGTCCAAACCCATAAGAAACCCTGCAGCAAAGCTGACTTATATGAAGTAGTTGAAAAGAGCAGAAATGGCCAAACCCTAATATGCCTTCACACTTAGTCATTGTCTGGGAAGAGTATGGCCTCAACTCAAAAGCTGAAATAGAGCGGCTCATGGGTGGCTCAGTTGGTTGAGCATTGGACTTTGGCTCAGGTCATCACCTCGTGGTTCATGAGTTCCAGACCTGCATTGGGCTCTGTACTGACAGGTCAGAAGGTAGAGCCTGCTTGGGATTCCGTGTCTCCCTCTCTGCCCCTCCCCTGCTCATACTCTGTCTCTCTCTCTCTCTTTTTCAAAAATAAATAAAAACATTTTTTAAAAAGGTGAAATGGATCTTGAAAGCATTAACAGCTGGAGACCATCAGCTCATTGCATTCCTTGTGTTGAATGGTAAGTTTTCTATTGATGGGAAATGTGAACCACTTACCTCCTTGGCTGCCCAGTCCATCTTTTCCATCTTTCACTGGTTAGTATTTGTTTGGTATGTCATTGACTGCATGTCTTCAACTTCTCTGTGACATTTTATTTTAGGTATACCTTTCACAAGGAGATTGTAGCTTTTTAATAAAGAAGGTACAGCTGATTTTTATTACCTTTTTGAAAATTTTAACTTTTAGTACAAGAATTTAAACCATACACATTTGTTGTGGTTACTGACATATTTGGTCATATTTCTACAATTTTATTTTATATGTCTTACTTAATGTGTTTTATTCCCCTGCCCTGTTTTATTTTTTTCTTTTACTCTGCTTTGCTGGATTGGCTAATATTTTCCCCTTTTCTTTCTTTTCCTTTAGTAGTTTAAAAGATATCCATTGTAATCTACATCTAGTAGTAGTTATGCTTTATTTCCAAACACCTAAGCATAGCTTTATTGTGGTTTAACTGATATAATAATTTGTTAAATTCTGCACATATTTCAAGGGTACAATTTGTTAAATTTTGACACAGTTTTACATTTGATCAGTACAATCAAGATAATGAGCTTATCTATCACCCCTGTTTTCTTATTCTTCTTTGTAATTCTACCCTCAAACTCTTGCTCTCCTCCAAGGAACTACTGATCTGCATATATAGCAGTTTACAGTTTCTAGATTTTTATGTAAGTATGATCATACAATATGAACTCCTTTTGCAGGGGGGTATTCTGTTTTTCTTCACTGAGCATAATTATTTAACATTAGGTCACACATTAAAGTTCATTATTTTTATTGCTAAGTAGCATTTCATTGTATGGATATACCAGAGTTCGTTTATCCATTTACCTGTTGATGGACATTTGGGTTGTTTCCAGTTTTAGGCTATTACGAATAAAGCTGCAAACATTCTTGTGCAAGTATTTTTGTGGACATGTGCTTCTATTTTCTAGGCAAAAAGCTTTGAAGGGTTTAGCTGTATCATACAGTATGTGGATTTTTAACTTTTAAAGAAATTTGTCAAACTGTTTTTACTAAGCGGTCATACTCTTTTATGTTCCTCCTACCAATGTCCCAGATTTTTAGTTCTTCTGATTTTTATCAATACATGGTATGGTCGGTCGGNTTTTTACTTTACAAGAGAGAGCACAGAGGAGGGCAGAGAGAGAGCCTAAGCAGGCTCCACACTGCCAGCATGGACCCCGGTGTGAGGCTCAAATTCACAAACCGTGAGATCAAGACCTGAGCTGAAATCAAGAGTCAGACGCTTAACCAACTAAACCACCCAGGCACCCAGGTATGACAGTTTTTATAGACTTCATAGCAGATGTGTATTTCTCTCTAATGGTTTTATAAAAGTATATATCAAAGTATAGTTGACACACAATGTTATATTAATCTCTCATTATGGTTTTAATGTATATCTCTCTAAAGACTAATGATGACTGTCTTATCATAAACTTATAAATCACTCATATATTTTCTTTTCTTTTTTTTAATGTTTTATTTATTTCTAGGAGATAGAGAGAGAGACAGCGTGAGCAGGGGAGGGTCAGAGAGAGAGGGAGACACAGAATCTGAAGCAGGCTCCAGGCTCTGAGCTGGCAGTCAGCACAGAGCCCGACGCGGGCCTCGAACCCACTAACCGCGAGATCATGACCTAAGCGAAAGTTGGACGCTTAACCGACTAAGCCACCCAGGCGCTCCAAATCACTCATATATTTTCTTTGGTAAGTGCTGAAATGTTTTTCTCATTAAAGAAAACTAAGTACTTTCTTTAATGAGAATTCCTTGTATTTTCTAAATACAAGTCTTTTCTCTCTTATGTTCACTGTCTTTTGAAGAGATGTTTTTTTGTTGTTGTTGTGTTTGCTATTTGTTTTGTTTTTAAGAGAAGACATTTTTTAATTTGATGAATGATATATAAACATTCCTTTTATGGACAATGCTTTTGCTTGCATCTAAGAAATTTTTTTTCTTTTCCCTTTTCTCTTTTTCTTTTTTAATGTTTATATATTTTTGAGAGAGAGAGAAATAGGGCTCGAGTGGGGAAGGGCAGAGAGAGAGGGAGACACAGAATCTGAAACAGGCTCCAGAGTCTGAGCTGTCAGCACAGAGCCTGATATGGGCCTTGTACTAACAGATGCGAGATCATGACCTGAGCCAAAGTCAGAAGCTCAACTGACTGAGCCACCCAGCAGCCCCTAAGAATTTTTTTTCTAACACAAAGGTTTCATAGTGTTTTATTCTAGAGTATTTCTAGAATTAGGTTGTACATTCATATCTATAATCCATTTTGATGGAATTTTTATATATGGTGTGAGATAAAGACCTAGATTCTTTTAGTTTTGTTTTTGTTTTTTGTTTTTTGTTTTGTTTTGTTTTTTTGCATACTGATATTCATGTGAATATTCCAATACCACTAAATTACCTCTTGTCTTTGTTGAAAATCATATGTGCTCATGTGTAAGAGTCTATTTATGGACACTCTATGCTGTCTATTGAACAATGAGTCTATTGTTGTGCCAACACCACATTGTTTGTAGCTGTATAAGTCTTGAAATCAGTTAATGTTAGCTCTCTGACTTGGTTCTTTGGCAAAGTTGTTTTGGCTATCCTAGGTATTTTGCATTTCCATATAAATTTTAGACTTAGTTTGTCAATTTCTGCAAAAAAGACTTTTTGGATTTTGACTGGATTATGCTGAAATATATATCAGTTTGAGGAGAACTGATATCTTAGCAATAATGAGTCTTCTAATACTTGAGCATAGCAGATCTTTCATTTATTTGTCTTCTTTCATTTCTCTCTGCAATGCTTTGTAATTTTTGGGTATAGCTTTTACACGTCTTGTCCAGGCTATTCCCTAAATACTATATTTCATACTCTGTGATGCTACTGTAAAGGATATTATTATTTTTTATGTTTATTTTTGAGAGAACATGAGCAGGGGTGGGGCAGGGAGAGAAGGGGACAGAGGATCTGAAGAGGGCTTCACACTGACAGCAGGGAGCCTGCTACAGGGCTCAGACTCACGTGAACCATGAGATTATGACCTGAGCTGAAGTCAGATGCTCAACTGACTGAGCCACCCAGGTGCCCCAAGGATATTATTTTTCAAATTTCAATTTCTAATTGCTCCTTGATATTATATTAAGATACAATTGAGTTCTGTGTATTGACCATATATATTCTGCAACCTAGATAATTATACTTAGTTGTTCTAATAGTTTTTTTTGAAGATTCTATCAGATTTACTATAGAGATGTTCATGATGTATGTAAATTAAGACAGTTTCATTTCTTCCTTTCCAATCTGGATGACTTTTATTTGTTTTTACTTATTGAATAATAAGTTTATCTACTCATGTGCCATCAAAAGTTTCCACACCAAGCAATTCTCCAATTGTCTGTACACATCAACTGGGTGCTGTACAATCCCACTCAAATTTGACACTAATTATCCGGAATTAGCACAGACCCCACAGATAAAGACTCAGTACCAAAAGACAGCCTGCTACTTCAGATGCCAGTTGTAAGTGGTGGGTCTCCAGGTTACTCACACTTCTGTCCAACTTGGCTACAAATTGAGAGCTCCCATGAGACCCCTTCCTCCAGGTTTGATAATTTGCTATAATGGCTCACAGAACTCAGGACAACACTTTATTATTATTACTCGTTTATTATAAAAAATATTAAAAATGATACAAAGGAACAGCCAGATGAAGATGTATGTAGGTCAGATCTGAAAAGTGCCCAAGCATAGAGTCTCTGTTGTCCCCACAGAGTCTTGGATGCATTCACCAAAACAGAAGCCTTCTAAACCCTTTTGGTAGGGCTTTTTATCAGCTTCCATTATGTAGGCATGCTGCCTGAATCATTGGCTCTGGAGGTCATGGGATAGGCCTGAAGTTGCCAACGCTTAATGATGTGGTTGCTTCCCCTGGTACCAGCCACCATCCTGGAGCAATTCAGAGGCATGTCAAGGTTGCCTCATTAGTATAAACTCAGGTCTGGTTGAAAGAGGCTTGTTATAGGGGCATCTGGGTGGCTCAGTCGGTTAAGCGTCCAACTCTCGCTTTCGGCTCATGGTTAGTGAGTTCAAGCCCCAAATCGGACTCCATGCTGACAGTGTAGAGCCTGCTTGGAATTCTCTCTCTCACTCTGTCTCTGCTCCTTCTCCCCTGCTAGCTCTCTCTGTCTCTTTCATCAAAACTAAATTGATAAACTTAAAAAAAAGTTTTTTAAAAGAAAGAGGCTTGTTATGAATAACAAAGGGCACTTCTCTCATCTCTATCACTCAGGAAATTACAAGGGTTTTAGGAGCTCTGTGCAAGCATTCAAATATATATTTCTTAGTATCACCCAAGATCATGCTTACCTACTGCACTGGCTAAATACTTCAGTGAAAGGTTGATTAGGAGCAGTGAACGTCCACATGCTTGTCTTATACATGGTCGTGGGGAGATGTATGCAGACTTTCACCATGAAATACAATGTTAGCTGCTGGATTTTGTTTATTTTGTAGATTCCCTCTATTGGGCAAAGGAGTTTTTCTTCTATTCCTAGTTTCTCAGAGTTTTATTTTATATATTATTTTATTTTATTTTATTTTAACTTTATTTATATCCACTTGGTTAGCATATATATTGCAATAATGATTTCAGGAGTAGAACCCAGTGATTCATCACCTGTGTAAAACACCCAGTGGTCATCCCAACAACTGTCTTCCTTAATGCCATTTACACATTTAGCCCACCCACTCACCCCAAACCCCTCCAAGCAACCCTCAGTTTGTCCTTTGTATTTACAAATCTTTTATGTTTTTTACCCCTCCATGTTTTTATATTATTTTTGCTTTCCTTCTCATATGTTCATCTGTTTTGTATCTTAAATTCCACATGAGTGAAGTCATATATTTGTCTTTCTCTGACTAATTTTGCTGAGCATAATACACTCTATTTCTATCTCCTTTGATGCAAATGGCAAGATTTCATTCTTTCTGATTGCTGAGCAATATTCCATTGTGTATATATATATACGTACATATATATGTATGTATCCATTTATCTGTTGATGGACATTTGGGTTCTTTCCATGCTTTGGCTATTGTTAGCAGTGCTATAAACATTGGGGTGCATGTGCCCCTTTGAAACAGCACTGCTGTATCCTTTGGACAAATACCTAGTAGTGCAATTGCTGGATCATGGAGTAATTCTATTTCTTTTTATTTTTTAAAATTTATTATTATTAAAAACATTTTTTAACATTTATTTATTTTTGAGACAGATAGAGAGACAGAGTGTGAGGAGGGAAGTGGCAGAGAGAAAGGGAGACCCAGGATCTGAAGCAGGCTCCATCCAGGCTCCAAGGTGTCAGCACAGAGGCTGACATGGGGCTCAAATCCATGAACCATGAGATCATGACCTGAGCCGAAGTTGGACACTTAACTGGCTGAGCCACCCAGGCACCCCAGAGTAGTTCTATTTTTAATTTTTTGAGGAACCTCCATACTGTCTCCAGAGTGGCTGCGACAGTTTGCATTCCCACCAGCAGTGCAAAAGGGCTCCTCTTTCTTCTCATCCTTGCCAACATCTGTCGTTGCCTAAGTTGTTAATTTTAGCCATTCTGACCAGTGTGAGGTGGTATCTCATTGTGGTTTTGACTTGTATTTCCTTGATGCTGAGTGATGTTGAGCATTGTTTCAATGTGTCTGTTAGCCATCTGGATGTCTTCTTTGGAAAAGTGTCTATTCATGTCTTTTGCCCATTTTTTGACTGGATTATTTGATTTTTGGGGTGTTGAGTTTGATAAATTCTTTATAGATTTTGGATACTAACCCTTCATCTGATATGTCATTTGCCAATATCTTCTCTCATTCCATTAGTTGCCTTTTAGTTTTGCTGATTGCTTCCTTTGCCATGCAGAAGTTTTTTTTTATCTTAATGAGGTCCCAATAGTTTATTTTTGCTTTTGTTTTTCTTGCCTCCAGAGATATGTCATATAAGAAGTTGCTGCAGCTGAGGTCAAAAAGGTTTTTGCCTGTTTTTTCCTCTAGGATTTTGATGGCTTCCTGTTTTATGTTTAGGTCTTTCATCCATTTTGAATTTATTTTTGTGTATAGTGTAAGAAAGTGGTCCAAGTTCCTTCTTCTGCATGTTGCTGTCCAGTTTTCCTAACACCGTTTGCTGAAGAGACGGTCTTTATTCCATTGGACATTTTTCCCTGTTTTGTTGAAGGTTAGTTGGCTACATATTTGTGCATCCGTTTCTGGGTGCTCTGTTCTGTTCGATTGATCTAAGTGTGTGTTTGTGCCAGTACCATGCTGTCTTGATGATTAGAGCTTTGTAGTATATCTTGAAGTCCAGAATTGTGATGCCTCCAGCTTTGGTTTTCTTTTTCAGAACTGCTTTGGCTATTTGGGGTATTTTCTGGTTCCATACAAATATTAGGACTGTTTGTTCTAGCTCTGTAAAGAATGCTGGTGTTATTTTAATCAGGATTGCATTGAATACATAGATTGCTTTGGGTAGCATTGACATTTTAACAATATTTGTTCTTCCAATCCATGAGCATGGAATGTTTTTCTATTTCTTTGTGTCTTCTTCAATTTCTTTCATAGGCTTTTTATAGTTTTCAGTGTATAGATTTTTCACCTCTTCAGTTAGGCTTATTCCTAGGTATTTTATGGGTTTTGGTACAATTGCAAATGGGATTCATTCTTTGATTTCTATTTTCGCTGCTTCATTATTGGCATACAGAAATGCAACTAATTTTAAAATGCAACTAATATTAAAACTAAATGGATTTAATATTCTGTGACTTGCTGAATTCATGGATCAGTTCTAGTGGTTTTTTGGTGGAATGGTTTGGTTTTCTACATAGTGTATCATGTTTTCTGTGAAGAGTTAAAATTTGACTTCCTCCTTGCCAGTTTGGGTACTTCTTATTTCTTTGTGTTGTCTGATTGCTGAGGCTCCGACTTTGAACACTGTTGAATGAGTGCTGAGAGTGAACATCCGTGTTGTGTCCCAGACCTTAGGGTGTAAGATTTCAGTTTTTCCCCATTGAGGATGATAATAGTGGTGGCTCTTTCATATATGGCTTTTATGATATTGAGGTATAGTCCTTCTTTCTCTACTTTTTTGAGGATTTTTATCAAGAAATGATACTCTATTTTGTCAAATGCTTTCTCTGCACCTGTTGAGAGGATCATGTGGTTCTTTCTTTTGTTAATGTGATGTATCACGTTGATTGATTTGTGGATATTGAACCAGCCCTGCATCCCAGGTATAAATTCCACTTGATCATGGTGAATAATTCTTTTAATGTATTGTTGGATCTGGTTGGCTAGTATCTTGTTGAGATTTTTTTTGCTCCATGTTCACCAGGGTCTCAGAGTTTTAAGTAGGAACAGATGCTTGATTTAGTAAAAAGCTTTTTTGTGTGTGTGCCAATTGATATAATCAGAATTTTTTCTTTTTTAACTCTTAATATTGTAAGATTGTTTTACAATATTGTAATATTGTTTTTTTTTGAATATTAAATTCAGATGGCATTCTTGGATTAAAACCCACTTGGACATATGTGTCATCCTTAATTTATATATGGTTAGATTCTATATATTACAATTTTCCTCAGAATTTTTGCATCTATGTTCATGAAGGATACTAATCTGCAGTCTTTTGGTAATATTTTACCTTTTTTTAAATCTGGTACCAGGGTCATGCTGGTCGTATTGAATGAATTGGCACAGGGATATGGACTGATGTTTGTGTCTTTTTGAAATTCAATTTAATCATCAACGTGTTGTATCAGGAGGTTGGGGTTTGGGTGGTAATTAAATTTAGATGAGATTATGAGGGTTCCATGATGGGAGTAGTGTCCTTGTAAAAAAAGGAGGAGAGAGAAGAACTCTCTCTCTACCACTAAGGACACAGTGAAAAAGAAGCTGTCTATAAGTCAGGAAGAGGCAATCTTACCAAGAACGAAATTGACCAGCATCTTGATTTTGGACCTCCCAGCCTCTACAACTGCGAGACATAATGTCTCTTACTTAAGCCATCCAGTCTATGGTATTTTGTTACAGTAGCCTGAGCTGACTAATATAGGAAGTAATCCCTCTGTTTTAATTATTTTAAAAGAATTTGTGTATAATTTGGAATGTTTTTTGAAATGCTTGGTTTAAGGGGGTCATATGTGCTTGGAATTTTCTTTTGTGAACAGCTTTTCATTTCCATTTACTTCAAAATACTTAATCAACTCCTTTAGATTGTTTCCTGACCAATGGATTATTTAGAAAAGAGCTATTCAGTTTCCAAATATTTGAGGATTTTCCAGATATATTTCTATAATTGGTTTCTAATTTCACTCCCTGGTGGTCAGAGAACATATTTTGTATGAGTTGAGATCTTTTAAATATATTGAGACATGATCTGTGACTCTAATAGAGGACTAACTTCATAAATGTTCCATGTGTACTTGAAAATAGTGTGTATTCTGGTGCTTTTGGAGTGCTCAACAAATGTTAGTGAGTTCAAGTTGGTTGATTGTGGTTTTTAAATCTTCTATGTGCTTGTTGATTTTCTGTTAACTTCTATTGTGGAGGAGGTATAGGAAAATCTCTGACTATGATGGTAAATTTGTCTCATTTTCGTTGTGATTCTATCAGTGTTTGCTTCATATGTTTTGAAGGTCGTTTATAAAGGGCACAAACTTTTAGGAATGTTAAGTGTTCTTTACGAACTTACTTCCTTATCATTATGAAATAAAGTTCTTTATCTCTGGTAATAATTTTTCTCTCAAATTTACCATGCCTGATATTCACATAATCTCTCCAGAATTCTTTCAATTAGTGTTAGTACTGTGTATCTTTTCCCATTATGTTCCCATCAAACTACTTGTATTTATATTTAAAGTATGTTACTTATAGGTAATATATGGTTGTATTTTTTTAATCCAATCAGACCATTTTGTTTAATTGGTAGAATCAAATCATTTACATAAGATATGCTTAGGGTGAGATCTATTAATTTGCTACTTTGTTTTCTTCATATTTTATTTTTTGTATTTTCCCCACTTTTGCCACTTGGAAATTTAGCAATGTTTATGATACCATGTTAATCCTATTAGCCACAAGTCTTTTGTGGTGGTGGTGGTGGTGGTGGATGTTTTAGGATCTATGGTACATACCTTTAACTGATATCACCCTACCTTCAAGTGATATAATGGTGCTTTGCATACAGTATAATTGTCTTGCAATCACGTACTTCCATGTTTTTCCCCCTAGCATTTGTGCTATTGTTTCATGTTATAAATATCTAAGGTGTTAACTTTATGTTACATAGCAAATAATTAATCCAATTTTGGGATTTAAATAGTTTAAAAATGCTTCATTATTTTATTCTATTTTTAAATGGTGAATTTTATTTTTTAAATATTTATTTATTTTTGACAGAGAGAGAGAGAGAGAGAGAGAGACCGCTTGAGTGGGAAAGGAGAAGATAGAGACACAGAATCCCAAATAGCTCCTTGCTGTCGGCACAGAGCCTGAGATGGGGCTTGAACTCATAAACTGTGAGATCATGATCTGAGCCAAAATTAAGTGTTGGATGCTTAACTGCCTGAGCCACCCAGTGTTCGTAAATATTTTATTTTCAATTTTAATATTAAGAAGATATAAATATTTTATTAAAAAGGCAGTTATCTTTCAAAGATATTTAAATACTAGAGAAAATCTTATATATTTGCCATGTAGTTACCACAACTAGTGTCTTCATTTTTTTGTGTGGAGCCATATTTATATCTGGTATCATTTTCCTTCTGCCTGAAATATTCTTTTTTTTTTTTTTAATGTTTTATTTATTTCTAGGAGAGAGAGACAGTGTGAGCAGGGGAGGGTCAGAGAGAGAGGGAGACACAGACTCTGAAACAGGCTCCAGGCTCTGAGCTGGCAGTCAGCACAGAGCCCGACGCGGGGCTCGAACCCACGAACCGTGAGATCATGACCTGAGCGAAAGTCGGACGCTTAACCGACTAAGCCACCCGGGCGCCCCTGAAATATTCTTTTAAACATTTCTTAGAGTGTGGATCATCAGGTGATAAATTATTTCAGCTTTTCTATTCTCCCCAAAGTTGATTTTGCCTCTTTATTTTAAAATTATATGTGCTGCATATAGCATTCTAAATGACCATTTTTTCTTCGTAGTACTCTAACAAATTTCTCCATTTTCTGCTTACTTCCCTTGCTTTCTATGAGCAACCTACGATCATTCTTCCTTTGTGTCTTTTTTCTCTGTATGCTTTTAAGATCTTTTCTTTACCACAGGTTTTTCAGTAGGTTGATGACAGCGTGCTTTGGTATAGTTTTCTTCAGATTTTTTGTGCCTGGAATTCTTTAATCCTCTTGGATCTATATGTTTTTTTCTTTTTATCAAACTAGGAAGCTTTTTTCATTATTATTTCCTCAAAAAAATTTTTCTCTCTCATTTTTTTCTCTTCTGTCCTTTGGTTACTGAAAATGTATATGTATAACAGGGCCTCTTGAAACTGGCCCGTATCTTGCTCCATTTATGTTAATGTTTTCTTTTCTGTTTTTGTTTTTGCATAATTTCTGCTATCAGGTTCAGTAATTTTTTTTCTTTTGTAATGGGTAATCTGCTCTTAATTCTACCTAGTGTATTTTTCACCTCACATATTATATCATCTTTAGAAATTTGATTTGTGTCTTAGGTTAATACCTTCCATGTCTTGAATTAGCTTTTGGAACATATAAACTATAGTAATATTGTAATAATTCTCAGTGCCCTTGTCCACTGTATCTTTCACTTGTGTCAGTTTTGAGTTGGTTTTAATTGAATGTCCTTCAATTTTTTAAAATTTTTCCTCCATGTGGATTACATTTTCCTGTTTCTTTGAATGCCTTACAATTAAATGAATCTTTGTGTGTGTGTGTATGTGTGTGTGTGTGTGTATACAATGCAAAATCAACCATTTTCACCAATTTTAAGTATACAGTTAATTGGTATTAAGTACATTCTTGCTGTTGTGTGTATAGGATTTAAGTAAGTCTTTTATTATATAACCTATACCTGGGTTGAAAAATTATGACAATTGTAATGTTCATTGTTATGTTTGTATATTTGATATGATGATATTTAATATTAATATAATTTATATTTATCTTGAGTTTTCTGTGCTTATCCTTTTTCTCCCACCCTTTTAGACGTTACAGAACTTTAATAGTTCCATTTTTATTGTACTAGAAATTACACACTGTATTTCTATTCTTTTGAGATTCCACTCCAATGTTTATACTTTGGATCATCACCTGCAAAGAATGAAACTGGATCTTTGTCTAACACCATACTAGAAAACTAACCCCAAGTATATCAGTCAAGTATGATTGTCAAAATGATAAAAATTCAAGAAGTGTAAGGTCTTAACCATATTTAGATTTGGCAATGATTTTTAGATATGACATCAAGTGCTCAAGGATCCAAAGAAGACATAGTTAAAATTAGGTTTTATCAAAACTAACAACTCTTGTCTACAAAGTTTTGTGTATCAGAATACACTATCAATAATGAAAAACACAGCCTATAGAATGTACAAAACTAATTGCAAATAATAAATCTGATAAAATTTAAGTATGCAGAACATATAAAAATTTTTTTACTACTCAAATCAAACAATCTAATTAAACACTGGGTGAAGATCTTTAATTGGCCTTTTTCCAAAGAACATTTACAAATAGCCAATGATAGACGGCTAATAACACATGATAAAGTAGTCAGTGTTATTCGTTATTAGGGAAAGGCAAATCCAAACTACAATGAGATCACTTCACACCAAATAGGATGGTTAATAATCCTATTGTTATGAAAATAATAAGTATAGGCAAGGATTGGAGGAATTGGAACTCTCATGTATTGCTTATACAAATGTTCCGTGGTATTACCGTGATGAACAACAATTTGGTGAGTGTGTAATAAGTGAAACAGAATTACACATGGCTTAGCAACTCCACTTGTAGGTATATAGCCAAGAGAGTTGAAAACAGGTGCTCGAACAAAAATCTATATGCTAATGTTCATAGGAGCACTATTTACAATAGTGAAAGTAGGAATCAATCCAAATGCTCATTAAGTGTTGGATGTATACACAAAGGTGGTATATCCATACAAGGGAATGTTAGTAAGCCACGAAAAGAAAAGAGGTGCTGATACATGCCACGACATGGATAAAACTTTAAAATGCTATGCTACATGAAAGAACCCAGGCATAAAATACTAAGTATCATACGATATCATCTATCTGAAATATCTAGAATAGGCAAATCCATAGAGACAGAAAGCAGATTAATGATTGCTAGGGTGTGTGGAATGAATACTTAAGAGTACAGAGCTTCTTTTTAGGATGGTGAAAATCCTCTGGAACTTGGTAGTGGTGATGATTTCTTTAAATTGTAAATGTACTAAATAGCACTGAATCGCACACTTTCAAATGGATAAAATGGTAAAATTTGAATTATGCATAATTGCCACAATAAAAAAAAGTGTTTTTAGTTACTTGTAATACATGAGGGGAAATTATCTGGGCATACTTATGAATGAGAAAATAGAATTCTATTTTAATTTTAATTTTTTAAATTAAATTTTTATTTTGAGCTGATTGTAGATTCACAAGCAGTTGTAAGAAATAATCTAGAGGAATCCTATGTGCCTCTAGCCCAGTTTTCTCCAATAGTAACATTTTGCAAACTATAGTACAAAAACAACTAGGATATTGGCATTGATCAAGGTACAAAACAGTTCCATCATGTCATCTTCAAATAGGAACAGATTTCTTTCTTTTCTTATGTGTATGCCCTTTATTTACTTTTCCTCCCTTATTACACTGGCTAGAACTTTCAAAATTATATTGAATAAGAGTTGTGAGAACAGGCATCCTTGCCTCAGCCTCTTTTTTAGGTGGAAAACATTCCATTTTCCACAATTAATTGATATGTGAGCTGTAGGTTTTTATAGATTCTCTTCATCAAAACGGGGACGTTTCCTTTATTCTTATTTACTGAGAGGTTTTATCGCCAGTTTGTGTTATGTCAATAGATGTGTTGAAGCCCTAATCTCCAATGTGACTATATTAAGGGGTAGGGCCTTTAATGAGGTCATCAAGGTGGGACCCTAATCTAATGTAACTGTTAGTCTTCAAGGAAGAAGAGACACCAGAGGTACCTCTCATGCAAGCACATAGGCAGAACAAAGCCATATGAAAACAAGACAATAAGATAGTTGTCTCTTAGACAGGAAGAGAAGACTTACCAGAACCTTGCTGGCATCTTGATCTTGGACACCTATGTTCTAGAGCTGTGAGATAAACAATTTATCTGAAGTCACTAAGTTTGTGATGTTTTGCCATAGCATCCAGAGTGGACTTATATACCTGGTTGTTGAGTTTTTTTAAGTGTTTTTTCTGTGATTGATAAATGCACTTTAGTTACCTGTAGCATGGAAGAGGAAAAAAAAAAGAAACTTTAAGGAAATTTACAGAGAATGGAATTTTCTTTTTTCCTTTTTTGTTCTTGTTCTTGTTCTCCTTCCTCTTCTCCTTCTGTTCTCCTTCTTTTCCCCCTTCTCCTCCTCCCCCTCCTCCTCTCCTTCTTCTCCTTTTTCCTTTTCTTCTTCTTGTTCCTATGTTGTTATCCAGATCATACATTTAAATTCTACTGCAAAATTTGAGTAAACAATTCCAGAAGAATTCAGAATTTGTGTATATTTTGATGGCTGTTTTATAAACTGTATCTCTACCATTTAGAATTGTATGTTGAAGAATAGTTCAGAATAATTTTTGACAATATTCTCACATCCTGTGAAAGAATTAAATCTATTTTCGCTTTTAAACCATAATGTTATCAGAAAAATTTTGAGCATAATAAGGACAATAAAAACAAATAATGCTCTAGGATATCACATCCAGTATCTTATTTGTTAGCCACAGGGCTGGTGACTACTTGAAATGTGGCCAATCTCAGTTGAGTTGTAAGATGTGACAAAGTGTTTCGGGAGATGTGCTGAGGATGAGTGCAAATGGCCATCTGCAATGAAAGGAATAAAAAATAGCACTATTACAGCTTTGTAGTAGAGGCTAAAATCTGGGATGGTGATGCCTCCCGTTTTGGTTTTCTTATTCAATATTACTTTGGCTATTCGGGGTCTTTTGTGGTTCCATACAAATTTTAGGATAGTGTGTTCTAGTTTTGAGAAGAATGCTGGTACAATTTTGATTTGGATTGCATTGAACGTGTAGATTGCTTTGGGTAGTAAAGACATTTTAACGATATTTATTTTTCCAATCCATGAGCATGGAATGTTTTTCCATTTCTTTGTGTCTTCTTCAATTTCCTTCATAAGTTTTCTATACTTTTCATCATACAGATCTCTTGTATCCTTGGTTAGGTTTATTCCTAGGTATTTTATGGTTTTTTGTGCAATTGTGAATGGGATCAGTTTCTTGATTTCTTTTTCTGTTGCTTCACTGTAGGTGTATAAAAATGCAACCAATTTCTGCATGTTGATTTTGTATCCTGCAACTTTGCTGAATTCATGGATCAGTTCTAGTAATCTTCTGGTGGAATCTGTTGGGTTTTCTATGTAGAATATCATGTCGTCTGCGAAAAGTGAAAGTTTGACTTCTTTGCCAATTCTGATGCCTTTTATTTCATTTTGTTGTCTGATGGCTGATTTTAGGACTTCCAGCACTATGTTAAACAACAGTGGTGAGAGTGGACATCCCTGTTGTGTTCCTGATTTCAGGGGGAAAGCTCTCAGTTTTTCCCGTTCAGGATGATGTTAGCTGAAGGCTTTTCATAGATGGCTTTTAGGATGTTTAAGTCAGTTCCTTTTATCCTGACTTTCTCGAGGGTCTTTATTAAAAACGGATGCTGTATTTTGTCAAATGCTTTTTCTGCATCTATCAACAGGATTATATGGTTTTTATCTTTTCTTTTGTTAATGTGATGTATCACATTGATTGATTTGCATTTAGCCTCTACTACAAAGCTGTAATCATCAATACAGTATGGTATTGGCACAAAAACAGACACATAGACCAATGGAATAGAATAGAGAACTCAGAATTGGACCCAAAAATGTACAGCTTACTAATCTTTGACAAAGCAGGAAAGAATATCCAATGGAAAAAAGACAGCCTCTTTAACGGATCGTGCTGAGTGAACTGGACAGCAGCATGCAGAATAATGAAACTAGATCATTTTCTCACACCATACACAAAAATAAACTCAAAATGGATAAAGGACCTGAATGTGAGACAGGAAACCATGAAAACCCTAGAAGAGAAAGCAGGAAACAACCTCCTTGGCCTCCACCGCAGCAATTTCTTACTTGACAAATCCCCAACGGCAGGGGAATCAAGAGAAAAATGAACTATTGGGACCTCATCAAGATTAAAAACGTCTGCAGTGCAAAGGAAACAATCCATAAAACTAATAGGCAACCGACAGAATGGGAAAAAATAGTTGTAAATAACATATCAGATAAAAGGCTAGTATCCAAAATCTATAAGGNTCATGGCAGCACTCTCAACAAGAGCCAAAATATGGCAAGAGCCCAAGTGTCCATCAACTGACGAATGAGTCAAGAAGATGTGGTTCATCTATACTATGGAATACTACATGGCAATGGGAAAGAATGAAATCTGGCCATGTGTAGCAACATGGATGGACCTTAAGGATGTTATGCTGAACGAAATAAGTCAGGCAGAGAAGGACAGATACCATATGTTTGCACATATAAGAGAATTAGGAAGAATTTAATGGAGGACCATGGGGGAGAAGAAGGGGAAAAATAGTGGGGGAGAGGGAGGAGGGCAACCCATGATAGACCCTTGAATGCTGAGAACAAACTGAGGGCTGATGGGAGTGGGGGGAGAGGGGAAGGAGGGTGATGGACATGGAGGAGGGCACTTGTTGGTATGAGCACTGGGTGTTATATGGAAACCAACTTGACAATAAACTATTTAAAAAAAAGAAACGTGGCACTATTAGTTTGGAAGAGTATCAGTTTTCTAGGGCTGTCTCAATAAAGGACCACAAACTAGGTGACTGAAACAACAGATATGATTGTGTCACATTTCTGAAGACTAGAATTCCAAGATCACAGTGTCAGCAGGGTGGGTTCTCTCTAAAAGCTATTTGAGAGGTTTTCAGTGCTGTCATGGTTCAGTTTTGAAGCCCTGGCTAGAGGCAGTCAGTTCCCCTTGTGGAGCCCTTGATTAAGTTCACATCTCAACCACTTCCTTACGAGGCATCCCACTCCAGAGTGCTATCCGATGTGTGCCTACCCTGATTGCCCCAGGACTCAACCCCAGACCACTGGCGACATCCCTTGTGCCCTGGATTCCAGGAAATTATCAAATTAGCCAACATACGGGAAATCAGGAAATCTAATAAACTCTGCTCTACCTGCCATACAAAAGCTTTTCCCTACAGTTTTCACTGTCACCCTGAACCCAGTTCATCCCTGCATGGCCAAATGTGGCAGCCGTCTTTCATTTGGAATTGTCACAGACAGTTTGCCGTTCATCTATCTGACGGTCATTGTGTTGTGTCCCTCAGAACAATCTGTCTGATGCACTGTGGGCAAAATTGTATGACCACGACTGCTTAACTCTTGCATAGCTTCTTGGGGGGCTGTTTTTGGCTTACTAATTTGTTTCAAACCACCAGGAGAACAGCTTGGGAAGGAAGTTTTGCTTGTTTGTAAGCTTGTGCTTCAACTTGCAGCTTGCTTCTGTGTCTGCTGGTGGTTTTCATGTGTCTCCTTACCCAAATTTTCTTGGTGTTGGAAGATTAAGAAAAAACAAATGACAGTCCTAAATGGCTAGACTCCACTTCCTGGATACTAGCCCAAGTGGGAGCCACCTTAGGGTCACATGGGCCACACTTTCCAGGATCCAGCCATAAGTTGTGTTTTCAGTCTGCTATAGACTGCATATTTGTGTCTCCCTCATCCAAAGTTTTGTACTGAAACCTATTTTTCCAACGTGATGGCATTTGGAGGCAGGGACTTTGGGAGCTAATTAGTTCATAAGGACATAGCCTTCATGAGTGGGATGAGTGCCCAGAGAGCTAGCTCATCCTTTTACCATGTGAGGACACACCGAAAAATTGGCCTATGCACTAGCAAGCAGATTCTCAGCAGACACCAATGTGTTGTTGTCTTGTTCTTAGACTTCCCAGCTCTAGAACTGTGAGAAATAAATTTTCTTGTTGATAAGTCACCCAGTCAGCAGTGTTTAGTTGTAGTAGCCTGAACAGACTAAAGTAGTAGACATACACACTCTGACACAATAAATAATCAACTAAAATAAATAAATAAATAATGAAATAAGTAAAGAAATAAATACACAAATACATAAATTATGTCACAAAATTGATAAGCTCAGAACCCACCAGCTTCAGTTAAAATATTTAATATGGCTCAGTGTGAGTTAAAACAAGCCCCTTAATGACTGAAGCATTCTATGAGACCTAATCCATAAATAGGTCATTAGTCCCACTGAATCCCCATTTGACAGCTCAGTTTGGCCTGTTCTTAAATCTGCAAAGAATGAATGGTGCTAGATTATTGCAACCTTAATGCCATTGCTGCACCTATTAAAGCCCAATATCCAACATTATTAAAAATAGTAACATCATCTAATATGTTTTATTCAGCGTTTGTTTCAACAGCCTCTCAGTTTGCTGTCAGCTCCAAAGGGACACAATATACCTTTACTGGACTGCCATGGACTATCTCAATAGCCCTGCCATTACACACAGGTTTTGCAGACAGGACTCTTTACAAAATTTATTTATTTAAATTCAAGTTAGTTAACACACAGTGTAGTATCAGTTTCCAGAGTAGAACTCAGTGATTCATCACTTACATATAACACCCAGTGCTGGTCCCAACAAGTGCCCTTCTTAATGCCCATCACCCATTTAGCCCATCCCCCATCTCTGTCCCCTCCAGTAACCCTCAGTTTGTCTTTTGTAATTAAGAATTAGTTTACCTCCCTCTCCTTTTTCCTTCTCTTACCCTATGTTCATTTGTTTTGTTTCTTAAATCTACATATGAGTGAAATAATATGATATTTGTCTTTCTTTTACTGACCTTAGTGCAGCCAGTCTGGAAAACAGTATGGAGGTTCCTCAAAAAATTAAAAATGGAACTACTCTGTCACCCAGCCATTACACTACTAAGTATTGATTCAGGCACGATTTTAACTGTATCCACCTTTCCTCATGAATACAAGTAGACATTGCATGAAAAGCATTCTCATCCAAGGAGTTTTGTCTAACATAATCAGTAAGGACATAGAAATCCAACTTTTTATTAGTCCCTTTTGGGTTCTGGAGGCAAGATATTCCTCATTTACTAATTCTACTTAATCTTCCTGAAGCTGTTACCTAAAAATGAGGTCATGTTAAATGACGTTCATCCAGGGTACAAAATCAACGTATAGAAATCGGTTGCATTTTTATATACCAACAATGAAGCGACAGAAAGAGAAATCAAGAAGCTGATCCCATTCACAATTGCACAAAAAACCATAAAATACCTAGGAATAAACCTAACCAAGGATATAAAAGNAAAGTTCCTCCCAATAGTGCTCTTAGAGACTCATTCACTGTACAGTCTTTAGCTGCCTCCTCTCATACCTCCTGGAATCTTTGGACTAATGGCCATAATAGACCATGAGTTTCTGATACAAAAATCTGCCCCTCCCTAGTTGTTTAGTTCATAATCCTCATATACAATCTGTCCTCTGGAAAAATTTCATCTCTATACTCCCATGTCTAAAGGGAAATTTGGTCGAAGTTACTGCCATCTGTGCCATTCTAAAAATTAATGGATGTTACTTCTTTCTCCAGGAGACAACTGTCTTATATAGGTCTATCCCCAACCCCCCAGGGACGCAGTCACTGCCCGGTCCCTTCTCCTGCTTCTCATCTCTAGCTTGTCATCACAGCCTCCCACCTTGCATCTCTGACAGTAGCCTCCACAACTTGCCCTTCCCCTTGGTTACAAATGTTACTAATCATTATATGTTCCTTACAGAACTATATATAGTTCATACCCTCCAGCAATGTATCTGCTGGATTTGCCACCTTGAACCCAATAACTCACCAAGATATTATTGTTATAAAATGTACAGCTCAGGGAGGAGGGTACAAAATGGCAGAACAGCATGGAAGGTTTTTCTTGCATCTCTCATTGCTGAAATGCAGCCAGATCAACAATAAACCATCTCACACATCTAGAAAACTGATCTGAAGATTATCACAACAATCTGCACAACCTGAACCACAGAACTCGACAGGTACGCAGTGAGGAGAGGTGAACCAGGGGAGAGAGAGGCCGTGGAGGTCAGGAAGTTGTTTTTGCTTGTGGAGAGAGGACAGAGATGGGGGAAGGGGGGGCAGAGTATGGGAAAAGCACCCCCCCACACACACATAAGCAGCTGGAGAGAAAGTGGAAAAGCAGAAACAGCCACAGGGACTGAACAAAAAAGGGAGAAGGGAGAAAGGAGAAAGGAGAGGGTTTGAATTCCATTAAGATTCTATAAACAGGGGGAGCTCAGAGTCTGAGGCTCTGCAGTTCAATACCTGGTAGTGCTCTGGTGAGAAAGGCAAATCCCCAAGTGTGGAGAGTGAGGTCAGAGGGGTCCACAGGCCACACGGGGAGTGGCAGTTCCCCTGCTGGAAGGACATTTGGTAGAGGCTATGCGGCCACCCCAGAGGCAAAGTGGACCCTGGAGAACAACCACCTTCCCTGGTGTTGGAACAACGATGTTAAGGAGGAAGCCCGGTGCTAGATGCATGTTGTGATTCTCCATAAATCCTGAAACCCTGCTGCTACAAGATCATGCGAACTTTTTCTGGGGTGGGCTGGCATCCAACCACAGTCTCTGGGCACCAGCAACAGTGTGGTCTCATGAATGTTCCTAGGGATGGGCCATCACTGGGCCGTTGCTCAGTGAGACCCTTCCCCAGAGGATCTGAGCAGGTCAAAGCTGCAGTTCCTCAGAAGGGACGGGAAGGAAGGAAGGGCCAACATGGTGGAGAAGTAGGGGGATCTGAAGATCCCTTATCTCTCAAAGCCATCTCGAGGCCAAAAGACTTTCCCCCCAAAAGCCAGGAGGAAAAGAGGCAGAGTGGCTTCCAGGACCCACCAGGACAACACTACGGGCCATAGGTTGGGGCACTTTAGGGAACAGACAGCACAACCACAGTGGAGGTGGGCCTGCCTACACCAAACCACACCTCTCTGTGCCTGGTAACTGCCTATCTTTGGGAGCAAGATTGACACCGTGAACCAGATAGCCCCTCCTCCAGACCAGTGTTGTTTCATTTCCCGACTTAATTCTCAGAACAATTTTATTATACAGACATATTCTTCCTTCCTTTTCTTCTTCTTATCTCTTCCCTCTAGTCTGGTTACTTTGGTTGTTGGCTTGTTTATGCAGACATATTTAATCCATTCTTTTGATACATGTTCTGCACCTCCTTCCTTATTTTCCTTTCTCTCTGGATTAAGCCATATGGTTTTTCAGTCTGGGCAATTTTATTTTCTCTTCTTTCTCCCTGCCCCCTTATTTATTTTCATTTCTCTTTCTCTGGATTAAGCCCTATAGTTTCTCTGTCTGGACAACTTACTCTTCTTTTCTTTTTCCCTGCCTCCTTCTTTATCTTCCTTTCTCTCTCTCCAGATTAAGGCTATGGTTTCTCTGCTGGGTCAATTTTTCTTTTTTCTTTTTCCCAGGCCCTGTCATTTCTCTCTTTGTGGGGATAAGGCCTCTTCCCAGCACCACCTCCACTCTGTTTTTACTTGTAGCTGGTGTTTCTGGGTTTTTTTGTTTTTGTTTTTTTGTGTGTGTTTGTTTGTTTTTGTTTTCTGTTTGTCTTTTTGTTTTCCTTTCCAGGGCTACTTCAATGAACAAATCAAAGCACACCTGGTAGAGAGTCCAAAACATAAGTAGGGATATAAAGTAATCAAAATCACAACAACAGAGAACAAGTAACACACTACAAAAAAACACCTCATGAAGGGCCACACCTAGACAGTGTATGATCCTTCTTTAATACAGTAGTGCTCACAGGAGCAAGGCACATAACAAGGTTTTAAAACACAGAAGGGACAGAAAACTAGCTAAAATGACAAACCGGAAGAATTCTCCTCAAAAGAAATTACAGGAAGAAATGACATCTAAAGAATTGCTCAAAAACAGATATAAACAATATAACTGAACAAGAGTTTAGAATAATAGTCATAAGATTAATTACTGGGCTTGAAAAAAGCATAGAAGACAGCAGAGAATCTATTGCTGCAGAGATCAAGGAATGAAAAAATAGTCATGATGAATTAAAAAATGCTGTAAATGAGGTGCAAAATAAACTGGAGGCAGTGACAACGAGAATTGAAAAGGCAGAGGGGAGAATAGGTGAAATAGAAGATAAAATTATAGAAAAAGATGAAGGTGAGAAAAAGATTTTAAAAAATTCTGGATTGTGAGAGGAGAATTAGAGAGCTAAATGATTCAATGAAATGGAACAATATCTGTACCATAAGAGTTCCATAAGAAGAAGAGAGAGAAAGGGGGCGAGGGTGTACTTAAACAAATTAGAGGTGAAAACTTCCCCAGTCTGGGGAAGGAAACAGGCATTGAAATTCAGGAGGCACAGAGAACTCCCATCAGGCATAACTTGAATCGATTTTCTGCACAATGTATCGTAGTGAAACTGGCAAAATACAAAGATAAGGAGAGCATTCTGAAAGCAGCTAGAGATAAATGGGACTTAACCTACTAGGGTAGACACATAAGGGTAGTAGCAGACCTATGTACTGAAACTTGGCAGGCCAGAAAGGAGTGGCAGGACATTTTCAATGTGATGAGCAGGAAAAACATGCAGCCAAGAATCCTTTATCCAGCAAACATGTCATTCAGAATAGAAGAAGAGACAAAGATTTTCCCAAACAAACAAAAAATGAAGTAATTCATCACCACTAAATCATCCCTACAAGAGATCCTAAGGGGGACTCTGTGAGTGAAATGCTACAAGGAGCACAAAGGACCAGAGATGTCACTACAAGCATGAAACCTGTAGATAACACAATGACTCTAAACCCATATCTTTCAATAATAACACTGAATGTAAATGGACAAAATGCTCCAATCAAAATACATAGGGTATCAGAATGGATAAAAACAAAAAAACAAACAAACAAACAAAAAACAAAACAAGACCCATCTATTTGCTGTCTACAAGAGACTCATTTTAGGCCTGAGAACACCTTCATACTGAACGTGATGGGACAGAGAACCATCTATCATGCTACTGAAGGTCAAAAGAAAGCTGGAGTAGCCATACTTAGATAAACTAGATTTTAAACTAAACGCTGTAACAAGAGATGAAGAATGGCATTGTATGATCATTACAGGTTCTATCCATCAAGAAGAGCTAAGAATTATAAATGTCTATGCACCGAATTTGAAAGCACCTAAATTATGAAACAATTAATCACAAATATAAGCAATCTTATTGGTAAGAATATGGTAATTGCAGGAGACTTTAATATTCCACTTACAGCAATGGACAGATAATATAGACAGGAAATCAATAAAGAAACAATGGCCCTGAACGATACATTGGACCAGATGGACTTGATAAATATATTTAAAACTCTACATCCCAAGGCAGCAGAATACACATTTTTCTCGAGTGCACATGGAATATTCTCCAAGATAGTTCACATACTGGGTCACAAAACAGCCCTCAATAAGTATGAAAGAACTGAGATCATACCATGCACACTGTCAGATCACAATGCTATGAAACTTGAAATCAACCACAGGAAAAAATGCTATGAAAAATTATATGCCAAAAAACTGGACAACCTGGAAGAAATGGACAAATTCTTAGACACCCACACATTACCAAAACTCAAATGGGAAGAGATAGAAAATTTGAACAGACCCATAACTAGTGAAGAAATTGAATCAGTTATAAATCTCCCAACACATAAGAGTCCTGGACCAGATGGCTTCCCTGGGGAATTCTACCTGACATTTAAAGCAGAGTTAATACCTATCCTTCTCAAGCTATTCCAAAACAATAGAAATGGAAGGAAAACTCCCGGACTCATTCTAGGAAGCCAAAATTACCTGGATTCCCAAACCAGACAGAGACCCCACATAAAAGGAGAATTACAGGCCAATATCCCTGATGAACATGGATGCAAAAATTCTCAACAAGATACTAGCAAATTGAATTCAACAGCATATAAAAAGAATTATTCACTATTCAAGTGGGATTCATTCCTGGGCTGCACGGCTGGTTTAATATTCACAAATCAATGTGATACATCACATTAATAAAAGAAAGATAAGATCCATATGATCCTGTCAATAGATGCAGAAAAAGCATTTGACAAAATACAGCATCCTTTCTTAATAAAACCCTCAAGAAAGTTGGGATAGAAGGAACATATGTAAACATCATAAAACCCATATATGAAAAGCCCACAACTAATATCATCCTCAGTGGAAAAACTGAGAGCTTTCCCCCTGAGATCAGGAACATGACAGGGATGTCCACTCTCACCACTGTTGCTTAACATAGTGATCAAAGTCCTAGCATCAGCAATCAGACAACAAAATGAAATAAAAGGCATCAAAATTGGCAAATCAAAAGTTCACCACCATTCTTCCCAGAGCTAGAGAAAACAGTCCTAAAATTTATATGGAACCACAAAAGACCCTGAATAGCCAAAGTAATATTGAAGAAGAAAACCAAAACAGGAGATGTCATAATCCCAGACTTTAGCCTCTACTACAAAGCTGTAATCATCAGCACAAAAACAGACACATAGACCAATGGAATAGAATAGAGAACCCAGAAATGGACTCACAAATGTATGGCCAACTAATCTTTGACAAAGCAGGACAGAGCATCCAATGGAAGAAAGTCTCTTTGTAAATGGTGCTAGGAGAACTGGATAGCAACATTCAGAAGAATGAAACTAGACCACTTTCTTACACTATACACCAAAAGAGACTCAAAATGGATGAAAGACCTGAATGTGAAACAGGAAACCATCAAAACCCTAGAGGAGAAGGCAGGCAACAACCTCTTTGACCTCAGCTAAAACAATTTCTTACTTGACACATCTACAAGAGAACTAAAAGCAAAAATTAACTATTGGGACCTCATCAAGATTAAAAACTTCTGCACTGCAAAGGAAACAATCAACAAAACTAAAAGACAACCTATGGAATGGGAAAAGAATTTGCAAATGACATATCGGATAAAGGGTTAGCATCCAAGACTTATAAAGAACTTACCAAACTCATCACTTGGAAAACAAATAATCCAGTGAAGAAATGGGCAGAAGACATGATAGACACTTTTCCAAAGCAGACATTTAGATGGCCATCAGACACATGAAAAGATGCTTAACATCACTCACCATCAGGGAAATACAAATCAAAGAGCCACACTGAGATACCAACTCATACCAGTCAGAGTGGCTAAAATGAACAAATCAGGAGACTATAGATGCTGGTAAGAATGTGGAGAAATGGGAACCCTCTTGTACTGTTGGTGGGAATGCCAACTGGTGTATCCACTCTGGAAAACAGTGTGGAGATTCCTCAAAAAATTAAAAATAGAACTCCCCTATGACCCAGCAATAGCACTACTAGGAATTTACCCAAGGGATGAAAGAGTGCTGATGCATAGGGGCACTTGTACCCCAATATTTATGGCAGCACTTTCAACAATAGCCAAATTATGGAAAGAGCCTAAATTCCATCAACTAATGAATGAAGATAAAAAGATGTCATTTATATATACAATGAAATACTATTTGGCAATGAGAAAGAATGAAATCATGCCATTGGCAGCAACGTGGATGGAACTCAAGGATGTTATGCTGAGCGAAATAAGTCAGGCAGAGAAGGACAGATATCATATATTTTCACTCATATGTGGATCTTGAGAAACTTAACAGAAGATAATGGGGCAAGGGGAGGCGAAAAAATAGAAACAGAGAGGAAGGGAGGCAAACTGTAAGAGACTCTTAAATACAGAGAACAAACTGAGGGTGGATGGGGAGCAGCAGGCGGGGGAGAGGGGAAATGGGTGATGGGCATTGAGGAGGGCACTTGTCGGGATGAGGACTGGGTTTTGTATGTAAGGCAATTTGACAATAAATTATATTTAAATAAATAAATAAATAAATAATAAAAAGTACAACTCATGCTTTTAACATACTTTACAACTCAATCAGGGTATTGTTAGAGATCCTGAAACTTCCGAATCTGTTATCGAAGCTAATGCCATATAACAGTGAACTTGGTTATGGAGTGGCCTACAAGGACTCGATTTGTTTTCCTCTCCTAATAGAATGTGTTTTATTCTGTTTAGGGCAACTTATGTCCTCAAATACCCCACATGATCAAACTGAAAACTGATGTGAATATCAATGAGTCAATTTTGTTGTAGTTCTTAATTTTAAAAAAATGCTCTCCTGGTCCATTTTTTTTTTGTCACCATTTTCTCATTTTTTATTTAAAAATTTTTCCATTAGTTCAAGCCACACTACAAATAAATGATAAAATCAGGAAGAAATAGTTATCTATTACCATTATTAAAAATGCCTAGTCCATTTTTGAGGCTTTGTCTAGAGGATGGTCAGTTCCCCTCTTGAGCGCCTGATTAAATCCATACCCCACTACTTCCATTATCCAGGCTTTCACATTCCAGGCCCCAGGGCCCAGGATCAGACAACTAGGAACAGCCTCATAGAAGATTATGCCTGGAAGCCTGGGAAATTATTCAAGTTTGCCTGTCGGGGAGCCCTTCAAACCTAACCTGATCCCGCTTGCTATATATCCACTGCATTCTACAATTTCAGCTTGGTTTTCACCTGTCTGTGAGGGCAAGGCCTGTGCGGCCCCCTATGGCAGCTTTCTCACTTTTGGAGCTATAAGTAACAAACTGATCTGCTTCTCATTTATTAAAAGGTCTTTGTGTTGTGTCCCACCATCAAAAGAATCTTGAAACTATAAAGCAAGAACAAATAATCTATTGCTTGCTTCTCTCCTAGCTTTTGATGGTGTGCTGGAAATCTTGGGAGTTCATTGGCTTGGGGGGGGGGGGGGATGGCTTGGTGTCNGTATATCTGTGTCCAATTTCCCTCTTTTTGTATGACACTAGTTATTGGACTACAGCCCATCCTATTCCAGTGTGGCCTCACATTAACTAATTACATCTGCAATGACCCTGATCAAAATAAGGTCCCATCTGAGGAAGTGAGGGTTAGAATTTCAACATATGAATTTTGACAGAACACAATTCAACTCATAATAGAAAGTCTTTATTAAAGCCACATATTATGTCTATCCTATGGCCATCAATTTTAATTTTTTTGGCATATACGCAAGAAAATAAATGCCTAAGTAAGCCAAAAGATGCGTACAGAACATAAATGTTCATAGAAGCTTTATTTGTGTTATTCCTGAAATGGAAAATCCAAGTACACAGCAAAATGGAGGAATAGATTATGGCATGATCAGACAAAAAAACTCTTCACAGTGTTACAAAAATGAACTATCTAAAGAATTTCAGTTGTATCGAGTTAAAAAATAAGCAAAAAGGTGATAGAAGTTAGAGGAGTGTTTCTCTCTGGGGAAGGGATATTGACAGAGAAGGAGCCGGAAGGAAACTCCTTGAAGAGTGGAAATGGTCTTACCTTGGTTTTGAAGGCGATTACCTGAGTGCATACACAGGTAAAAATCCATGAAGTTGTCCACTAAAGGTTTGTACATTTTACCATGCGTATTTTATATTTCCCAAAATGCTACTTTCTAAATGAATTGCTACATAATTTATTTCATCACTTCAGTACTGTGGGAGAACCAATGAATTGTAGGTATTGGCTTTTTTTTTCTTTATCACTCAACAAAACTCAGCGACATTTCCCTTTCGTGGCTAGCCTGTGGCTAACTGCTCCAAATGCATACGCTGGGGAAGATGTCAGCTCTGAGGGTACTGATTTCCATCAATATTGTGGTGTCTGGTAAGTCTGATTTTTCAGAAAAAAGTAAAGATATTTTCAGTAGTGACAAGGAGCCTCTTTATCCACTTATAAAATGATTTATAATTTGTCCTAGCCGCAGTGATAAAAAGCAAACCTTCTGATTTCCTTACGTCACCGGTGCACTGACTAGTTGTCTGGCTGAGACCAGGGTAATTCGGGGGCCCCGGAATGGAGTGAAACTGAACTTGTGTGACTAGGAGAAATGTACTGTTTCTTGCAGTGTCTTGGTTTATATTTTTATTGTCTCCTGGAATTCTTATTTTTTGGACCTTATGTGTATTGATGCGTGATTATTGTTTTTCCTTTGATATTTCTAATATTTCTAGCTCACAGGCTAAGAAGGAAACCCTAAATTTCTACTTGGGGGTTTTAAGTTTTAAGATAGAGGCAAAAAGCATATGGGGGAAATTTGATTCAGAAAACAAGGATCAGAGAACATAAGAATATAGAAATGGTAATTATTCAAAGTCAATGATTTCAGGCTGACACCAGAACAAACGGAATGTTATCCCAAAGCATGAATAGTAGAACAAATGACTGGAATGGCTAAAATTAGAGTAGGATTAGGCAGCTTTGAATCCATCCTGTCTTTTCCTTGCAATCATCCCAAAGAAGTTCCAGAACTTTGAGAGTTCTGAGCAACACTGGATTCCATTTCCATATATGTCTAGTTAAGGGAGAGGAGAACTAGTACTTAAGAGAAAAAAAGATGGGAAGAAAGGCTCAGAAGACAGTGAATAGCAGATTTGACTCATAAAAATACTAGAGAAATATTTACATGTGGCAGGAAACAGATGGCAACAAAAAGATGTAATTGAAAAGAGTAATTAAAACCTGATAAAGAAATTGATTCTATTATGTGTTTGAAGGGGAAAACCCACACGACGGCAATATGTATTTTATAAAATTAAACATCCATTTAGTATAAAAAGGCCTTTGCTTCTTGTATTTTAAGACTTAGTTTTTTTTAGTGCAGTTTTATGTTTACAGCAAAATTGAGAAGAAGGTACAGAGATTTCCTATAGACTGTACCTCCTAATCCCACCTAGGCTCAGCCTCTATTATCAACATCCATCCAGAGTGTTACATTTGGTACAAGTGCTGAACTTACACTGATACATAATTATCACCCCAAGGCCATAGTTTATATAGGGTTCATTCCAGGTCTTGTGCATTCTGTAGGTTTGAACAAAAGTACAATGGCATATATCCATTACTATAGTATACAGAGTAGTTTCACTGCCCTATAAGTGCTCTGTGTTTTGTGTATTTATCCTCTCTCCCCTCTAAACCATGGCAACCACTAATCTTTTCAGTGTCTCCATAGTTTCTGCCTTTTTCTGAATATCATACAGTTGGAATTATACAGGATATAGAATTTTCATAGTCTTTTTTCACTTAGTAATAGGTATTTCAGTTTCCTCTTTGTCTTTTCATGGCTCTATAGGTCATTTTTTAAGCACTGCATAATATTCCATTGTCTGCATGTGTTGTAAAAAATGTGTGTGTGGGTTTTTGTGTAGGCATCAATTTTCAAACCCTTTGGATAGATACCATGGATCGTATTGTAAGGGTTTGTTTAGTAATTTAATAAACTGCCCAATCTGGGCACCTGGGTGGTTGAGTCAGTTAAGTATCTGACTTCGGCTCAAGTCATGATCTCACAGTTTGTAAGTTTGAGCCCTACACTGGGCTTTCTGCTGTCAGCGCAGAGCCCACTTCAGATCCTGTCTCCCTCTCTCTGCTCCACTCCACTAAAAAATAAACATTAAGAAAAAATTAAAAGGAAACTGCCAAACTGTATTCCAAAGTTGCTGTAGCTTTTTGCATTCCCACCAGCCATCAGTGAGTCCATGTTGCTTTACATTCTTGCCAGCATTCGGTATTATTAGTGCTTTAGATTTTGGCCATTCCTTGTGTAATTGCTGTCATTCATTTCACTTGTATATAAATATACTCTATTTCCAATTAAACGTGTATATATATATATATGCATATACACACAGTACATAAATATACACATACATATATACATATGTGTATATATACACACAGTACATAAAATATATATAAACATGTATCCAAAGAATACATCATTACTATTATTTTGAACAAAATTATTTTTAAATCAATTAAGAAAAAAAAAGTTTTTATTTTAACTACACTTATTCATTCTCCAATACTCTACCTTCTTTTATATAGATTTGACTTTCTGCCTTTCATTATTTCCTTCTCTTTGAAGAACTTTTAACATTTCTTATATGGCAGTTCCCCTGGAAACAATTTCCTTCCATTTTTCTTTGTTTGAGAAAGTCTTTCATTTCTCCTTCAGTTTTGAAGGGTAGCTTTGTAGGATTCAGTGTTCTAGGGTGATGGGTTTTTTTTTTCTATTAACAATTTAGATATTTTACTTTATTATTATTTTTTTTTGCATGCCTTCTTAGAAGTTGTATATAATTCTCATCTTTGTTACATAGTAATATCAGAGATCACTGATCATAGATCAGCACAAAAATATGATGTAAAGACAAAGTTTCAAATATTGCAAGAATTAACAAAATGTGACACAGAGACACAAAATGAGCAAATGCTATTGGAAAAATGGTGCTGATAAACTTACATGCTTGCCACAAACCTTCAATTAGTAAAAACCACAATATATGCAAAGTACAAGAAAGTGAAACACAATGAAACAAGATATGCCTGTATATCTAGTAACAGCTTCAAAATACAGGAGGCAAAATTGACAAAATTAAGTCAAAAACGCTATGACAGAAATGAAGAATGCCTTTGATGACCTTATTAATAGGCTGAGTGTATACAGCTGAGGAAAGAATCTCTAAGCTAGAGAATATATGAAATCTCCAAAACTGAAAAACAAAGAGAATAAACACTTAAAAAGAAAAAAAAAAAAAAGAACAGGATATCCAAGGACTGTGAGGCCACTCCCAAAACATGTAAAATACATGTAATGGAAAAATCAGAAGAAGAAGAATGATAGAAAGGAACAGAGGACATCTTTGAAACAGTGGCTGAGAATTTCCCCAAGTTCACTCTGTACCACCAAAGTTCCAGGAAGCTTGGAGAACACCAAGCAGGAAAAATGGCAAATAAAAAATCCTAGACTTGGTATATTATATGCAAATTATAGCAAATCAAAGATTAAAAAGTTCTGAAAAAAGCCAGAGAAATAAAACACCTTATAGAGAAACAAAGATGAGAATTATATACAACTTCTCCTAAGAAGCCATGCAGAAAAAAAAAAAAAAAGAAGGAAGTAAAAATTTTAAATTGTTAATAGAAAAAACCCCCACCACTCTAGAACACTGAAGCCTACAAAGCTACCCTTTAAAAGTGAAGGAGAAATAAAAGAGTTTCTCAAACAAACAAAAAAGGAAGGAAATTGTTTACAGGGGAATTGCCTTGTAAGAAATGTTAAAAGAATATTATCTGATTTTACATTTCCTTGTTTCTTTCCGTGTTTTGTAATTTTGAAATGTGAGCTCATAATTGTGTGGCTTTGAGTCTGAAAACTGGTTTGAATATAGAAATTTGGTGAAGGACAATGATTTTCCATTATGGCAACTAACTCGAGTCTTTACTCACTGCTATGGACTGAATGTGTCCTCCAAAACTCATATTGAAACCTAATCTCCAATGGGATGTTATTTCAAGATGGGAGCTTTGGGAGGTAATTTTGTCATGAGGATGGAGCTCTAAGATTAGTACCTTTATAAGAAGACTCAAGAGAGACTCCTTCTCTCTCCCTCTGCCACTCCATGTGAGAATACAGTGAGAAGACAGCTGTCTGCAAGCCAGGAAGTGGACACCATGTCTGCTAATGCTTTGATCTTAGACTTCCAGCTTTTAGAACTGTGATATAAAGTGTTTATTATTTAAGCCACCTTATGGTATTTATGTTGCAGGAGGCAAAACTGTTGTAAGACACTCATTTATCCTTGATCTGGTCATATCAGGCAAATCACACTGTCTTTGGCTGCCTTTCTCTTTTACCCCTATGAACACTAAGCTTTTGACACAAATCCTTCAGGTCAGCACCTCTTGGTTGTCATTATGACCTTGCTACTGTTTATGATTATCTACTTTGCCCCTGACTATTAAGTGTTCTAAACTTATCTTGGTATTACAGAGTCCTATTACCCTTTCTGAGGCCACCCTCTTATTTCCCCACAGATGATGGGAACCTCTGTAGATAGTGTGCATGGGTATCAGCAGTCACTTGATTCTGCTGGATTGGGAGAAGGCCCACAATCCTGAACACTTCAGGCCACTTCCCTCTTGTAAATAAATACTTGGATTTCAGACAAAATTCTGTTTGTTTTTGTGGGATGGAGAGAAGACAGAATACTATGACATCCACCTGAAGAAGGAACCTGGGGGATGGAGAAGGTGCATCCTTAGGAAAGGCCTGAGACCTCCCAGAGTCTCTAGCTAGGCTGGCAGGTGGAGATCTTTTTCTGAAGAAGCCAGTCAATAAAGCCTGGGGGAGGTGACAATTTCTTCGAGTGTGAAGACACTAGGAATGCAAAACTTTCCAAAAAGTCAAGGAAATATGACACCACCAAAGGATCAAAACCAAGCTCCAGTGGCTAATCTCAAAGAAATGGGGCTCTACATGCCTGACAAAGACTTCAAAAACAGTCTACTTAAGGAAGGTCAGTGAGCTACAAGAAAACACAGACAACTAAACAACATCTGGAAAACAATACATGAGCAAAGGGAGAGTTCACAAAAGAGATAGACATCATGAAAAGGAGGGGCGCCTGGGTGGCTTAGTCGGTTAAGCGTCCGACTTTCGCTTAGGTCATGATCTCGCAGTTCGTGGGTTCGAGCCCCGCTTCGGGCTCTGTGCTGACTGCCAGCTCAGAGCCTGGAGCCTGCTTCAGTCTGTGACTCCCTCTCTCTCTGACCCTCCCCTGCTCACGCTGTCTCTCTCTCTCTCTCCTAGAAATAAATAAAACATTAAAAAATTAAAGAAAAAAAAAAGAAATCATGAAAAGGAGCCAAACACAAATTGTGGAGCAGAATTATGCAATGACTACCCTCAAAAATTCAATCAAGAGTTCCAACATCATATCTGTCAAGCAGAAGAAATATATTGTTTTAATTTATTTATTGTTTAATTTATATCCAAGTTAGTTAGCATATGGTACAACAATGATTTCAGGAGTAGATTCCATAATGCCCCTTTCCCATTTAGGCCATTCCCCTCCCACAACCACTTCAGCAACCCTCTGTTCTCTATATTTAAGAGTCTTTTACGTTTTGTGCCTCTTCCTGTTTTTATATTATTTTGTTCCCCTTCCCTTATGTTCATCTGTTTTGTATCTTAAAGTCCTCATATGAGTGAAGTCATATATTTGTCTTTCTCTGACTGACCAATTTCACTTAGCATAATACTCTCCAGTTCTATCCACGTAGTTGCAAACGGCAAGATTTCATTCTTTCTGATTGCCGAGTAATACTCCATTGTGTGCGTATATGTACATATATATACCACATCTTCTTTATCCATTCATCCATTGATGGACATTTGGGTTCTTTCCATACTTTGGCTATTGTTGATAGTGCTGCTATAAACATTGAGGTGCATGTGCCCCTTCAAAACCGCATACCTGTATTCCTTAGATAAATGCTTAGTAGTGCAATTGCTGGGCTGTAGAGTAGTTCTATTTTTAATTTTTGAGGAACCTCCATACTGTTTTCCAGAGTGGCTAAACCAGTTTGCATTCCCACCAGCAGTGCCAAAGAGATCCTCTTTCTCTGCATCCTCATCAGCATCTGTTGTTGCCTGAGTTGTTAATGTTAGACATTCTGACAGGTGTGAGGTGGTATCTCATTGTGGTTTTGATTTGTATTTGATTTGCATTTCCCTGATGATGAGTGATGTTGAGCATTTTTTCGTGTGTCTGTTGGCCACCTGGATGTCTTCTTCAGAGAAGTGTCTATTCATGTCTTTTGCCCGTTTCTTCACTGGATTATTTGGGGTTTTTTTGGCATTGAGTTTGATAAATTTTTTACAGATTTTGGATACTAACCCTTAATATGATATGTCATTTGCAAATATCTTCTCCCATTCCATTGGTTGCCTTTTAATTTTGCTGATTGTTTCCTTCGCTGTACAGAAACTTTGTATTTTGATGCGATCCCAATAGTTCATTTTTGCTTTTGTTTCCTTTGCCTCTGGAGATCTGTCGAGTAAGAAGCTGCTGCGCCCAAGGCCAAAGAGGCTTTTTCCTGCTTTCTCCTCTAGGATTTTGATGGCTTCCTGTCTTACATTTAGGTCTTTCATCCATTTTGAGTTTATTTTTGTGTATGGTGTAAGGAAGTGGTCCAGGTTCATTTTTCTGCATGTTGCTGTCCAGTTTTCCCAGCATCATTTGCTGAAGAAACTCTCTTTAGTCCACTGGATATTCTTTCCTCGTCAAAGATTAGTTGGCCATACATTTATGAGTCCATTTAGGTTCTCTTTCTGTTCCATTGATCTGAATGTCTGTTTTTGTGCTGGTACCATACTGTCTTGATGATTACAGCTGTGTAATACAGCTTGAAGTCTGGGATTGTTATGCCTCTAGCTTCGGTTTTCGTTTTCAAGATTGCTTTGGCTATTCGGGGTCTTTTCTAGTTCCATAGAAATTTTAGGATTGTTTGTTCTATCTCTGAAAAGAATGCTGGTGTTATTTTGATAGGTAAGCAGACGAAATAATTAGTGAACACAAAAACCTATTTTAAATTATCCAGTCAGAGATAAAAAGCAAACAAACGAAAGGAATAGAAATGAGTGAAGAAAGTCTATGGGTATTATGAAACATCGACAAACAAATAATATAGGCATTCTCGTAGCCCCAGATGAGCATAAAAGAGAAAGAAGCAGAAAGCTTATGAAAAATAATAATTAACATCCTAAATCTGTGGGGGATAGGGTGGGGAATGAACATCCAGATGCTTGGAGATCAAGGAATTTGACTGACCATAAAGAAATGTTCACTGAGACACATTATAGTCAAATTGAAAAGAGAGACTTTTGAAAGCAGCAGGGGAAAAGTGACGTGTCACACATAAAGGAACCCCAAACTAGCAGATTTCCCAGCAGAGACCTTTCAGTTCAGGGAAGTAGGATGATATATTCAAAATGCCTTTGAAAGATAAAGCCTGCCATGGAAGAATACTTTACTTGGCAAAGCAGAGATAAAGGTGCAAGAAAGATACTTCTAGAAAATACAAAACCTAATGGACCTCATTAATACGAAACCTGCTTACAAGAAATTCTGAAGGGAGTTCTTCAAATTGAAATAAGAGGATGCTAATTAGCAACATGGTGTCATACGAACAATAAAACACACCGATGTAATGGTAGTGTGCAAATCACTTTTAACATTAGTACAAATGCCAAAAAGTATTAAAAATAATTATAGCTATAGTCATCTGCTAGTGAATACACAAGTTAAAAATATGGAAATTGTGACATCAGTAAAATAAAATGGGAGGAGGAGTTGTAAACGTACTGAGTATTGTATGCAATGAAGTTATGTTGTAATCAGCTTAAAATAACTATAAGGTGTCTTATGTAGGCCTCATAGTAACCACAAAGAATAACATCTGCTAAATACATAAAAGACATAGAAAAAAGAATCAAATCATACAGCTACAAAAAATTATCAAATTATATAAGAAGTCAACAAGAGAGAAAGAAAGGAACAAAGGGACTTCAAAACAGTCAGAAAATAATTAACAAAAGGGCAGGAGTAACTACTTACCTGTCAGTTATCTTAAGATAAACTGACTACATTCTCCAATCAGAAGGTGCATAGCGGGCGAATGGATAAAAAACTAAGATTCAATAATATGTCACCTACAAGAGACTGACTTTAGATAAAGATACACATAGGCTGAAAGTGAATGGATGGAAAAAAGTGTTCCATGCAAATGAAAACCAAAAGAAAGCAATGATAGCTATCCTTATCTTAGAGAAAATAGACTTTCTCAAAAACTGTAACTAAAGACAGAACATCACTACCTAATGTTAAAGGAGTCAATTCACCAAGAGAATTTAACCTTTGTAAATATTTATGCATCCAACGTCAGAGCACCTAAATATATAGAGCAACTATTAACGGAACTGAGGAAGAAATAGAAAGGAATACAGCAATTGTAGAGAACTCTAACACCCCACACTGAAAAAGTGGATAGATCGTTCTGACAAAAAAATCAACAAGGAAGCAGTGGGCTTGAACAACACTGTAAGCCAAATGGCCTAAAAGGCATGTACAGAAGATTCTTTCCAACAACAGCAGAACACATTTTTCTCAAGCACACACAGAATATTCCAAAGACAAAATCATATTTTTTAAAAATGTTGTTTTTTAAAAAATATTACTTCAATACATTTTTTTTAGAACCCAAAGGAAGGAATGTATGTGGATCTCATGTACTATGGATTTAAAAACTTGAGCTAGGTGAAGAGTATCATTCTCTCTCTCTCTCTCTCTCTCTCTGCTTCTGTTTCATTCTTCCCAAGATGGTTGTATTAGTCAGGGTTCCCTGGAGAAAAAGAACAGCAGAGAGAAAAGAGACGGGGAGAGAGAGAGAGAGAGTGAGAGAGAAGGCAGAAAAGGGTGGAGGGAACAAGGGAGTGAAGAGAGATTGATTTTTTTTAAGGTTTATTCATTTATTTTTCAGGGGAGAGGGGGAGAGAGAGGGGGACAGAGAGAGAGAATCCCAAGTAGGCTCCACTCTGTCAGCATGGAACCTTATATGGGGCTTAAATTCAGGAACCATGAGATCATGTTCTGAGCCAAAATCAAGAGTCTGATGCTTAACTGACTGAGCCCCCAGGTGCCCCGAGATAATTTTACTTTTAAAACTTAACTCAGGCGATTGTAGAGTCTTGGCAAGTCCAAAATCTAGAGTGGGCCAGCAGATCTTGATCCAAGGAAGAATAGTAGTTTGTGTCTGAAGGTAGTCAGCTACAGAACTCCGTTTCCAGTAGGTCATTCTTTTTTTTCTATTAAGGTCTTTAATTGATTGAACAAGGTCCACCCATATTATGGAGGGTAGCTTGTTTTACTGACAGTGTGTTCATTTAAATGTTAATCTTATCTAAAAAAAATACTTTCACAGAAGCATCGAGAATTATGTTTAATTAATACCAAGGAACCATGGTCTAGCCAAGTTGACACAAAATTAGCCATCACGGTAGGAAAAATGGAGAAAAAAGAGAGATGAACTATTCTTCTTAGTCTGGTTCTAACATTCTTGTGAAAGTATTCTCACTTGTGCAGCTGGGTGAGGTGCCTACCAGTGGATCAAACAACTTTAATCAGAGGGTAGATCTGGAGAAAGCACTATAATCAGCCCCCATCAATAACCCATTGTAGCGAGGAAGTGGGTGGGGGCAGGCTTACCTTGGAGAAAAGTATTGCCAAATACAGAACAAGATGTTTAATAAATAGGAAAATCATTGATTAAGGGCTTATGATGTAATTTTCAAATATTAACCTGTTTTTCTAATAATAATGGAATAATTTCTCTTTTTGCAAAGTTCGTTGCAGAATGTAGTTACAGCTAATTGATTATCTATCATGTAGTATGCAAGATTTGTGGCTTGAATTCTATTAGTAACTAAAATTAATTTCATTTATTTTCTAGCTTCAACAAATAGTTCACTTACGGACAGACAACAGAGAAGTTTCATACCTCCTGCGGCAGGTAATAATGCTTTTTAATTTTTTTCCGGAGGCCAGACCTAAAGGGAGGAAGTGCTGAACTTCTTTAGAAGCTGGGCTGATGGTCTGGCCAGGGGGCCAGCGTGAGCCCAGCTGAAGAATATGGTGACCTGAGTGCTGAGGTGTGAGGGACCCCGATGACCCGGCCCTCCTCCCCCGAGGCAGTTCACATTCCCTCTGAGGACTAAGGAGCCCTCCCTGCCAGGCACTGGGCTGGGCCATATGGGGACCCGGGGGGGGGGAGGGGAACGAGAGGGGCTAGAGCACCAGAGCACCCTAAGGGGCTCATTTTGTGGGGGAGCCCAGATGTAGCCCAGATGGCATATAACATAAAGGAGATGAGCACCCACATCAGGTGTGCCGGGAACCTAGAGGAGAAGGTTAAGCAGCAAGGCTCTGAGGAGGCTTCACAGCGGATGCAGCATGTGAATTGGCTCTTAGGGGAAGAGGAGCATTTTCGGAGACAGACAGTGGCGTGCAGGCCACCCCAGAGAGGGCAGGAACGATGTGAGGACAGACCTAGATCTGCAGGTGTGCTTGGTGCTTTCTTTGTGAAGTGTGGGGGTGACCTTGGGGTGACAGGATGGCAAAGGTGAGTCAATGTGAAAAAGAGGCCTTAGAAGCCAACGCCAGGACGTGCAAGGACTGTCTTGGGGCAGGGGGAGGTCTCTGAAGGCTGCTAGAGGGAGGGGATCACACCCGTGTCACAGAATCCTGGACCTGCTGCAAGGCCAGGCGTGAACTGAAGAGGGGAGAGATGGGAGACAGACACAGACGTCAGGAGGCTTCTGCGGGCACCCAGCTGTGTGGACCTAGGGTCTGGCAGTGAGCACAGAAAGGAAAAGCCCAAAAGCCCATGGGGGTTGTCTGTGTGCAGAAGGCCGGAGGAGACGAGAGGAGAGTCGTAGACACAGGAAGCAGGAAAGCTGGGACGTGACTGCTGGTTCCGGAGCAAAGAGGGGAATCTACCCACTTTCCCTCTGTGACGGGAGGTGAAATCCCCGTAGCTGATCACAGGGCTGTGAGATTATATTTGAGAGACAGGTGCCAGCCCCTCTGAGTGTGGAGGAGACCTGGTCACTGGTAAATTATCACAACCGGTGTGAATGGAGAAAGAGGAAGATTCAGAAAGGGTGAAAAACAGCGGTCACAGGTGGAGGGGGTTGCTGGAGGGCAGAGAGCAGAGGAAGGTGAGAGAACAGACAGTGTCCACGGTGCTTGGGACCCTCGCCCTGGGAACTTCTCTGGAGACGGTGCCCCTATTAAAACACATATGATTATTTGATTAGCTAGTACTTTTTCATTTTTATGAAAGTTTATTTATTTATTTATTTTGAGAGAGAGGGAGAGGGGGAGAGAGAGAGCGAGCGAGCATGTACTTGTGAGTGGGAGAGGAGCAGAGAGAGAAGGAGAGAATCTCAAGTAGGCTGTGCAGGGTCAGCCCAGAGCATGACGCAGGGCTGGATCTCATGGACAATATCATGACCTGAGCCAAAATTGAGAGTTGTACGCTTAACTGACTGAGTCACCTAGGCACCCCACTATTACTATTACTTTCCTTTAAGAGAATAGAGTCAGATCTTAAGGATAAATAGCAGGCAAAATAGTAAAACCTTAGACTGTTCACAAGCAGAAGTGCAAACCCCTGAGGTCAGAGAAGAATATTCACAATGTGCTCTCACTGGCCTATTCTCATTCTGGTTTCATCTTCAGCACCTTGACCATGGGCACATGGAGCTCACCCACACCCCCCTCTGGCTGTCCTCCAAGCAGCCACCTTCTTGCTTTCCTCTAAGACTAGACCGCGGTGTAGGATTCCTGTGCCACTTGCTGTGGTGAAGAGGCATGGATGTAACTGCTGTCTCTGAACTGCTTTAAAATACCCCCTTGCTTCACATAGTTATGGGATCTTGATTTGTCGTGAAATGCAAGGGCTTTATTCCATCACAGAAGAGGCAAGTGACACCAAAAAAGGAGAGAAGGGATCTCAAATGAAGAGTTTAGCAGTCACAACCTCCATCCAGATAACCACTTTGCTCTATTCAGCTAGTTCTGCTCACATTAAAGTGATGAGCTCCCTGCCCATCACCTGGGTTACAGGTGCAGGGACCCTGATTCCCCTAATCCCCTCTCAGCAAACCCCTCCCAGTCATGGAAACATGATATTGGTTTATGGAGAAGCCAGAACTATTATATTGTAGATATCGTGGAGGTTGCAGGGCTTTATTTTTACTTTAAAGTTGGATGAAAGAAGTAAATTTATTTAATTCTCATAATTAGATAGAATATACAGACACACTCTGTGAGCAAAGTTCAAAGTTGAACTGTTTGGCAGTCCACATGTGACTCAATAGGAAGGAAGGAGGGAAGGAAGGAAGAAAGGAAGGAAGGAAGGAAGGAAGGAAGGAAGGAAAGGTGGGATGTATTGATTTTACTGACTGTGTGATTCTCCAAATAAAAAATAGCTTTAAAAATGTGTAGCTTGGGGGGGGTGCCTGGTTTGGTTCAGTCATGTAAACATCTGATTCTTATTTTTGGCTCAGGTCATGATCTCACAGTTTGTGGGATCGAGCCCCACATTGGGCTCTGCACTGTCAGCAGGGAGACTGCTTGGGATTCTCTGTCTCCCTCTCTCCCTGCCCCTCCCCACTCACTCCCTATCTCTCTCAAAATAAATAAACATTAAAAAAAATGTCCAGCTAGGTCAAGATGAATGTTTTATGATGTTTATATTTGTTTGTCAGCAGTAGCACCCTTAAAAATAGGCATTTAGTTCTGATATTACTGATTCTCTCTCATCAAAACTTAGGAGGAGAAAACCAAATCACCAATTTTCCCACTTTCTATGCTGAGAAATATGAGTTATAAGAAAGTGAAATAGTGTCTATGACCAAATGATTAGATTTAGGTGACTTTGTCCTTTATATTGTGTTTTCTTGTTTGTTTTCTACATATCAAAACTTCTGAAGTACTTTTTAAAATTCTTAAATATTTATCACACATATATTAAATACAGTTTTTGTAAGAACACACTATACAGGAGAAAAATAAGGTTATCTTTGGATTAGTTTTAATGTACCCTATGCATTTTGCACATTTAATATTTTTTGCAAATCTTATATTTTTGGAATAAGACCACCAGCAAAGTCATGGTCTAGTACCACTTTATGTAATATGTTGTGGAAAATTTATTTAATTTTTCTTTTTAAAAATTTTTAATGTTTTATTTATTTCTGAGAGAGAGAGACAGTGTGGGCATGGGAGGGTCAGAGAGAGAGGGAGATACAGAATCTAAAAAGGCTCTAGGCTCTGAGCTGGCAGTCAGCACAGAGACCGACACCCATGAGCCATGAGATCATGACCTGAGCCGAAGTCAGACGCTTAACCAACTGAGCCACCCAGGTGCCCCTGTTGTGAAAAATTTAACATGAATTTCTTTATCAAGCTTGTCTTTCATCATTCTCTTTGTGTGTGTGTCCAGCTAACACTTCCCTGTCTGTACATGTGGGTACAGAGGCTGTGCTCTCTTGCCCTCCCGTCACCTTGACAGCTGTGCAGGTAACCACCTGGGAAATAACCCTCAGAGACCAGCCTGCCTGCACTAGAGCCTACAGGAGAGATACGAACGAGACCAGGGCCAAAAACTGTAGTGACGAGACAATATCCTGGGACACCAGACATGATCAGAACCCTGTCCTTCAGATTGATCCAGTGGCCATCACTCATGATGGATATTACAGGTGTGAGGTGGCCACACCTGAAGGGAATTTCTATCAGGGATATCACCTGCAAGTGACAGGTAAGGAGCATCATGTATGGTGGTGTTTCGGATAACCCGATTCGGACTCAAACAAATGTCTCTCTGTATTGGATCCATATCCCTGAGTTAAGACTCAAGTGTTTCCCCCTCCCCCCCCCATGTCTGCAGTGCCCCCTGAGGCGACCCTGTTTCGAGGCAAGAATGGAACTGTCGTGTGCAGGGCAGCTGCAGGGAGGCCAGCGGCGCAGATCTCCTGGACCCCAGCGGGAGATTGTGACACTGAGGAAGAGCCCCTGGGCAATGACACAGTGACTGTGCAGAGCACGTGCCGCTGGGAGGACCACCCGGTGTCCACTGTGTCCTGCTCTGTGTCCCATCTCACTGGCAACCAGAGTCTGTCCATAGAGTTGATTCAAGGTAATCACCTGTTTTATTTAGTGTAATGAACTTGTTGCTCATCATTTTCCTCCACTGATTATGAGTAACCAAGAAGAAAGCAACCAAGAAGAAAGGAACTTGTGGTCCTGATTTGAAGATATTCCCTAAAACTTAACTGGGTAATGCATTAGTAGGCTAGAGAAATAGTTCCTATTTCTTTGTCAAATGGAAGGAATAAATTTAATAACTTTTTACCAATACACTCTCTAAATACGTTTCATTCTGGAGTCCGTGAACATTTTTTTAAAAAATATTTTTATTTATTTCTAGGAGAGAGAGAGAGAGACAGCATGAGCAGGGGAGGGTCAAAGAGAGAGGGAGATACAGACTCTGAAATAGGCTCCAGGCTCTGAGCTGGCAGTCAGTACAGAGCCCGACGCGGGGCTCGAACCCACGAACTGCGAGATCATGACCTAAGCAAAAGTCAGATGCTTAACCGACTAAGCCACCCAGGCGCCCCCGTGAACATTTTTTTAACTTAGTATCTATTGACTTTTACTTTGAGATTAATATTCATATAAAATAGCAAAACTTGTACATAATTTAACAATACTTATTCAGTAGATAGATAAGATAGATTCTTGTAATCACCCCTTTTTGTTACTCTGAGGAGACAAGATTTCCTTCCTCCATTTCCTTGTCATCTGAAATCTATACAGCAATTCATTCGCCTAATATTTATTGAATGTTCTTATGTGCTTGAGGCTGTCATAGAAAGATGAAAAGACAAGGTCCATGCCTTCATATCATTCTAGAATGTATAACCTAGTGGTTAGAAGAAAAGCCTTTGGCACACTATGGCTTTTCGCATACCAGCTGTGTGAGTGGAAACAATATTTATTTCTTTGTCTCATGGCTTTTAAAAAAATTGAGATATAATTGACATATACTGTCACTTAATTTCAGGTGTACACATAATGATTTGATATTTGTGTATTCTGCAAATGATCACACCAATTAGTTTAGTTACATCTCATGGTTTCTTCATTGGTAAATGAGATGACAGAACCCACCTCACGGAGTTATCTTGAGAATTTAAAAAGAATAATATATTGGCTTAACATAGTGCCTATCACAGAGTTGGTACTCAATATATTTTAGCTACTGTATTTACTATACTAACAAATGTTATCTCTTATGTTTATATTAATAAATGTTGGTTACTTTATTGATTACATTAATACATATTAGCTATGGTATTCATTATTATACTATTAAAAACCATCATATCCTGTTAATTATTCCTCATACCATCTCTCAAAATCATTTTTTGCAACCATTTTATTGAGACCAAATTTACGTACCGTACAATTCACCCACTTTAAGTGGTGGTGAACTCTGGTGCGTTCACAGGTAGGTAACCATCGTCCCAATCAATTTTAGAATATATTCCTCACTCCAAAAGGAAACCTCTACCCTTTAGCTATCACTCTCTAATCCCAGAAATCTGCCAGCATTAGGCAACCACTAATCTACTTTCTGTTTCTGTAGATTTTCCCATTTTGGTCATTTCACATTTATGGAACCATAAAATATGTGCCCTTTGGTACTGGCTTCTTTCCCTTGGGATAATGTTTTCAAGCATTATCCATGCTGTAGCATATACTAGTGCATTCACTTCTATTCCTTATTTTCCATTTTCAATCTCCCACCGACTCTAGGCCCTTATTTTATACTTCTTATCTCTGGAGATATGCAGTTATCTGCAGTTGCACCTTACTTTTCCTGCCACAGACCAAGTATTTAACCTATACTCTATATGTGTTTTTCCCTTCCATGTCCTGAGAGACTTTGCTTCAGTAATTATCCTTGCTCTCTTTTGTTCAGTCTTTGTTCCACAAATCCTTTCCTTAAGGCTGATTATATGAACTTGCCTGTTTTCCTCCCATGTTTAAAAATAGATGCTATGACTTCTTCAAACTCTTAGCTCTTGCCTTTCACTCACATCCAAGATGATTTAAAAGAGGCATCTATATTCACTGCTTCTTCTAAATCACTTCACATCTACCCCCTTAACTCTCCTGGAATCTCTCTGAACAGGAAATGTTCTAACAAAAAGCTAAAGCCCTCTCTGATGCCAAACAAAATAGAAAATTTTAATTCTAAGTTATTAATTAGCTTCTTTGTGATATTTGATATGGCCTTTCCTCTCTTCTCACCTATTTTCCTCCCATAATTACTTGGTTCTCTTCTTAATCTTTAGTCAACTTCTTTATCTTAGATAGATTGATTTCCATCTATTCATTCTATGAAGGAAGGCATTTCAATGAGTTCCATCATTGGCTCTATTCTCTTTTCACCTTTACCCCTATTCCTTGAAGGATCTCATCCATACATGTGGCTCCAACTGCTGCCTAATTCTTGACTCTCAAATACGTATATTTAGCCCAGTTTTCTCTCCTTGGATATATGATCAAAACCAGTTTCCAATCGAATGTCTTCAATTTTTTTTTTTAATGTTTTATTTATTTCTAGGAGAGAGAGAGAGACAGCGTGAGCAGGGGAGGGTCAGAGAGAGAGGGAGCCACAGACTGAAACAGGCTCCAGGCTCTGAGCCGGCAGTCAGCACAGAGCCTGACGCGGGGCTCGAACCCACGAACTGCGAGATCATGACCTAAGCGAAAGTCGGACGCTTAACCGACTAAGCCACCCAGGCGCCCCCAATCGAATGTCTTCAAATGGATGCATCCATATGCTCTCAACTTGCATATTCCTGAAAAGGAATTCCTCTTCTTCATCCCTCCATAGGCTCCATACTTATATTTTGTCTTGATAAATGACTCAAGCCAGAAAATTAGAGATATCCTACAATATCACTCTTACTTATTTCCCATATTCACAATCAGCCACTATGTTATGTTGATTTTATCTTAAAATTTTTTCTTAAATCTAGATCTTTTTCTTTTTCTCCTTTGCTTGGTGGAGCACATGATCATCTCTCCCCAAATTATTACAGTATCCTTGTAATAGGTCTTCTGGCCTGTAACTTACCTCCCTCCAATTTATGACCTACACTGTTGCCAGTGGCTTTAAAAATTTTTTTTCTTAATATTTATTTATTTATTTTTGAGAGAGACAGAGACAGAGTGTGAGTGGGGGAGGAGCAGAGAGAGAGGGATACACAGAATCCGAAGTAGGCTCCAGGCCCTGAGCTGTCAGCACAGGGTCCGATGCGGGGCTCGAACCCACGAGCTGCGAGATCATGACCTGAGCCGAAGTTGGACGCATAACTGACTGAGGCACCCAGTCACCCCTAAAGTGACATTTCTAAAATGAAAAACATTTTAGCCCCAGTGGCTTCTCTTTGTCTCTGGGAAAGCTAAACCCCTTTGATCTGCTGTTCTCTTTAGGCTCCTGTCTTGCTAATCTTTAGCCTGCACCCATGCATGTGGGGCTGTTTGGACCCCTCAAAAGGGTTATCTTTTCTTATTCTCCTGTACACGCAATTGTACATCATGCACGTAATTGCTACTTCTCCACAATGCATTTCTTTCCTCATACGCTCTTCTTTCATTCCATTTGTTCAATTCCTATTGAAGTCTTAAGACTTAGTTCAAAATCATTTCTCTGGGATAATTTTCCTTCTCCCTGCAGTTTGGTTAGCTGTTCCTACTCTGTGCTCATGTAAGGCCCCATGTACCGCATAGTACATGCCTCTGAGTACCTCGTAGTCCCGTAATTGATGGTCCACTTCTCTGACTCCCAGTACAGCATAAACTCCTTTAGAGTAAGAAACATATTCTTCATTTCTCTATCCCCAGGGTCTGTCACAGTGCCTGACACATACAAATAACTACAGAAGTAGGTTCAAATCATCACAGTCTTCATCTCCATGTACCCCACTCTCTGCTCCCTTACATTTGAATTAAGATAATGAATTCTTCAAGTCTTTGCTCAAATTATTTCTTTCCCTTTAAAAGTTCTTCCTTCTTCTCTTAACGTATGTAATCCTGTTAATTGTCAAGTCTCAGTTCAACCCAGTTGGCCCTGACCTCCCAGTTGGAGTCGATTCAGTTTTCTTATTCCTTCGATGATTTACAATCTGTAATGCTCACTTAGCACGGGTTGCTCTCTTATAAGTGATCCTTTCATTTGTACGTAAATGACTTCTTTAATTGGATTGTGAGTTTTTGAGGGCTGTGACACTGTCTTCCTCTTCCCTGATAGTGCCAAAAAAGGAGGTTGTCTCACAGTGTTCTGGTTTAGTATTTGAGCAGGTTATTTAACAGGATGACATTTATTTTGGAGCCAAGAGTCAGAATAGTTTACTTTGGTTGCCATTTTCATAGAAGTAAAACTTCAGAATGATAGTCCGAATTAGTTTCATTTTATCTTTTCAATAATTCTTGGGGCCATTTTACAGATAAATAAATGAAAGTAGGGAGACATAAAATATCCTACTAAATTAAAGGGTTCCAGCAGCTCAGTGACAAAACTACTCTACTGTGTGGAAAGTATTATCAGATAGTGCTCAAAATGTTAATACCCCCAAAGACTAACATTTACGAAGGAAATTAGAAAGTATATTTACTTTTTTTCTTATAAAATTGGGAAGTACTAGCAATGCTTACTGCGTATTCATTCAGAAAGTATTTATTGAAAATCTACTGTGTATAAAACAGACATGGTTCCTAAACTCTGTGATGAAAGAATATCTTAGTCTAGAAGATGTTTTGATTACGATAGTCTGTGAACTTTTACGAATATTTTAAAAGTCTCTTTTAAACAATTGACCCTATTTTGTTTACTAGAGGAATCTTGAAATGACTCTTCATCACTGCCTGTGTTGCTTGTATTTAAAGGTGTCTTAATCCTGAAATTTCCAGCATCAACCTTACTGATCATTCTGTATGTGAAATTCTCTCTATTCTTGGTTATCCTGGTCATGGTGGGACTCATCTACTTCCAGGGAATAAAAGATTGCAGGTAGGAAATAAAGACTAAAAAATATATAGACTCATTAGAAAGATGACATCATTGTAAGACTTTGAGTTTACAGTATTCTGGGAAAAGCTGGACATCGTTTTTGGCATATTGTTTGTTCCCTTAGCCCCTTCTTTGATATATAAGCTTTGTTAACACCTGAGAGCCCAGGAAGACCTGCATGCAGCCGTGGGCAAAATATTCTGATTCATTACAGTGTCTTCCTGAGAGACAACCTGTCCTAGGCCACCCTTTAAGAATTCTGTGGGGGGAATGAAGTTTAACTAGGGTTTCTTAAGTGTTTACTCTTTTGTTTCTATGCCTGTGAAGGCTTCTATTCATTACTACTTAATTATATATTTTTATTTCATTTTTGCTTAAAATTTTTTTTTAATGTTTATTTTTTAGAGAGAGAGTGTGTGAGCAGGAGAACGGCAGAGAGAGAGAGAGGGAGACCCAGAATCTGAAACAGGCTCCAGGCTCTGAATTGCCAGCGCAGTGCCCAACACGGGGCTCAAACTCACAAACCACAAGATCAAGACCTGAACTTAAGTCAGACACTTAACTGACTGAGCCACCCAGGTGTGCCTATTTTTACTTTTTATTTAAGTGTATTTACTTATTTTGAGAGAGAGAGAGAGAGAGAGAGAGAGCATGTGTGGGAGGGTCTGAAAGAGGAGAGAATCCCAAGCAGGCTCCACACTGTTAGCACAGAGCCCAACTCAGCGCTTGAACTCACAAAACGTGATATCATGACCTGAGCAGAAATCAAGAGTCAGACACTTAACTGACTGAGCCACCCAGGCACCCCATGCTCAATTATATACTTTATTATTTTTTTCTTTTGTAGAGCATGAAAATCGAAGAATCTGGAAGTTGATTTAGATTTGATGAGACATCACAAAAAACAACCAGTTAAGAGCAGTCTTTGGGTTCAACATCAAACTCAACTGCTCCTGTTACTATTTGATTGATATATTTGTGTTTATGAGAATCAAAGTGATAATTGGCAAATTCTGTTTCAAACTCTTAGCATATGTATATTTACACACATGCAAAAGCTTGCTGCCTGCCATCGCCATCAATGGTGCCTAGGATGACTCATCTACTTTCCCCTTTGCCCTACTGAATTCTGATTCGCAAACAAGAAACAGCCCTGCTTCTCAGCCTAAAGAGGAAGATGACTCAGCAAAAGGCAAATAGCAATGCTGGGCTGTTTTTTCTACACCCCTTGGGTTCTTTGGCTAGTGCTTTCATCCTAGCTTCTTGTTTCCTCTGCCCTCTGAATATGCTAACTAATTTTGCAATGTCAGGAGCCATTACAAACACTGCCTTCAAGTCCACCTGTAGCTGACCTCTCATCCCTTTCTTGCTTGCTAGTAAGTAGCAGGACAGTCATATTGCATGTTTGACTTGATTGCTGAATAAATGGCCAGGAGTCATTTTTAGCACTACTTTTATTTTTGAAGAAATTATACGTTGATTCCAAATAAGGAGTTGTTAGAGTCATTGGAGACAGTGCTGAAAGTCACCTCACCTTTTAGAGGTCCACTGTCTCAATTCTCTCTCTTGTCAGCACTGCAGGTTGGCGTGGATCAATGGTGGAGGAATAAGGGTTCCTGGGGAAACCCCAACCTATGCTAGGGCCGCTGTAAACAGGAACCCTATATGGTAATCCTATAGTAAAAAGTATTCTTTGATTAAGAGAATTTCTTTTGTAAGGTGGCAGGTGATTCAGGCTATTACTTTTATTTTTAGCAAGGCTTGAAGGCAGAAAATGAATGCATACTACTCTCTCGAAGATAATATATGAGTAGGATGGTCTGATTGGTGAAACAAACAACCTCCCAGTATCAGTGTATTCATACCACAAAAGTTTAATTCTCTCTCACTTCATACCCCAGCACAGGTTGGTGGATCTAGGGCAGGAAACAGCAAATTTGGTTCTGCTCTAGGCTAACATTTTACCCTATGGCTCTGGCCTTCTCAGAGTATTCTCCACTCATCTGGGGAATGGGAAAGACAGGGAGAACAGGGGATTCAGGTGGGAGGTTTTTATGAACCAGGCCTGGAGTAGTAATGGCTTCTGCTCACATTCTATTAGCTAGTACTTGTCACATGGGCACACGAACTTCTAAGGAAGCTGAAAAATGTCGCATAGCAGGCTTGGCAGAAATAAAGTCAGGTTTGGGGTACATATGGCCAGTCTCTGCCTACCGTAGAGGATAGGACGAGTGCTAAGATTAATACCTACTCCATTAGTAACTGAACATGGGCCAAGAAATAGGTTAGTAAATAATTTCATCTACAAATATACTAGCTCTTTTCTCTTTTTTTTTTTTATTATAAATCCCTCATATTTACAACAGGGCACAGAATGGAAAAAAGCCTAATACTGTGATTCCTTCACAGACTCAAAAACACTGGCACAGACTGCTAGTTGCCTCATCTTCCCCTTTCTCTTTGGGGCAGATTATATTCATGATTCTTAGTCTTTGCCCCTCCCTCTAGCCATGTAATTTGTCAGTGACTTTAAAGTTGGAAACATAAAATGCTTGTTTCTCTAGCCCATGTAATTTGCTTTCGCCAATTAGAATCCAATGAGATTGGAATGAGATCCAATGAGAACAGAAATGGCAGTGAACCGGTTTTGAGTCTAGGTCTCAAGAGGTCCTGTGTGTTCTACTGCTAGTCCATGGGAACATGCCTGGGTTAGTCGGCTGCAGTATGAGAAACATGTAGAGCAGAGCTGGTTCATGCTATTCCCGTTCCCCCTCTCTCTGTTGAGGCTAACCTAGGTAATCCAATAGTTAGCCATCTCTTAGGCAAGGGAGAGGCCCATTCAAAATCAGAAGAGCTGCCTACCTGACCTTCAGATGATCCCAGACATCTAAGTGATTGTTGCCACAGAGGTTTTGTGATTGTTATACAACATCATTGTGATACTCAGTCTCTATACATTGCTTAATAACATAACTCCAATATTATTTAGTACGGAGACACACTTAAATAAAAGACATTTCTCAGTTCCCCTTGCAACTGAGTATAACTACCCATAAAAATTTTTACAAATGAGTTGTAAACATAAACCTTGTATATCCCTTGAAAGAAAGAAGAGATCCTCTTTTGCTTTTCCCCCTTATCTCCTGGACTACAACACTGATGTAATGATGGGAAGTCCAGCAGCCAACTTGGGCCTTGACATTGGATGGATGACATTGAGGATGGAAGTCACTCACTAAGACAGTGGAAAAGAAAGACAGAAGGATCTGGGGCCTTAATGACTATGGAGTTGCCATATCAACCCCAGACTACCTACCATAAAATTCTTCTGTGTGAGAGAAAACATACTATTTTGTTCATGCCACTATTATTTTGAGTTCTACTTTATAAACAGTTGACCTTAATCCTGGTTAATGCAAATACCTAGTTTGCCATTTTCAAGGTTTGTGGTCAGTCTTGCAACACAGGTTATGCTCTATTCATGCGTATTTTTCATGGTCTATTTTTATTCTTTCCACAGAGATTATGAAACAAATGTCACTTCAGAAGATAGTAATGATAGGTATAAGAGCCATCTCTATAATAGCTCCAGAAGAATTGCTGCTTATATAAACCTGTAGGATGTTATGGGCTTTTGATAGGAAAGGGCTTGGGAATCTGGAGATGTGCAACGATCATCTAATAGTCAGCCAATCCCTAGACATGTGAGGAGATGTCTGCATTACAGGATTGGGAAGATAAAGACACTGTCATGGGCTCAGAGAGATGTGATCAGGAGAAACAGAGGAACTGAAATCTATGCGGCTTTATTGTGTTAACCCTTTTTCGTCATTATTGAAATGAAAGGACTCCATTATTCATGGAAGAGATTTATCTGAATTCATCTTCTTCACTACCATGATTTTCTATGTGATATCATTTTTGAAGAGTGAAAAGCTATAGCCACCGTCTCTCAACCTCTTTACCCACCCTTGCATAAAGACAAAAAACATTTTTTCTTTTCTAAGCACACACACACACACATATATCTCCAATAAATATACACACACACACATATATATATCCAATAAATTAATTGTTGTCCTAAATCGAGGGAAATTGGGAGCACCCTTTAGCAAAACATAATGGAAAGCCACTAGATGGTGCTTCAACTTAATTCTTTTAACAATCTGAAGCAAGCTAAAATTACTATCTAAATTCAGACAGTAATCCTGCATTTTTTTTCTTTAATTTTTCCATACAACTGACTCTCCATTTACTAATTCTTTAGGTCTACTTGAGTAATTTGGAGACAACTACAGAAGGAAGGAAATTTTGTTAAAAAGAAAAAAAATTTTCAGTTCTGAAACTTGAACTGCACTGTTCCTGCTACTTAATTTCAGTAGAAGCATTTTGTTTATTAAATGAGATAAGGGTGGATATCAACAGTCTCATTTCAGGAAAAAAGACATGTGAGAATCCCTTGGTGGTTAAACCAAGATTAGTACTTCTTATTTCTTAAATGGAGTGCTGAGAGCCTAGATCACTAAAGAGCAAATAGCTGCTTGTTGGTGTTAATAGCAGCAGATGGTTGGTGCTACAAATAAAATGAGCTGGCGGTCTCTACTTCTTGTGTCCAACCCCATGTTTCATCTCCCATGACTTTTAGAGGCCTATGTGGTATTCTAAAGCTGGAGGGAAGCTACAGATAAGTCGGTCAACTTCCTTGTTTTACAAAACAGGAAACTAAGGCACTCAGAGTTAAGTAACTGTTGGGTGTCACTAAGAAGCCAGCTGGAATGTGAACTTGCTTTGCTTGCTCATGAGAGCACTCCTAATGTAGACTTTACAGATTGCTTTGTTTGAAGTGAGAGTTGAGGTTCAAGAGGGAATTTATGGGGGGGGTCTTCAAAAAGATGACAAAATTTAAAACTGAAATAACACGTGAAATGAGATTAATTGCTATCTTCAAGGAAGGATTGGATGCTATTATTAAAAATTGAGTGTCACCACATGCCAAGTATATCACACTAAGCTTTGAGAATTCAAGCACAATGGAGAGGTTTTTAAAATTGCTTGTTGGGGGTGCCGGGGTGGCTCAGTCGGTTGAGCGTCTGACTTCGGCTCAGGTCATGATCTCATGGGTTGTGTGTTNTATAATCTGGAAGCAAGAGGAGAGGAAAAGAGAAAATTTTGGGTTTTTGTTCAGGGAAAATTTCTTTTAGGGAAATACACCAACAGTTTGGAGAGGAAAGGTAAAGCTCAGCTTGTGGAATGCATTGGGAATACCAAAATAAAGGGAACTAAAATGATCAGCATAATTTTTTTTAAAAAAAGGGTTTCTGGGCTCCAGTGATTAGAATTTGGGGGGGCCCTTGAGGAATCAGATAGATGAAGAAATAGACTAGGTTTTGGATACAAAGAGAGAGTTGATTGGTCATAAATTTTCCATGATGACATAGATAAAGAATTTTAGAATTAAGGATGCCTCTCTGTTAACATTAGGTAAAGTCTGTTTTATACAATGACCTTTATGTGATTAATGGTGATTTAGAAATAAAGGAAGAGGGAACTCTAGCCACATCCTGGGGAAAACAGTATACAGAAGGCAGCAGTTGGCAGGGCTGGTGATGAGAAATCAAGGGTGACCAAGAAATTGGTCTGGGATTTAAAATTTTTAAGTGGGCGCCTGGGTGGGTCCGTTGGTTAAGCGTCCAACTTCGGCTCAGGTCATGATCTCACGGTTCATGGGTTCGAGCCCTGCATCAGGCTCTGTGCTGACAGCTAGCTCAGAGCCTGGAGCCTGCTGGAGATTCTGTATCTCCCTCTTTCTCTCTTCCCCTCCCCTGCTGTGCTCTGTCTCTGTCTCTCTCAAAAATAAATAATAAACATTAAAAAAATAAAATAAAATTTTAAGTGAAAGATGACAAGAAGCCAGCAAGGAAAGGTAGATCATTAAAGTCCAGTACTGATGCTGTAATAGAGGTATGTATGCAGTGCTATAGCAATCAAAGGAAGGAATACTCAGTTCTGACTGAATGTGTGGGCTGTAGGTCAGGAAAAGCACTGGGTGGTTTAGAAGGCTTTCAGCTGCAATAAACAGAAAGCAGTGTTCTGACTTAATCAAAAACGACCTTTAGTATCTTATAGAAGAAGGCATCCAGGAGTAGAACCAGCTTCAAGTTTGGTTGTTTCCATAGCTGTATGCAATCTTGAAGGGCCTAGAGTTTATGCTCATCTGTGCTCTGCCATCATCAGCGTTTGCTTATCCTCAGGCTGGAAGTGAGAAGATGGCAGCCACCCCAAGGTCGTACATCACGCCCAGTGAAAGAGGGCTGACCTCCTCTTCTTCAAATCCCATCTTACTCATGAGGACCAACGGCCTCTTGCATCTCCCGTTCGTTTCCTCTCTTGTCTGACAGGCCAAGATCACAGGACAATTCTTTATGTAATCTCTGGCAAAGAGACTGAGATCATGCTTATGATGATTAGGACTTTTGTGCAGGGGGCTTACGTCAGCACCTTTCACGAGGCACATATCTCAGTCAGAGAGGAATGGACAGAGACCTGAACAAAACCTGGAGCTTTGGTAAGGCATCAGCACTGGAGAATGCCTGGAAAGCCTTAGTGAAGAAGATGGTAACAGTCAAGCTGAGTTCTAAAAGGTGCACAGGAATGCTGTAGGTGGTCAAGGGCAGGGAAGAAAGGCATGGAAGGAGAGAAGACAACATGGCTGAAGGCAGGAGGTTGTGACAGGGCATGTCTCAGGGCAAGAGGGAGACTGTCTGTTATCATCCCATACAAGTCCTACATTTCAGGAAGTCATCTGGGGACACAAGACTGCTATTCTGTTGAGAATGCCAGGAGTGTTTTGCAGATCAAGCAAATCTTGATGAATTTATAACATTTGCTGAACAGAATGTCCAAATCTTCTGACTGATTCACCCAGCACTGATTTTAAGATCAAATAAGGAGCCAAGAACATTGGCTTATACACAGCGGAGAACCAAAGAGAGGCAGGGAGCTCAGCCTAGAGAGGCAGGAGGTTGGCGGGATGAAGTCACTTATCTCCAAAGGGCGGGACTCAGTTTCTAAGCAGGGTAAAGCCTGCAGAGTTGAGATATTTCTTATTATTCTGATTTCCTTTAATAAGACGTGAAAATAATTCTTGCGCTTAACCCAGCTGAAGAGGGTTTTGAGGATAATCTTTATAAATTTATGAATGTTCTTGAAGAAAATGCTATAGAAACACAAACCTTGTTATTTGTCCCTGCTTTCAGATATCTTTTATGCACACATAGGAATGTTTTAAAAAAACTGCCCTAAAACATCTCTCCTACCTAAAATACAGAGACTCCACACACGGACAACCACAGACATAGATTTCCATTTGCAGTTATGTCCTCTACTTTGAAGTTCCCACACTTTGAGGAGAAAGCTCTGTAGAGGATGGCAATCATTAGAGACGGGGGAAGTGATCATCTCTGCACAGAGAGTGGGGAGGGCATGGGACTAATCAAGACAATTTGAAAATTTAACAAGAGGGAGAGGGAAAAAAAACATGCATGGGCTCCAAATCAGAAGAAATCAATTTAAACAAGACACACTAAAACAAAAAGATTTGTGAAGGCCACCAAATGTTAAGATTCTTTAGGAGCAGAGAAATGAATCACTTTCCAAATTGCTGTCGTGATTTGCCTGTTAATAAGAATGTGATACTGCTGGGAAAATGAGGTTGTTTATGACATTAATTTTTTACTCTTGTGCCTTACCGTGATGACATTGCTTGAGTACATCACATCTGGTTTGTTTCTTTTTTAAATTTTTAATAATTTTTAAAAATGTTTTTTATGGTTGCCTGAGTGGCTCAGTCGGTTAAGTGGCCAACTTTGGCTCAGGTCATGATCCTGTGGTTCATGAGTTTGAGCCCTGCATTGGCTCTGGGCTGACAGTGCTCTGAGGAGCCTGAAACCTGCTTTGGATTCTGTGTCTCCCTCTCTGTCCTCCCCTGCTCACGCTCTGTCTCTGTCTCTCAAAAATAAATAAATATTTTAAAAAAATTTTTACTGTTTTTATTTTATTAAAAAAAATTTTTTAATGTTTTTATTTTATTTTTGAGTGAGAAACAGCAATAGCAGTGGAGGGACACAAAGAGAGGGAGACACAGAATCCGAAACAGGCTCCAGGCTCTGAGCTGTCAGTACAGAGCCCTACATGGGGCTCGAACCCAGGAACCATGAAATCATGACCTGAGCTGAAGTTGGACACTTAACCCACTGAGCCACCCAGGTTCCCCCCTTGTTAGTTTCTCTTGTATCTTTTATCTCTTGTATCTGTTTCTTTCATAAAGAGACACAATATCTTTATGAAAAGAGAGCAACAGACCTAGTGAGCCACTTGGTTTGTAGCTAACACACAGGTTTTACTATGTTTCTGAAGGGCATGTTGTCTACTGTGCAGCTTTCTCGGGCTCCATAGGGACCACAGAACCTGAAGAGAAAACAGTCTTCCTTTATGGGTAGTGCGAAAACAGGTCATGCTATGCTAAAGATTATTTTGTATATTGCTAGCGACCATTGAAATGGCCATAAGCATCTCTGTACACCTGGTTGAAGCTCTGGAAGCCAGACCACGTTATGTATTTCATATCTGACAACAACAGCTTACAGTTTATTTACAATTTATGCACTCCCAATTTATGATTTTTGGCCTGAGGACACCACGACATAATACTTTAAAAACAAAAACCCAAAGCATTCTCTCACAGACTTTTCTGTATTCCATATTATGGAAAATCCCAACACCATTTCCAAAACCTTGAGTACCAAGGAGTGGCTCAAGATGTCTGCTCCAAGGAACTACAGTAAATATCTTGGGACTAGAAAGAAAGATGAAACAGCTAACATTCCAGCAAGAAGCATCTGTCTTTTGTAATTCTCCCCAAAGCAACATAAAATGGGCAGAGAAAGGCAGCCATTATTTCAACGGGGGCAAAGGAGGTCGGCTCTTTGTAACATTTTCCACCATTCCCTTGCAACTAAAACCCAAATTCCATTACTTTCCAGCTGCCTATCAAAGGAGGGTGTTTGCCGATGCAGCCCAAGGAGGCCTAATCACTATCCGTGGCAGCCCCCGTGTCCTGGAGGATGATTAAATGGCAGAGTCCAGGGAGGAGCTGGATGTGAAACCTTATCCCTAAGCCAAACTCGCCTCGGGTATTTCAAGTTTTTATTTTTTTCTTTTCACTTTTTTTCAGATTCCTATCCAAAACATGCTTTCTTTGGCAGCGCCCCCAGAGGACTGTGAAGTCATAGTGCATAAACTATCCAACTCCTACCTCTGCAGGATAGTGGAACAGACTCAAGACTTGCCAAGCGCAGCTGTTCTCAGGCTAGGGCTCTTTCTGGCCCGCGGAAACCAGCAGATACACGGGCAGAGCGCGCACCCGCACCTGGAGGGCCGCAGAGCATCCATCTTCACCCGGGTGTCAAGCTTCAGGGCGAGACCGTCCATGTGCCCCGAGTCACTCCAGATTTTCAGTGAGCTTCTCACAGTCAACTTTGTTCTTTACAGAGAGACTGAATTGTTGAATTTATCACTGTATTTGTAAATTTATGGATTCAAGATTAAGATAGTTTCACCCTACCTTTTCTTTCTTAATATAATGTTTATTTATTTTTAAGTGAGACAGAGCGCAAGAAGGCGAGGGGCAGAGAGAGAGTCGGAGACACAGAATCTGAAGCAGGCTCCAGGCTCCAAGCTGTCAGCACACAGCCCCATGTGGGGCTTGAACCCACAAACCATGAGATCATGACCTAAGCTGAAGTCGGATGCTCAACCAACTGAGCCATGCAGGCGCCCCATCTACCCTACCTTTTCAATCTGATCTTCCACTGACTCAACTCCTCTTATTCCTACCTACATCGCCACTATGCAGCTTTTCCGGAAATTTCTCCTCACCCTTCATGGTTGCATCTTCTGCCTGGCTTGTGCTGTTCCTCCTGTGGTAAAGACTTTTACCTCTCCCTGCCTTTTGAAAGACCAATGTCTCTTCAATGATACTGTATCTGTGAAACTTTACCCTAGGTCATGTTCTGAGCTAGACATTGACCCACCACAGTACTTTTTTAAAAATAGTACTTTGTGGATTATTAAGACCCCTGGCTTTACAGATATTTGTGTCCACGTGTCCCCACCACTGAATTATGAGATCCATGATGGCAGATGTCCGGTCTCAACTATTTTTATATTTTCCAAAGGGCCTAGCACAGTGTCTTATACATAGTGAGTACTCAATAAATGTATGCTGAATTTGAATTTAAAAATTCAAAATAATAAATACTGATACAGGTATAATCATTAAAGGGATGAATAGGAATGAGAAAAAATATTTGCAACATATGTAAGACAAAATATTATTAGTTTGAGTATCTTAGCTCCAACAAATCAAGCAAAAGGCAAGAAATCCCATAGAAATATGGGTAAAAGATATGAATAGCCATTTTATGAGATAGGAAATATAAATGTCTAATAAACATGTGAAACTATATTCAACCTAAGTGATAAAAGGAAGAGCCAATTAACAAAAAAACAAAAAACAACAAAAAAAACAACCCCAAAACCCCCCAAAGAATTCAAGATGCCATTTTTGTGATACATCAGATTGGTAAAACCAATAATTTTTGATAGTATTAACTAAGAAAGATATGGGGAACAAACAGTTTCTGACGGGAGTAAAGGTCAATGCAGCCATTTCAGACAGCAGTTTGCAAGGATGACCCAATATTTCTGTTTTTCAGTGCTAGTGTTTATGTGCACAAGGAGGTAATATTACAGCATGGTTTGCAACATCAAAACAATGAGAAACAACTCTCGCTATTCTTCTGCAGGACAATGTCATACTAGACTATGTAGGAGCTAAAAACAGTGAGGTTGCCCCTGTGGAGGAGATCTCTCCAACTATCTGAAACACCACCTCCATCTCTACGCCTTTATTGTACCCACCACTTGTACCCACCACTCCATTTATATTACTCATGCACGTGCATATTTGACTACTGTCTTTCTTCCTCTTTAACACGTAAGTATGACAAGAGTAGAGACTTAGTCTATTTTTCCACTGCTGTATATACAGCCCCTAACACATAACTGGGACTCAGTAAGTGGTAATTGAATGAATAATGTGGAGCTATATGTAACAGCATGAAAATATCTTCAAGGCATACTGAATAAAGAAGAAAAAGAAAATTGTAGAATAATACGTCTAGGATGATATAGTTTATGTACAGTAAGTACAAAATCAACTTTTAAAAAATATCTTTCGAACAATTCCACTCTCTACTCATCCCCTTTCATTCCAAGCATGGCTGTCTTCAGCTCATCATCTTCGCAGAAAGATATATTTGGGCAGAAGGTAGGAATTTCACAAGCATGTTTTTTCCTCACTCTCGTTTTCAACAGTGTAAATTCTATTAGAGGAACAGAGAGACTTCTGAATCTTCTTCCACCACCCTCTCCATGACCTAGACAAAGCAACACCCCACCTTGAGCTGAGAGGAGAAGAGGAAATGGGGCAGGCGATGAGAACGTAGATTCCTTTGGGGGAATGATCTCACCCAGGCAGAGCTCAGGGGGTGAAAGGGAGAGAGGTTTGCGCAGAAGAGGACTAGACTGGCATTGCAGGGATTCTCTTTTTTTTTTTTTTAAATTTTTTTTTAATTTTTATTTATTTCTAGGAGAGAGAGAGAGAGACAGCGTGAGCAGGGGAGGGTCAGAGAGAGAGGTAGTCACAGACCGAAACAGGCTCCAGGCTCTGAGCTGGCAGTCAACGCAGAGCCCGACGTAGGGCTCGAACCCACGAACCGCGAGATCATGACCTAAGCGAAAGTCGGACGCTCAACCGACTGAGCCACCCAGGCGCCCCTGCAGGGATTCTCTTAAGGGCATTTTCCGGGAGACTGATTCCTACTCTTCCAGTGTTGATGTGGCAAAGGCAGGCTCTAATTCTTAGGAGCCTAGGTGAGAGAAACAAAGGCTTTCTCCACAAATGCCAACGGGGTAGAGCACTTAGAGGACCAAATGCTTCTTTAACTGCCACCAAATTTATCTTATTTTTAGTTTATTTTAATTAATTTTAAAACTTTGAGTGTAGTTGACACACAATGTTACATTAGTTTCAGGTGCACAACATAGTCATCCAACAAGCGTAAACACTATGCTATAAGTTTAGTACGAGTGTGGTCACCATCTTTCACTGTCCGACACTATTATCATATCGTTGACTGCATTCTTTATGTGGTGGCTTTTATTCCTGTGACTTGTTCATTCTATACCTGGAAGCTTGTGTCCCCCACTCCCCTTCACCCATTTTTCCCATCCCCCGCACACCTCTCCTCTCTGGCAACTGGCAGTCTGCTCTCTGTGTTTACAGGTCTGATTCTACTTTTTGTACTTTTTGTTTGTTTGCTTATCTTTTTTTTTTTTTTTTTTAAAGATTCTACATAAAATGAAATCATGTCTTTCTCAGTCTGACGTATTTCACTCAGGATAATACTCTCTAGGTCCATGCTGTCCTGTTGTCACAAATGGAATACCTGTGTACTTGTGTCCTCTGGGGGGGAATGTAAATTGGTACTGTGAAAAACAGTATGGTGGTTCTTCAAAAAATTAAAGAAATACCATATGATGTAACAATTCCACTGTTGCGTATTTACTCAACCCCCCCACATTCAATTTATGCGCCCCTATGTTTATTGCAGCATTATTTACAATAGTCAAGATATGGAAGCAATCTAAGAGTCCACTGATAAATGGTTAAGGAAGATGTGGTCTCTACATAGAGTGGGATATTACACAGCCATAACTACCACTAAATTTAAATGCGGCCATGTGGAAAAGAGGAGGGAAGGGGCTGATGGACTGGGAGCAAGGTTTTTCATGCTACCAGAATAAGTACTCTAAATATTAATGATTTTCCTTGCACTCAGAGTAGAGGCTGAGCTTTGCAGCTGTACCTATGTAATGTAATCTGTACATAGAAGAACATCTGGAAGTTTGCAAGCATGAACAGAGAACCTGAACTATGGTTAGCAGTGAAGAGAGGCTTTACTTGATCTATAATGTTTGGACTTTATACCAAGATTGTGGGAGCATCTGGGTGGCTCAGTTGGTTAAGCGTCCGACTTCAGCTCAGTCATGATCTCATGGTTGGTGAGTTCGAGCCCTGCATTAGGCTCTGCTCTGACAGTTCAGAGCCTGGAGCCTGCTTCAGATTCTGTCTCCTTCTCTCTCTGCCCCTCCCTTACTCACACTCTGTCTCTGACTCTCTCAAAAATAAACATTAAAAAAAAAATAAAGCTGCTGAAAGCTCAGAGCCTGGAGCCTGCTTCAGATTCTGTGTCTTCCTCCCTCTCTGCCCCTCCGCTGCTTGTGTTCTGTGTCTCTGTCTCTCAAAAATAAACAAACATTTTTAAAAAGTTTAAAAAAAGAATATGTTCATACACCCAGCGTAATTAAAAATAAGAATTTCCAAAAGATAAAAAGACAACCCAACGGACTTCTTGCCAAAAGATAGGGCAAGGGTTATCAGATTTGGTTAGGCCATGCAGAGAGACTGAGTTTAGAGCTGAGGGACTTCTAAGGAGGAGCCCAAAAAACCTGAAGTAGGGCTGGCTAAGTTCAACCCACAGGAAGCTGTGATTCTGCATTTCTACTGATTCTTCATGTAGGTTATTCCTCTGGTCTCCCTACAGATTTGTCTACCAGCCTAAAAATACTAGAATTTATGAGAATTTGTAACTCAAGAATTAATCAAAGGTTTATGAAGAGAAAGATGAAACATTAAATCTAAGTTCTGTCATAGATATGCCTTTTTAATTACTTGGGAAAACAAAATAAATTCTGATACTTATGACTGTCTCATACTTATGTAGCTGGTTTCAATTATGCTAAGTTGTGTGTAAGTTAAATTTCGTTTTCTACATGCCCTTGCTTTCACTAGTGTGGCTTTAAAATTAATTTTGTTTTTCATTTCTTGATGCCTTCTGTTTCTTGAAGTTAATAAATGGTTTGAAATAATTTTTAGTAAGCCAATAAACATGTAATTATAAAACTACTGAAGTAGAAAAACTTGGACTTTGAGAAACATTTCATTTAAAAATCACTAGTGTTTGAAAGTCCCAAACTCCAGGTGCACTGATGCCTACCTCTAATGATTTATCTTAAACATACTGTGTCCGTTAACCCTTTTCTTTCCATATCATGATTCAGCTTCTTCCTGCCAATTAGGTTGTACCTTTCAAGACTGATTCGAGGGGCCAGAAGGAAGTCATCATCTCAGGCAGTTCCTAATTGACCTCTTGATGTATCTGATGCCTTTGTGATTTCCTCTGCATCTAGCTGATGCAGCATGCATACAGTAAATGATGATTTAAGCACAAAAGAAATTTAGTAAAATATGGGGAGCTCACAGATTCTTTATAGCTGTAAAACCAACACTAGGATATGGGCAGACTAATGAGGAAGAACACCATTCCTGGACCACAATGGCCATAACTTACAATACCATTACTGTGAAGAAGTGCGCCTGACAAACCGTGCCTGGGCGCTTGTCCAACAACTGCCAGATGGGCTGGCAAAGTAAATATTCTGCATTTTCTGGGTCTAGAGTGGAAGGAAATGCTCCACATCTCACCTAAACTCAGAAGGTGGAAGACTGACAAACACAAGAAGGGAGTTCAAAGACCAAGGAATTGCAAAATATCATAAATGTCTATCACACGGATGAAGTGGAGACTTTTTTCATTTCCTGAACCCAAGAAATTTATAAGCACTGGCTCTCTAAATACGGGGTATTCAATGCCTAATTAAGTGTATTAGTTTTCAGTTGCTACATAACAAATTACACCAAAGCTTAGCGGTTTAGGGGTGTCTGAGTGGCTCAGTTGGTTAAACATCTGACTTGAGCTCAGGTCATGATCTCAGTTTGTGAGTTCAAGCCCCATGGCTAGCTCTATGCTGACAGCTCCAAGCCTGGAGTCTGCTGTGGATTCTGTGTCCTCTCTCTGCCCCTCCTCCATCCATTCTACTCTCTTTCTCTCTCTCTCTTAAAAATAAATAAACATTAAAAATAACTTAGACATTTAAAACAAAAAGAAGTATTTATTATTTCACATGGTTTCTGTGGGTCAGGAGCTTACAGGCAAACTGAGCTGGACAGTTCTGGCTTGGGAATCTCTCATCAGGTTGTATGTAGTCGAGATACCACCTAGGACTGCAGTCTTCTGAAGGCTTGATTGGGGCTGGAGAATTCACCTCCAAGAGGGCTTACTTACAGGCTGGCAGTTGATACCAGGGCTTGGCAGGAGGGCTCTGCTTCTCCCCATAGAAGGTAAACCTTCTACAGGTTTAAGTGCTCTCATGACTTGGAAGCTGTTAGTAAGCCAAGAGAGAGTAAAGCAGAAGCTGTAATGTTTTCTATGATACTTCTGCACAATATTCTACTGCTTATACAAGTTAGTTCTAATCAGTATAGGAAAGAACTACACTGGGGGCATGAAAACCAGGAAGAGAGGATCACTGGAGGCTGGACATCACACTAAACAAAATAGAAATTTGGGAACTATTCAGTTAATTTCATAATCAAAGTGGAAAGTTGAATAGATTTGTGATCCATTTGACTCTGAGATATGTAGACACAAACTTGGAATGAGGTTATCATAATTATTTGACTTGAAGGCCATAAACTTTCCTGAATCTATTAAATTACGATTTAATAAAAACCAGAAATTAAAAGTGCCTTACAAAATAAATTATAGAATTTGTTTTCAGTTGAAGCCAATTTGGAATTTCTTCATCAAAAGATACGTCCTGTTACAATTCTAAAGCTATCGGAGCAAATAAGAAATTAGAAAATTAAGGGGATTTGTTCTCCTTGGTGCATTACCTGGCTGGAGTGCTACCTTATTGGAAGGTTCTTAAATTGTTTAAAAATATCAGATTCTTCTTACTTAGAATTGTGAACAGTCATGCAGCTTTGGACATGGGTGGTAAAAGATAAAGGTCATTATTTTCTATGCTAGGACATGTTTAAGACATTGTCTTGTTTCACGCTCACAAACTTGACTTATTCCTTTCTTATCCTAGTGCTCCCACAAGATCAGTTGAGAAATGGAGAAAATTTTAGCAAGTTTTCCTTCTTTGGCCTCAAGTGAACTTATTTGTATCTATGTCCCTTTGGGTTTACAAAATATCACTGCACTTAAGATGGCAAAAAAAAAAGAAAGAAGAGAGAGAAAGAGAGAGGAAGGAAGGAAGGAAGGAAGGAAGGAAGGAAGGAAGAGAAAAGGAAAGGAAAGGAAAAGAAAAGAAAAGAGAAAAGAAAAGAGAAAAGAAGAGAAGAGAAGAGAAAAGAAAAGAACAGAACAGAACAACTTCCCAATATTTCCAATAACCAGATTCTCAAGGGTTAGAGAGGATGTGTTACCATCCTCGGGAGATGAGTGAATTGATAATCTAATCCTGGAAGGTCTGGGGAATTTACTGAGCTCAAGGGTATGCCAATTACTTTAACACTGCAAATGGGCTAAAAACTAGAGGCGTACCTCAGCTGAAAGAAAGACATGGTAGTAGGTCCTACAAAATTTGATGGTGTTTAAGGAATACAGGGTGATACCACCCCCCCCCCACACACACACCCAGTATGAGAAGAAACATTTGGCTAAGATCTGTACCAGCCATGTGCTGGAGCCAGTACTTTCTAGCTCGTAAGATCAAATACCAAATGTTCAGGAAATTTGTGAACTGACTGTTAAACTATTGGTAGCTTGAAGTAGGCCATGGTGGGAATACTTACATCATGCTGCAACTCAGGGCTCCCTCTTCACTCCCCTGTACCTTGCCAAAGAATGAACTGGTATGGGCTGAATTGTTTCTCTCCAAAATTCATGTCTTGAAACCTTAACCCATAATACTTCAGAATATGATTCTATTTGGAGATAGGGCCTTTAAAGAGGTAGTTAAAATGAGGCCATCACAGTGGGCTCTAATGCAATTTAATAATGCCTTTATAAGAAGAGGGAATTGGACACACAAAGAGACACCCAGGATGTGTATGCACAGAGGAAAGACCATGTGAGGACACAGAGAAAAGTGGATATTTGTAAGACAGGGAGAGAGGTCTCAAGTCAAATCTGCTCATCTTGATCTTAGAACTCCAGCTTCTGGAAATATGAGCAAATGAATTTTGTTGTTTAAACCACTCAGTCTGTGGTATTTTTGTTATGGAAGGCTAGTAAACGAATTCACCAGTTTCCTTGGACCTATTGGAGGTTTACAGTGGAGTTCCTTAGAAAAGTTGGTACTATGATTTAGTTTACAACAGTAGGTGGTAGTGGTGGTGATGGTGATTTAAAAAAAGCAAAATTTTGTATGGAAATAATATAGTTGGTTCAAGTGAAGGCAATGCTCAGAGGACAAAGAGAACTGGCTCAGTGACTTATTGAGGGTCTAGAGCCATGGAGGCTTTTAAAACGTAAAGGTGACTGCAGATCATCATGGGCTGGTCTACAGCCAGGAGGGAGAATTTGAGGTTGCGTTAGGAAAAGGAGACAGAAGCCAATAGTGATAAGGGCACTTGACTTATGTGTCATAATCATTTCATCAATCTACCCAGGAAGGTAGTTATTACTGTATTATGTCTTTTACAGTCAAGAACATTGAGGCTCCAATTATTAAGTGGTGTAGAACCAAAGTTCTAACTCAGGGTTTCCCAATGACCTCCCAGACCTTCCTCTAGCAAACAGCAAGCAGGAAAAGGAAGAAGTCCAATGGTTTAAGGGCCAGAAATCTTCAGAAGGAGCAGTAAGTTATCTCCAAGTTCATGAAGAATAACAAGAAGTTTAAGGGAGGAATATCTGAGCAGACAAAGCCTTCCTCACCGAAAGGAGATAAACCGACCTGTGAAATGGGTTTTGTATAGAAGCTTCTGCTGTAGAGCCAGAAAACTACATGCATGAATAGAACTGCATTCTTTTTAAAAAACTTTTAATGTTTTTTATTTATTTCTGAGAGAGAGAGAGAGAGAGCGCGTGAGCGAGCAGGGTAGGGTCAGAGAGAGAGAGATAAAGAATCCAAAGCAGGCTCCAGGCTCTGAGCTAGCTGTCAGCACAGAGCCCGACGTGGGACTCGAACCCACGAATGGTGAGATCATGACTTGAGCTGAAGTCGGATGCTTAACGGACTGAGCTACTCAGGCGCCCCTAGAACTGCATTCTTGTAGGAGCCAAAGGAACATTTTTATAAAGTAGACTTGAGCCATCACACATCATTGACAGGTCTGTGGCCCTTACTCAAGGGTCCAAAGGTAATCGGTAAGGAGTTGTCTTTGGCTTGCAACTGACCTCAAGGGGGAAAGCATATGCCTCTTCAACTTAATGTTACTCTGATTATCTTTTTTGAACCCGTAGTTCTTTAAAGTGGTATTGTCAGTACGGGGAGAAGGGCACTGAGGAATGAGACTCGTTGCTCTCCAAAAAGATTATATGCTCCTGGAGGACAGGAAGTTGGCCTTCTTCTTTGATATGTCTCTTGACAGCATGGCACATTGGAAGAAAAAAATTACTTTTCAATAAATGTGTTGAACAGACATCTGAAGTCTCTGCTAACAACAAAATTGGCTCCAGGCTCTGCAGTTCTACCTCTGTGGTCTCACTGCACGAACATATGTTTTAGATCTGAAGCTATTCAAGACATGTGTTCTGATTTATTATTTATTACAAGCTGAAACGGAAAATGCAACCAAAAAGCTTTAAGAATTTGCCTGAGGACTGCACATGGAACACATGCAGCCTGGGAGATGGAAATTCGGGGACCAGGAATAAGCAAAAATTATTCATTCAAGCTATGTGGCTCATGACTTGTAATGGACTTTTCCCCTCCTGCTGTGTAAGTCACTCTGCAGAGGATCTGAAACCTGTAGCCCAAACTTTGTTAAAACTTCAAGCATTGTATATTTGTGTGTTTTGTTATTGTTGTTGTTGTTGTTGCTTTCATTCTGGCTCAAAATGCAGAAGATATTGAAGCAAGGGCAGACTTCTTTCTCACTCCCCTTGGCCTGGAACTATTGAGGTAAAATTGACAAATAAAATTGTGACATACGTAAAGTGTACATTGTGATGATTTGATATACGTATACATTATGAAAGGATTCCTCCCAAATTGATTAACACATACATCACCTCACATATTAAGTTGTGTGTGTGTGTGTGTGTGTGTGTGTGAACATTTAAGTTCTACTCTCTTAGCAATTATATGATACAGTGTTATCACCTATATTTACCATGTTGTACATTAGATCTTTAGAACTTATCCATCTTACAGTTGAAAATTTATACCCATTTACTTACTTTGTATTTTCTCCATCACTCAGCCTTTGGAAAACACTTTTCTACTGTTTTTATGAGTTCAACTTCCCTCCCCTCCCCTTCCCTTCCTTTCCCTTCACGTCCTTTCTCTGTTCTTCTTTATTTCTTTTCCTTCTTTCCTCCCTCCCTTCCTTCCTTCCTTCCTTCCTTCCTTCCTTCCTTCCTTCCTTCCTTCCTTTTCTTGATTCCAAATATAAATGATATTGCTCAGTTTGTGTCTTACTCTATCTGACTTACTTTGTTTAGCAAAGTGCTCTCCAGTTTCATCCATGTTGTCACAAGTGATAAGAATTCTTTTTTTTTGAACAGTTTATTGTCAAGTTGGTTTCCATATAACACCCAGTGTTCATCCCCACAAGTGCCCTCCTCCATGCCCATCACCCCCCTCATGTTCCCCCCACCCCATCTGCCCTCAGTTTGCTCTCAGCATTCAAGAGTTTCTCATGGTTTGCTTCCTTCCCTCTCCCCCACTATTTTTCCCCTTCTTCTCCCCCATGGTCCTTCGTTAAGTTCCTCATAATCCTCCTATATGTGCAAACATACGGTATCTCTCCTTCTCTGCCTGACTCATTTCGCTCAGCATAACATCCTCAGGTTCCATCCNAAATTCTTTTTAAAGGCTGAATCATACACCTTTGCCTGCATAGACCATATTTCTTGATCCATTCATCCATTGATGGACACTTAGGTTATTTCCATGTTTTGAATAATGAATAATGGTTATTTCCATTCTTTGAGTTGTGAATAATGCTGCAACAAACATGGGAGCACATTATGTCTTAGATAGTGATTTTGTTTCCTGTTTGTATGTCCAGAGTGGAATGCTGGGTCATACGGCATTTCTATTTTTAATTTCTTGAGGAATCTCCATACTGTTTTCCATAGTGACTACCAAATTATATTCCCAACAATAGTGTACAAGAGTTTCCTTTTCTCCACATCCTCACCAGCATTTGTTATCTATCTCTTGCCTTTTTGATAATAACCATCCAAACAGGTGTGAGGTAATATCTCATTGTTGTTTTTATTTTCATTTCCCTAATGATTAGTGATGTTCAGCATCTGTTGGCCATTTGTATGCCAACTTTTCGAAAAAAGTTCTATTGAGGTTCTTTGCCCATTTTTAATTGTGATGTTTTTGCTATTGAGCTGTATGAGTTCCTTGTAAATTTTGGATATTAATCCCTTACTGGATATGTGGTTTGAAATATTTTCTCCTATCTCAAAGGTTTCTTTTCTATTTTGTTTACAGTTTCCTTTGCTGAGCCAAAGCTTTTTAATCTGATGTAGTCCCACTTGTTTATTTTTGCTTTTGCTTTTGGTATCAAATCCAAAAAATCATTACCAAGGCCAGTGTCAAAGAGACTACCCTCTATGTTTATCCTAAGAGTTTCACAGTTTCAGGTCTTATGTTCAAATCTTTAACCCATTTTGAGTAGATTTTTGTGCACAGTGTAAAAGTAGAGTCCAATTACATTCTTCTGCATGTGGCTACCCAGTTTTCCCAATAACATTTACTGAAAAGACTATCCTTTTTCCTTTGTATATTCTTGGCTCCTTGTCATAAACTAATTGGTCCTGGGCTTATTTCTGAGCTCTTTATTCTGTTTTATTGATTTATGTGTCTGTTTTTATGTGAATACCATACTGTTTCACTTGTTATAGCTTTGTAATATAGTTTGAAATCAGGAATTATGATGCATCCAGCTTTGCTTGTCTTTCTCAAGATTGCTTTAGCCATTCAGTATTTTGTGGCTCCATATGAATTTTAGGATTGTTTTTTCTATTTTTGTGAAAAACACCATTGGAATTTTGAAAGGGATTGCATTGTATCTGTAGATTTCTTTTGGGTAGCATGGATACTTTAATCATATTAACTCTTCAAATCCATGAGTAGGGAATATTTTTCCATTTGTTTGTGTCCTTCTCAGTTTCTTTATCAATGTCTTATCATCTTCAATGTATACATCTTTTACCTACTTGACATTATTCCTAAGTATTTTATTAAATGGAATTGGTTTCTTAACTTTTTTTTCTGATAATTCATTGTTAGTGTACAGAAATGCAACTGATTTGTGCATATTGATTTTGTATGCCGCAACTTTACTGAATTCATTTATTCTTACAGTTTTTTTGTGTGTGTGCAGAATTTTTACAGTTTTCTATACACAATATCATGTCATCTGAAAAGAGAGATAATTTTACTTCCTCCTCTCTAATTTGGATGTCTTTTATTTTTATTTCTTGTGTACAGTTGCTCTGGCTAGAACTTCCAGTACTACGTTGAATAAATATACAAGAATAAGGCGTCTTTGGTCTTGTTCATGATTTTAGAGGGAAAGCATTCAGCTTTTCACCACTGAACATGATGCTTGTGGGCTTGTCACATATGGCCTTTATTGTGTTGAGTTATGTTCCCTCTATACCCACTTCATTGAGAGTTTTTTTTTTTTTTTTAAAGGGTGTCAAATTTGTCAGGTGCTTTTTCTGTGCCAATTGAGGTGATTATGTAATTTTTATTCTTTATTTATTAACATGGTGTATTATATTAATTAATTTACAGATATTGAACCATCCTTGTATCCTGGAATAAACTTTTTTGGTCATGATGTATGATTTTTTTAATATATTGTTGAATTCTTTCTAGTAGTATGTCAAGAATTTTTGCATCTATGTTTATCAAGACCATTGGACTGTAATTTTATTTTTTTGTAGTGTCTTTGTCTGGCTTTGGTATCAGAGTAACGCTGGCCTCATTAAATGAGTTTGAACGTGTTCTCTTCTTTCTAATTATTTGGAAAACTTTGGGAAGAATTGGTATTAATTATTCTTTAAATGGTTAGTAGAATTCACTAGTAAAGACATCTGGTCCTGGACTTTATTATGGGGTTTTTGATTACTGATTCAGTTTCCTTACTAGTAATTGGTCTGTTTACTTTATCTATTTGTTCATAATTCAGTCTTGGTAGGTTGTATGTGTCCAGGAATTTATCCATTTCTTGTAGGTTGCCCAATATGTGGCGTAAATTGTTCATTGTAGTTTCTGGTGATCCTTTGTATTTCGGTGGTATCCATTGTAATGTCTCCTCTTTCACTTATAATTTTATTTACTTGAGTCTTCTCTCTTTTTCTCTTGGTAAGTCTAGCTAAAAGTTTATCTATCTTGGTTATCTTTTTAAAAAAAACAGCTCCTAGTTTCATTGTTCTTTCCTATTGTTTTGTTGGTCTCTATTGCATTTATTCATGTTCTGATCTTTGTAGTTTTTCATCCTTCTACTAATATTTAGCTTCATTCATTTTTCTTTTTCTAGTTCTTTGATGTGCAAAGTGAATCTTGTTCTTAAGATTTGATGTGCAAGTGTGAATCTGTTCTCATCCTCTGCTCAGCCAAACAAAAGTGTTATCAGGTGAAAACAGAGAGCTGCTGAAATCCAGTGTTCATGTGGTTCTTAGCTGAGAATATTGAAAACCAGCGTGTAAAAGATCCCGATCAAGGGAAAAGTTTGAATCACCTTCTGTTCCAGGGGAGTCCCTGTGACAGTCATGACTGCTCATTCCAAACATGTTGCCTCTCCTTGCTTATAGATGCAACACTATTTATGAACTACTTAAGATACTTAGTAGGTGGACAGTAGATAAGTATGATATATTGTTATAACTGAGGATGTTTCCATTCTTTTTGTCTTTTTCATAGAGTCAGTATATTCATGTATGACTGTTTAGCTTTAACTTTCATGTGTTCAGTATCAACTTTAACAATTTCAGTTCCCTTTATTTTGCGAGTTAAGAGAATGGGAAAAAAAAGTCTGGCAGTGGGTTCTCAATTTTTTTCTGCTTCTAGGTGATAAGTACAGATAAAACACTATAATCTGCTTATGAAATGCTGCTATTACATAAATCTACATGATTTAGTGCAAAGAATCCCAACTGAGAGCCTGTGGACCTGTGTTCTAGTATCAGATCATATGCATTTAGCTTTGCCGTACTTCATTTTGCTCATCTGTAAAACAAGGAGTTTAAATAGATAATTTTTACTTAACCTAATTCTCCTCTAATATCCTAGGTTTCTGCGACATCTAGAAATAATTGCAGGATTTTAGTTTAGAAGGAAAGACACTGGACCCCCAAATCTGGGGTCTAGATTTGACTTTGTACATTTTGTGGTTTTATTTCTTCATCTCTAAAAATAAAGAATAATAGCTATAAGTTGATCCCAGGTGTGACGCATGACAAGATATTACCTTGCATAAGAAATTTGCAAGTACAAAGGTCTGTGTAAGAGGATCCCCTCCCTAAAGGTTTAAAACATATTTAAAAAGCTAGATTAAACACATGTGCCATCTATGTAGGAAAGTGCAAGTAGATTAGAAGAATAAAATACAGAAAGAGCTTATGCTATGCATGCATAGCAGGAGTTTATTTAAGAGAAAATACACCCAATATACTCATAAAAATGCTCAATATTACTATACACTAAAGAAAAACAAATGAAGACAACAATGAGATACCATTTTCCTGTCATTAAGCAAAACATTGAAATATTTTTAACAAATGTTGGTGAAAATATAGGGAAGAGGTTACCATGAAACATTGCTGGCCAGAGTATAAACTGGTATGGACATCTTGAAAGATAAGTTGACAGTGTTATAATTTTACATGTATATACCTTATGATCGGTAATTACTTTTTTATATTTATTCATATGCCTATGAATTGGTCAAATATATTTATTGCAGCAATATCTATAAGAGCAACATATTTGAAATGACTCACCTATAAGTCAATAGGTAAATGGTTAAGCAAATGCTAACACATTCATAGCATGGAATTCAATGTAACAGTTAAAAAGAATGAGCCAGATATCTGCATACTGACATGGGACTATCTCTAATGCACATTGCAGAGTAAAAAGGTATTTACACGACAGTTTGTATTATTTATGTACAAATACGTACTAATGAAACTGTGTGTTTCTATAAATACATTACATATTAGAGAAAAGACTTGGAAAAGGACACACAGTGAACTGATAATAGTAGTTATCTTTGAGAAGGAAAGTGGTGATGAGAGGGACATAAACTTTAAAGCATTTAAATTTTTTCAAATAAGAATACATTCATACATTATTTAGAAATTAAAGAGAAGTTTTTTCCCCCCTCCTTCAATGATGAAAGGATATAAATTAACTTAAGCATTTTCTATTCCACTAAATCAAACCCAAGTTATTATCCTCTGGGCAATGTTTTACTTCCATGCATACCCCATTTTCTAGAATACCACCCAATTCATTGGGTCTGAATCCTTGACAAGCTCAGACTTTCATTAGCCTTATCCTTTGATTTATCCAACACTGCAACCAATTTGGTGGTAATATTTGACTTGTAGAGTATTCAGAAATGAATACTGAGACTCTTAGTAAAGGTAGTTCTGAAATTGAAATTATCATGAAATTATTGCATCTTACTGAATTTGGAAGCATAAGGTCACAGGAGGTGGTGGCATTTCCCCAGAGATGGATAATTATCTTAATCATCAGTATTACTAATATTCTATTAGTATTGCTAATTTGCCTTTGCATATGAAATACTCCCTCAGAAAATTCCAGATTCTCCTACTGGATTTTTTTTAAAGGCTATCTGTTCCATTAGAAGTTAATTATTTGAGAAAACTCAAATACACATTTAACAATGTTGTTACTTTTAGGAAGAGAACGAAGGAAGAATCTGAAGGCTGGGGATACACAGAGACGAGTTTTGCCCCCTCAGTAATCCTAAAAAGCACAGAGAGGAAATATTATTATCATGCCCCATTCTGGACATTAAAAAAATAAGACTCAGAAAAGTTGAGCAACTTCCTCAAAGAAACACAGCAAGTAGGAAGTACAATTTAGCTTTTTTTTCTTGACTCAGAGTTGAAAACTTTTTCTATTCCATTATCATCCCTGTCTTCTTGAAACTAGATTCTGAAATTTGAAGACACATATTGAAATTGATCTGCTAGGTCAACTAATATTTCACCCAACATTTGTTGTGTGCTTGCTGTGGATCTGTTCCAGATTCTTCCATAGTAATCACTTAAATCATACTAGAACGCTGTGAGATACCTATTACTATCTCTGCTTTACAAATGAAGAAATGGCGGCCTAGAAATGAAACATTTTACTCTTGCCACATCACCAGGAAGTGGTAGAATAAAATTTGAAGTGCATACTTACTGGTACAAGCAAGTACTTTTCTCATCAACGCTAGGATTTTAGTAAAGAAAATCCTAGAAAGAGCTTCCATCAGCAGACAACATGAACCTTGAACAAGGCTTGCCCCTAAATAGACACATGCCTTTCAGGCTAGTTAACTACCTTTGTTGTGGGACACTTGTCAAACAAATCAGTGTGGGTTAGAATGTTTTATGTATGGCTTAGAGCCATCTGGTGATATTAGCAAAACAAGCTATTTCTAAATAATGTGTGTGAGCCAACAAGAGGTCCATTCTTTCACCCCTTCTTAAGGGGCCTCCCAGCCTCCTCTGTGGGAGTGAGTGTTAGGGCTCTCCTTACACGAGCCCAGGGTAATTTGTTTTAATAATGTCTGAGCTCTCTGAGGTAATGGTCTCATAATCTCAACTAGTGCTTTTAAGGAAGAAATAAATGTGAATAAATAGAACATTTTTATTTCTTTTTTTTAAGTTCAGAAATACCTAGAAAATTAACCAGCCAAACAATGAATTAGGATGCATGTTACTATAAGGCTCAGGGAAGTGATTTGAATGAAGATATTTAATTACAGGGCAAATTTCAAAATGGCAGACATCTGGGAGAAAGTGAGAGCAAGAAAGAGAATCAGAACGAATTTTCCTAGCCTGGTGATTTGTATAAATCATGACGACATTACTTATGAGTGTTTATTGCATACCAGGCACTTTGCGCGTGGTAACTAATTCCATCCTTATAAAAGTCCAATGAGGTAGGTTATTAGTTCCATTTTACAGGTGAGGAAACTAAGGCTAGAAAGTGGCNCTATTTATTTATAGGTATTTTCTGTATATTATGGATGTACGTTTTTTATTTGCGTATGTATTGCAAATAACTTCTCTTATCTGTGATTTATCTATTTGACCTTAGCACTGGTAATACCAAGAAGACAAAAATAATTACAGTTTCACAATTTTTGGTGCTACCATTTTTACTTTCCATGAACATTCAAATGAGCTCTCTTATGCAGACTACTGTGATTTAAAGCCATCAATGTTACTGGTACCTGTAGCAAAATTTTCTATAGAAATCTTCCTTTTAGACACATTTGAACTTCCATGCAATTTTCCTTTAGGACAAAATAATCTTTATGTGATTAGCTCAGAAGTTTTTGAATGTGAATCATTTTTTAATAATGCTTATTTATTTACTTTGAGGTGGTGTGTGTGCAGGGGAAGGGGAGAGAGAGAGAGAGAGAGAGAGAGAGAGAGAGAGAGAATCCCAAACAGGCTCTGCACTGTCAATGCAGAGCCCTATGTGGGGCTCAATCTCATGAACTGTGAGATCATGACCTGAGCTGAAATCAGGAATTAGACACTCAATTGACTGAGCCACCCAGGCACCCCATGAATCATTATGATCTAACTTTATGTGCCTGTTTTCCTTTTAAAGCCCCAGGAGTTGAAAAAAGTAGTGTTTCTGCATGAAATTAATTTTAGTATATTTTTTTCCCCAGTGGACCCAGCTGAAAACTGGAAAAATACAGACTATGCTTATGGGAAAGAATTCCCTTCAAAGTGAAGATCAAGGGGCGCCTGGGTGGCTTAGTCGGTTAAGCGTCCGACTTTCGCTTAGGTCATGATCTCGCGGTTCGTGGGTTCGAGCCCCGCGTCGGGCTCTGTGCTGACTGCCAGCTCAGAGCCTGGAGCCTGTTTCAGTCTGTGACTCCCACTCTCTCTGACCCTCCCCTGTTCATGCTGTCTCTCTCTCTCTCCTAGAAATAAATAAAAAACAAAAACAAAAACAAAAACATCAAAGTGAAGATAAAGATTATGTGTCCTCTACTTTGGAAGGATGGCTGCTCATAGCCTGGTTCCTCGTTATCTGGTACCTACATCCACCTCTCCCCTGTGAGTATCATTTCACTCATGTCAAATCGGGAGGCAGTGTGCCTAGTGGTTAAGACTTTGGAGTCAGAAAGACTTGAGCTGAGGTCAGAAAGTTTCATCACTTTCTACAGTGCCTTTGTATGTGAAATATTTAAAATATCTGAACCCCAGTTCCTGTGTCTGAAAGCGTGACAAATGCTACTTTGTCCTGAGCCTTCTCGGAGTTAAATGAGATCATGTCGGTGTGGTACTTGTGCTTAGTAAACATTCAATTAATGGTAGTTACTATTACATGGTCCTAATGTAACGAAACCCTCATTCCATGGAAAAAAGTGCCTTAAAATGCTATAACTTCTCAAAGGAAACATACCTCTTTCTCTCCTCTTTAGAGGGCACTTTGAGGACTGAAAATCTTTCTGGAAAGGTACAATCCTGTGAAGGGAATTGAACATTAGCTCCTCCTTTCTCAGCTTCCCAAATGGAACTGTTGGTCTTATTGAACAACCCAAGAACAGAGTTTATTAGACTGGACCTTGAAGGTCAATAGAACCTGAAAATATAACCTGTTCATACTGAGATGATAGAAAGCTGACCATGTTGCCCCTGGAAGAACATTTTGTTCGGCCACAATGTTTTTCAAAGCTACAGAACACTCTAGTTGTTCCGTTGTACACAATGTGCTTATTCTTTGGCTCTACCAGCTCTATATTTAAGCTTATTTGTCTACCCTGTGGATACTTCTAAAACACACACACACACACACACACACACACACACACACACCAATGTTTAAATTGAGCGAATAGTTCATAAACAGAAAGCAACTTTTTGTGAAATAACTGACAGACCTGTTTAGACTTCCCTTGCCAATCTCTGCCAGAGACAGACAATTTATTTAGAATTTCAGAAATACCTGTCTGGTTTTCCTAAGCCTCTTCTTCATGTTAGGAAGTTTCAGTCTTCTTCAAGCACCTATCTTAAAAAAAACAAATAAAGCTAAAAATGTTTTGGTGAAATATTCACCCCCAAAAGGCAGCGAATGGGTAAAGACAACCAGAAATTTTAGCTTGCAGTCATGGACTATATAATTTACTAGCTCTAGAACCTGAAATGAGTCATTTAGTTCCTCTGAGCCTCAGTTTACCTGGTCTATAACGTGAGGCTGTTAAACAAAATAAACTGGCTTGGATTGATGGTTACCCAATCCAAGTCAAAGGCAACAAAATGTTCTATGAAAAATATAACCTGTGATTTTCTAGAATACCTCTCTTAGCTCATATATGAAGATTTATATCCTTTTAGACTTCTAAATTTGCTATTCTCCAAAGAATAACATGGGATTTCAGTAGAACCGCTCCAAAGTCACATGTGAGGGTTTATAAAGTCTTTTTTTAAAATTTTAATTTTTTTTACATTTATTTCTTTTTGAGAGACAGAGACAAACAGAGCACAAGTGAAGGAGGGGCAAAGAGAGAGAAGGAGACACAGAATCCGAAGGAGGCTCCAGGCTCTGAGCTGTCAGCACAGAGTCCTAAGCAGGGCTGGGAACTCACTAACCGTGAGATCAGGACCTGAGCCAAAGTCAGACGCTTAACCCACTGAGCCACCCAGGCGTCCCTCATGGGAGGGTTTGACAGTGTCACGGGCTCCAGTGCAGTGCAGCAAAGTGTCTGCTTCTGAGGATCAGCTGCCGTGTCACCGGGGCCCAATAAAGGGGAGATGGCAACTTGACCTCATTTTCCCTACTCTGGCTGTCTGTAAACAAGTGGCATGAGGGAAGTCCAAGGTCTGCTCCGTGCCAGGTCCTATTGCTTACTCCTGACACAGAAAGCTATTTTCAAAGGCAGCTGCTCCTGGCAGCAGTCAGGTAGGGCAGAGCTTGCATCTGGCTAACGAACCCAGAATCATTGCTGACGTTCTCCCGGAGGGCAGGGGCTGGGGCAGGAAAACGTCTTCCTAAGGACTGCGTCCTCACAGGCACGTCTCCTCTCCCAAGGAGTGACCCCAAGAACAACATCCCTAAACTCAGGATTTTCTCAAATGCATTGTGCTGTGAACTTGATTGGACCCTGTCTGGAGGCGGACCACTGCTCAGAGCTGAGGAGTACTAGAGGACCCACTTAAGAAGTCCCCTTCCTTTGAGAAAAAATATTACTGCTTCGCAAGGTCTTGTTAAATACACTTTGGAGTGTTTTGTTGAAACATTAACTTGTGTTTTCTTTTTGCAGAGAAAAGTTAATGTTGAAACATTAACTTGTGTTTTCTTTTTCTGTCCCTCTCCCAGGAAGGTGGCTTTACCCTCTGAGCTCCTCCCTTGCCTCCGGAAGGTTTGTATTATGGATGCAGGAAGCAAAAATAGCTTATGGAAAGTTATCAGAAGAGCTTCCTGGCTTTCATGTCCCCAGGGACTGATGTCTTTGAGAGGACCGTGCTAGGGGGAGGGGAGAGAGAAGTGAGTGTCCTTTGGGAAAGGAGACTCCCCAAGACTGGAGAGAATGAAACTCTCTATGGAGAATCTTGGCCCATGAAAGAGATGAAAGAGATGCAGGCTGGAGGCAGGACTCAGGAATGCGGCACCTGAGGAGGCTGGACCCTAGCGCAGGGCTCCTGCCTCAGCTACAATCTCCCCACACAGCAGAGGAAACCACCGCCACAAGACTGCAGAGAGCAAATCAACCTGAACAGTGTATATCAGCAGGTCCGGAGGGACTGACCATACTTTTCCCTCTCTTTCAAGGAACCAAATCAAGCTCCTAGATTATAATTGGAGCCTAAGAAGGAAAAGATTTCTCCCTACCGATAATAATGACAGAAGAGGAATTTGTCTACAATTGTAGAAGAAGCTCAAAACTGGATTTAACTTGAAGAAAGTAAAGAAATGGCGCCCACCCTTTCCCCATCCCCAAGTGTGCGGGACAAAGTTCATATAGGCTACAAATGCAAATGAACCAGGGAAGTCAATTATATAAAACACACTCGCTTACTACCAGTTATCAACAATTTGGTGCTGATTTGTTCATCAGAATAGAGCACATTAAAACTTGTTCTCTAAAAGTGGGACAGATGAGAGGGAAATTTTGAAAAGGTTGAAACTGATAGCAAGAGACAAAGATCACTGCCAGCAGTTGGTAAAAGCATTGGGCCATTTTTATGGGACTCTGGTAAATGACCCTTCCTGTACATCCACAGCCCAACTTTTCACACAGATTTCTTCTTCAACACTAAGCTACTATAAGCATTAGGGAAAACAAAACAAAACTAACCCTGATCAATGCTTAGGAATATTTATGTGTGCCTGTCCTTTTTCTCAGTCGTTAGGGAACACTGCTATGTGTAAAACTCTTCCTTTAAAATGGAGACCCCAAAGCTGGGGACGACAGGACACAGCAGTAAGAGCATGTGTGATGGGTGGGAGAGGCATCCACGCCTCCCCAAGGTGAGGACACCTGGGTCCATCTCCTCATCTCTAACGCTGAGGGAACTGAATGTGATTATATCATTTAAGGACTTAATTCATGAGCCCTCTGATTTATTGAACATATTCCATTCAGTAAAGAATGATTATAATGGTTTCCTTCAGTATAAACGATTGTTCAAGCCAGGCCTGGGTGATATTCCAAATATTTAATGAACTAATTTTTTAATGTTTTATTTATTTCTGAGAGAGGGAAAGACACAGCATGAGCAGGGGAGGGTCAGAGAGAGAGGGAGACACAGAATCTGAAACAGGCTCCAGGCTCTGAGCTTGCTGTCAGCACAGAGCCCGACGCGGGGCTCGAACCCACAAACCATGAGATCATAACCCAAAGTCGGACCCTTAACCGACTGAGCCACCCAAGAGCCCCAATATTCCAAATATTTAACACCCCATATGGATATCAACGAACCAGAATGGACAACGGATAAGGACGTAGCAGCCGGTGCCAGGTGAATATTAATCAGCCTTGGGGAATATTTATCTGCTGTTTTACAGAGAAACAGACTCAGAGAGTAAACTGTGCCAAACAAATTTTATGTATTTGCACGATAAGGACAGCCTCAGTGTTTGGGAGAGATGGCGTTTCTTCCACTGTCTGGGAGCAGGATANAACATTTCCTTCTCCCCAAGCACCCATCTTTTAACCTTTGAAAAACTTCAATGCGAAGTCTGTCTGCTAATAGGCCTTGAGAAGCAGCACCACATTTTCAAAATGTGTATGTGCCTTACGAGCTGCAACATTACCTTGGGAAATAACATCTGAACGTCCGTGTTGTCACCACTGACTGACATGATTGGCGGGCAGAATGGGACCTAGCTGCTGCTGAAGCTGGGCAGCAGACGAAATGAAGGCAGTGTGAACGGAGGGGCTCATAAGTGAATTCCTACATCACCCTTGTCTCAGGGAGCATGACCCAGAGTAAATGCTGAAAAGGTATTGTGTGCCTATGAATGTTTTGAGGATAAATGTTTAAACCATAGTTGGAATCATACATAATGGTGTTAAATTAAAGTCATTAGCTTCGGGGAATATCTTTCTGAAATGTGCAGCATCTATAAGCTACACTGTAATTCTAGTAATCCATACTGAACACACACCTATGGCTTCGGTTTTTCTCATTTAAATGTGCAAAATGTACTGAGCCCCTAGGCCTTTGTACTGAGATACATTTCCGATCTCATGACATCTACGCCCTGCTAACGTAAGAATTAACTGCCGTTGGGGTGCCTGGGTGGCTGGCTTAGTCAGTTAAGTGTCTCTTAAACCAACTCTTGGTTTCGGCTCAGGTCATGATCTCACAGTTCGTGGGTTTGAGGCCCGCATCAGGCTCTGTGCTGATGTCACAGAGCCTGCTTGGGATTCTGTCTCCCTCTCTCACTGCCCTTCCCCTGCTTGCTCTCTCCCTCTCTCTCTCAAAAATAAATAAATAAACATTTAAAAAATTTTTTAAAAAGAATTAACTGCCCTGGATATTACTGGTGGGAACAAGCTGTGATATTTCTGTGTAATTTCCATTCATATTATATTAACATGTCCACAATGCAAAAAATAAAAATAAATAAATTTTTAAAATTTAAAAAAATTGAACTCAGGAAAAATAATAGTAAAATAAAATCAAGCGGGCCTTCTATGACTGGGTGATAGCTAGAGTAAATTAGTTTTTGGCAGTTTTCTTTCCCTTTTCAAAAAAATTCTTTGTTCTTGCTACATCTTTACTAATATGTGGGTATCATAGATACCTGCTGGTGCTATATGGAATCTGTTTCTCATCCCCTTGCTAACCTGAATGTCTCTGTATTTCTCTAAACCACTAGCAACAAGAGAATTATTGAGCAACATATTATTTACCAAAATTCTGGTTAGGGTGAAAGAGGATAAGGTTTTCCTTATACACTCAACAGCAAACTCCTTTAAAACATCGTTAAATATCTCTGTTCTCCAAAGTTCTCATTTTGGCTACTCAGAAATCAGAGTGTTCTCCTTTTCATTTTCCCAAACATCGTCCAGTTTCTCTATTTTGCTGAGCTATTCAGTTCTTCTCCTAAACTTGAAATCTTTCCTCAACTGGATGCTTAACAAAGCAAAAAGATCTATGGTGAATAGGACTCCTCTCCCACAGAAGGCAGTTTATTACTACTTGGACATGACATGAACTTGAATGCCTCATTGGGCCCTACTCTCATATTGTTCTCACAATGCAGGGATCAAAGTGTATTTTCCCAAATATATAGAGCAATATCTCTTAGAAGAGTTATGAAAAGAGTTTTCTCTACCTGATTACATATTATGACTTCTCATCAGGGCCATTAGCTGTCAGAAAATTCTAGGAACACCAGGGTCAAGTGTCTCAGAACAGATGCTCCTTTCCTGAAGGTGGCCAGAAACTTTTAATTTTCTTACATTCTAAAATAGTCTGAATAGTGGGAAGTATAGATTCTAAAATAGTCTAAATAGTAGGAAGTAAAAGTAATTCTGATATAAGTCTGTTCTGGTTACTATTGTTGCATAATGAATTACTCCAAAACTTAGTGGCTTGAAGTAGCAATTTTATTTTGCTCATTATTATTATGATTTTGAGTAAGGAATTTGGGAAGAGTTTGGCTGGATGGTTCTGGCTTGGGGTCTCTCAAGCAGTTGGAATTAGATGTCACTGGGGCTGCTGTCATCTGAAGGCTAGATGGGGCTGAATGTTCAAGATAACTCACTCATAGGGTAGGCAGATGGTATTGACTGTTTGCTGGGAGTGTCACTGGGGCTATTGGATACAGCACCTACTTGTGGCTTTTCCACAAGTATGGTTTGGCTTCCTGACAGTATGGTGGCCTCATGGTAGTTGGGCTTCTTACATGGCAGTTCCAGGCTCCATGTATAAGCCCTCTAAAGAACAAGAAAAAGCTACTTTGCATTTTATGACCCAGTCTTGGAAATCACACAGTATCACTTCTACCATACTTTACTAGTAGAAGCAGCCACAAGCCCTGCCCAGATTCAGACCAAGAGGATTTAGACTCCCTTCTTGATGGGGGAGTGGCAAGATCATATACTAGAAGAGCAGGAAGAAAGAGGGGATATTGTTGCAGCCATTTTAGAAAGTTCTATCTCTCTGACTACATGGGAATCACAGCCAGAGGCTCAATCATGCTACTTTTATAGACACGCTGTGAGTGGACAAAAATGCAGCGTGGAATGGAGTTATCGATGTCCTTTTAGAAAAGTCAATTCCACAACCTCTTCCATTGCCACCATCTTGTACTAAATCACTCCTCACTGCACTGTCAGAAATGTACCTGAGGAGATATGGTTTGAGTTCTGTTTATCAGTAGAAAGATACTGTATAGGCATCTAAGGATATACAATAGATTTCTTCCTTGCAATTTAAGTTAGTAATTTTACATAAAAATGGGAGTTATTTTGTTTTAGTTAAAGTGATTGATTGGATCTAGTCCTATCAGAGCATGGACCTTGTATTCCACTAGTTTGGCCTACCTAAGACCTACTCAGTATTAGATCTTTAATACTAAGACTAGGAAGTCTATGGAAATCTATACCATATGGCCATCTACCCTATCTACAGTATTTTTCTCAAGTAACCCTGTGACCAAGCCCACAAAATACCATATGCTCAGATTAAGCTAAACTAATTTTCTGTCAGAAGAATGGTTTAGACTTGATTTTACAAAGCTTTTCTACTCAGTTTGCCCCATGTTACAAAGTAGTATGTACAGTTCTTACTGGTTAATCCATTGAATAACTCTTCAGGCATCATTAATTATCAAGTAGACCCCATGGTTAGAATACAGAAAATGGCAAAATGTGTGTGTGTGTGTGCGTGTGTGTGTGTGTATGTGTGTGTGTGTGCAAACATTGCATTTGTAATGCCTTTTTTCCCAGTGGAGAAATTTTAGAATTTTCTCTTCTTATCATATCCAGATTTCTGAATTATGGAGATCAACACTATTTAGTATTTGAACACTGTTTTTTCCTACATGAAAGTCTAACTCCAAATCACACTGAGCGGTCTGTTTATATTTCTGCATAACTGAAGAGTTCAACTTTATTTAATGGGATCTTTGAGCTTAGCATAGTGGGAAAAACAGGATACTGTCTCTGGCAAAGCTATGTGGCAGTTTTGCAAAATAAACTCCCGATAAGGCTGTAATCCCTTTGTTGGCTTAACCATGATTAGATGTGAGACTCTGGAAAAGTCCACAAAGGACTTTCATGTAACATGGGTAATAAATTTAATACTCACATTTTCAGAAGGACACCAGAAGGAGAGATGTTAAGGCCTTTGCTAAATGCATGATTTCAGCAAACTTTTAAAGTCGAATTGGATGTACCTCTAATTCTAAGAAATCTGAAGACCTTGCCCTATTCTTATTCCTCTGAGAGATAAATGCATGTGGTTGGCACAGCACAAGGGGAGAGGTAGTATATCTTCCAGGCCAACCTGAATTACAGGGCAAAAATGTACCCTCAGGATTTAGTTCTGAGTTTAAGTTCAGATGGACTGAAAATCATGTCCAGGAAGCAAATGGCAGATTAGGATTCATCCTTGGCCCACTACTCCTGCCTATTGGTTGGTAGGAAAATAGAGAGGCTTTGATCAGTCTTTGTAGTTTTGACTCAAATCTATGATGTTTATGTTGTTGGAAAGTCCAGCACGTGTGCTAGGGTGGACTTCCATCCTCACGCTGTATCAGCATTTAAGGAGTGATTTGAAGAGCCACAGGCAGCCTTACATGGCTAAGCCCATATTCACTGGTATCTATAGAATCCTTTTTCCCCTTCCCTGGGAATCCTTTGGTATGCAGACAGGGGTCTGGACCTCAGATGTGGCATTCCACAGCAGTGGGTCTCAGTGCTGTCTACAACAAGAAAAACCTAGAAGGAGTTTTAAAATTCTGATGCTTAGGCTTACCTAACTCGACTAAATCAGGAATGCTGGGAGCCAGGGCCCAGGCATTAGTAGTTTTTAAAGCTGTCAAGAGGTTCCAATGTGTAACTCATGTTGAAAACACTGTTCTCAAGTTCTACATTCAGTGTTGGAGAATCACTACTCTCGATCTCTTAACCTATGTCATGTGGACTTTTTTGGAGGGCCCCAATAAGGTCTGGGTTAATGTACTACAGGTAGGAGTTTGGGAACTTAGGGTAGGGCTGATCTTCACTGCAAATTCAATACAGCTGGCATCAGCTGAGCTCACAAACCCACCAATAGCTATCAGTTCACAGGCATTAGAAAATAATAAAAAGGGGGCGCCTGGGTGGCTTAGTCGGTTGAGCGTCTGACTTTCACTTAGGTCATGATCTCGCGGTTCGTGGGTTCGAGCCTCGCGTCGGCTCTGTGCTGACTGCCAGCTCAGAGCCTGGAGCCTGTTTCAGTCTGTGACTCCCTCTCTCTCTGACCCTCCCCTGCTCACGCTGTCTCTCTCTCTCTCTCATAGAAATAAAAATAATAATAATGATAACAAAAAGGAAAGTCCCCATAGAGCTGAATGTTGCCATTCTTCCTCCTCCGTTTCCATCGTGGTGTTCTATAACCTTCCATTCACCACTCAGCCCCAGATTGCTGTCTGGCTATGCTCTTATTTTAGCTAATGAAAATAAACTTACGGGCCACTCTGACTATTCCATGCCCCTCTGATAAGGCAGTCAGCAGCTGTATTCACAAAGATGTGGAAAGTGGATCTGTTCCAATTATCAATTAAGGGCAATCATGCTTTGAGCTACAAAGACTCACTATGAAGGGGCCACTGAGTGAGAGTGATAAGGTCCATTGCATTTCCTTTTTGAAACTGGATGAAGGGATATAAAGAAAGGGAACAAGGATTCTGTAGGAAGTGATATACATAATTTTGTTTCAGCTTATCTCCTAAGTCACAGATAAAAGCTTGGACAACAAGGAACTTTAGAGTTGGAAGCTCTGGGGCACCAAGGTGGCTCAGCCGGTTAAGCGTCCAACTTTGTCTCAGGTCATGATCTCGTGGTTTATAGGTTCAAGCCCCACATTGGGCTCTGGGGCCTGTTTTGAATTCTGTGTCTCCCTCTCTCTCTGCTCCTCCCCTGCTCATACTCATGCTCTGTCTCTCTCTCTCAAAAATAAATAAATAAGTAAATAATAGAGTTGGAAGCTCTTTGCTCCTTTTCAGACGAGCTCCTTGAGTCTGGCCTCTGATAAGCTCAATAATGGGCAGAACTTGGGTCTTCAAGTGCCTGTGCAGTAGTCCTGAGACACAGTCATTATCCTTACATCCATTTCACCCAGAAAATGAACTTTCTCACTTACAGAGGGAGAAATAGTAAACAACCCCAAATCCAAAATGTTTATGTGCCACCCAGGCTGAAAGTCCTATGCTTCGCAGGTGAGGCAGAATTTTCCAGTGGAAGCAATTGCTAAGATTCTTGCCTCTCCTCAGAAGCCTGGAGAAGGTATTCTACTCTGTTCTTAGCCTCTCCCAATGATAGTGTCAAAAGCATAAAACTGTGATCCTGTACTTGGGAAATACACACACATAGCTGTTTCCATATACAGTTGAGGCATGTGTTGCTTTGATTTAACATGGGGCGTGACATCTGCCTGGGGAAATAATTTCTTGAGTTGTGTTTAGCTTTGTAATTGTTTGCTCAAATTAATATTATTATTGTTTGTTTAGGAAAACAGTGTCTTGTACAAAATGATTTCCAATTGATGAAAATGGATTGGTATGTATATCACAAGTTTGAATTTTACAAAAGAGAGCAATATATGTTCATTAAGAAAAAGACACAAAGCATTTTTGTTTGAAATTTCTTAGGAAAGATTATTAAAACAAGCAGAGAAGATTTTTCTTAGTCCTTTGTTACTGTAACATCCTCTAGTCAATCTGATGCACTGTAGGCTAGTGAACTAAATAGCTACAGGGTTTGAAAGTTCTAATCCTGACTCTGTCACTTATAGGCCAGGTGACCTTGAACAGGTTATTCAGCTTTTCCAAGTTCCAATCTCCACACCTGTAAGTAAGACTTAAATTAGTGGGGCACCTGGGTGGCTCAGTTGGTTGAGCATCCGACTTCAGCTCAGGTTATGATCTCACAGCTTGTGAGTTTAAGCCCTACATTGGGCTCTGTGCTGACAGCTTGAAGCCTGGAGCTGCTTCAGATTCTGTGTCTCCCTCTTTCTCTGCTCCTTTCTGGCTCACACTCTGTTTCTCTTTCTCTCAAAAATAAATAAACATTAAAAAAATAAATTAATATTTACCTCCTGGTGTAAATACTGAGACACCCAGGTGTCTCGGTCAGTTAAGCATCTGTCTCTTGATTTTGGTTCATGTCAGATCTCATAGCTTGTGGGTTTGAGCCTGTGTTGGGCTCTGGACTATCTACATGGAGCCTGCTTAGAATTCTCTTCCTCTCTCTTTCTCTCTGCCCCTCCCCCACTTGTTCTCTCCCTCTCTCTTTTTCTCTCTCTCTCAGAATAAATAAAAATTTTAAAAACATAAAACTTTAAAAAAAAACTTAAAGAGGGGCGCCTGGGTGGCTTAGTTGGTTAAGGGTCCGACTTTTGCTTAGGTCATGATCTCGCGGTTCCNTAAAAATTAAAAAAACTTAAAGATATTCCTTTTGATGTCAAGGATTTGACTCTACCTTTTCTTAAAACTTCAATAACCTCAATAACCTGATCTGCCAGCTGCAAGTGTCCCTCTTTGCCATTCTGGAGAGTCAGAAACAGCTCTAGAAGGACAGAGGACAGGAATGAAAATTAATAGTATTTACCTCATAGGGTGGATGTGAAGATTAAACCACATAATAAAAGTTAGTATTGTTAGAATAATTAAAGATCTCACTTCAGTTTAATGCAGAAACTACTTTTTACTTTTGGAAGGAATTTTGATTTGATTATAAAGACCAGTGTGGTGTCGACTGAACTTGGATTTTTCTTGAGGCGAATAAAACATTAAATTTTACAACTGCTTTTGAAAATTACAATGCACTATTTGTTTCTTTGTGAGCACTAATAAAAACATAGCACATCTTCCTTAAGAAAAATTAAGTCTTATCAAATTTTTATATAATTCAAGTAATGAATTGCNGCTACTGAATCTGACATAGTGAAGCCTTCAAAAGGAAGGGGTCCCGTGAAGACATGACCTCTCTTGCTACCCCTCATTTTTTGTGTCTCTGTTTCTCTTTTTCTCTCTCCTCTGACAATTCCACTCTTCCAAAATAAGAGATTCTGTCTTCCTCCTTCCTGCCACTTTCCTGCATGTTCTAGGTGCCTCAGTCTGGACTGGTTGCTAATGGAGACTCTTCAAATCAGGTGAAAAGTTGACAATGGTTGGATGAGGGTTTGGATTCTAGCCAGTCAGTGAGAGAAAGCAAAAGCGGGGGCTCGATTTGATTTTGGTCTACCTATCACTTAGAATCCTGGCTTATTTTCTTATTGATTTGTCCTGGAAGCAAGCATACCTTGCCAGGATGAACATTCACGTTAGGGGAAGACAACCTAATCTAAGCTCATTGGATAAAGATATTCCTTTTGATATCAAGGGTTTGACTCTACCTTTTCTTAAAACTTCAATAGCCTCAATAACCTGATCTGCCAGCTGCAAGTGTCCCTCTTTGCCATTCTGGAGAGTCAGAAACAGCTCTAGAAGGACAGGGGGCAGGAATGAACATTAATTTTCATTTTCCAGAAAATGCGTGGTTGACTTCTGTGTAAGTTCTCACTGATCAGGCCTAAAGGCTGAGAAACTGGGAAAAAGGTGGTCAGAAAGAGCTTAGACCAACTACGGTTCCCCCCTGAAGCTGTGCATAATGTCCGTATAAACAAAACAAGGTTTCAGATGATAATTAAGAGTGGGGAATGGAAAGTAGGTAGGCAGCTAACAGTGTCTGCCAGAGTTGAGGTCTTCTGGATTCCCACTTGTCTAGCTTCTGGCTTCAGAGCTTCAGAGCAGCTTGTAATCTTGGGGCTTGCTGAACTCCAATCCTGAGCGCATCTCAGTCTGATACTTCACTATTAGTTCTAACTTGGTTTGAATCACTAGTACTTACACTTAACACACTGACCTTCCCTGCTTGGTGTGCTGTTGTCTGGTTCTGTTTACATAGAACTCACTGAGTAAGCATTCAACACATATTTTTTTTCAGCATCTACCCTGTAGCAGGCACACTTCTAGGAAGCTAAAATACCTCAGTGAGCAAGACTGGCAAACATCCTTAACCCTCATAGAGCTTACATTCTGGTGAGAAGAGGCAGACAATAAAAAGTAAACAGTCTGTTAGAAGGAGGTAAGTGCTATGGGGAAAAAACAAAAACAAACCAAAACCAAACAGAGTGAAGTGAAGTGGTTGGAAGTTCTAGGGCAGAGGAATTCACAATTTTAAGTAGGATGTCCTGGGTAGGACTCTCATGCTATAGCCTCACCTGACTTTACTGGCATGGTTCTATTTGTTCTTAAAAAAACAAACAAACAACAAAATCAAGCTGACCTTTTTCATTCCTTGAGACCCTCTCACTTCCCCTTGATCTAGGTAAAAGCCACCAGCATGGTTTTGATTCAGAGTTTGTCTTTCAAAAAATAATAGTTCTCTGTTCTCTGAAGCTAGAATTTATGTGTTACTTTGTTCCAGATTGCTGAAGAGAGCATGTTAAACACCTAAATCATTCAATATTTTAAAAAATAAATCTGTTTTCACCAGCAGCTTTAGATTTTTGTTAGTGTCCATCAACATATTTCTCATTGAAACATTTCTGAATTAGTTTTTTTTAAACAGCTCTGCTAGTGTGAAAAAGAGATATACCTTGAAAATCTCCAATGACTGACTTCATGCTAATTTTATGCTTAACCACATAATTTTTCTGATCTGGAATTTTGATCTTCTGAGTATAATTGTTTTCCCAAGAAGGTAGTATAAAGATGATTTCTCAGTTGCAAGACTGAGTTTTTACGTGGATGTCCATCCTTTGCCTGTTATATTCCACTTCCTTTCATCAACTCCCACTGTGCCAGCCCTCACCTTGCATCCTGTTCCTCTTCTACCCCGTAGTCACACAGCTGGGTCCAGAGCTAGGTTCCTAGATTGGCCCTACCTGTTCTACCCTGCATAAGTAACCAGATGCCTCTGCTGATGCAGAGGAGCCCAGACTTGTAGGTAATGCATTACTTTCTAAGAACATCAAGGGCAATTTTCATATAAATCCAAAGCCATAGTGTTACCCCAATTGGCTTCATCCTCTATGTGCTAAATACCATCTCATTTCTAAAAACACTCCCTCTCTTTTCTAGGACTTCTTATTAAGAATATTCTTCCTTCTCTAACCTTTGTAGAAAGTTAGGAATACTTGTATGTTTTGCAGTAATCTGGAATTTATGTTTAGAGAGAAGAACCAAAGTAATGGGAGTTCGGTTCTGTTCAATTATTCTGGTACTGGGTAATTTTTTTAAAAATTGGACTGCCCTCTGAGTCTTTAATGATCTATGTGCTGATGATAGAAAAAGCCTTTGCTATTTCAATAGGTCATAGAGAAGACAGTTGAGGAATTCATTGGCAACCTTTGGGTGTTGCTTTTACAGTATTTAATTGTGAAATGTAGATGATTCATTGCCAGATTATTGCTACAAGACTGCAATACTCTCAAAGAATTTTTATATAAGATTTCAAGTGGGGTTGTAAAAAAGAGACTTCTGAAGAGAGAGACACACATAAATCAACAGAGGGTTCATATGTGGTGCCATGTGGGAGAATCCTTGTATCGCATTAATCCCTCTTGGAATGTACTGAATTTATGGAATGTGGAACAGTTTTGTCAAACCCTGAATATTCATTCTAAATATGCCACCACGACCTGCCTGAGACTAGAGTTTGCTTCAATATTTACTATGAGACTGTGCTATTATCAGTGCAATGGTCCATCATAAGGATTGGTAGCAGAGAAAAACTATCAGCCAGCCAATGGGAAGGTTGAACATTTGCACAAGGTTTATTGAGAGAACTACCAAGTGTCAACTACTTTGCCAGGTGCTGAGGATCCAGATATGAATAAGCACAGTCCCAATTTTTGAGAGCCCTACAGTCCAGGCCAGGAGTTGCATACCTGATACAAGGGCAGACTACTCCTTCATGCGGCATCCAGGGCAGATGAAACTTTCTGCCTTCCCAGACTGGATGCTCAGTGGACATACTCTCCCACACAGCCCTCCAGGAAACCATCACCAAACTACTGGTGTTTGCATGTGAGATAATACTAATACTATGTCATTACTAACAAGAGCTAATAACGATGGGGACTGACTCTGCAGCCAGGGTGCTATGACCATGTATTACCTCATGTCATTTCTACAACAGTTCCAATAGGCAGCCATTATTATTATCATTATTCCCATTTTTACAGATGAGAACATTGAGGTTTAGAGAAACTAACTAACTTGCCACATTGGCATGGCTGGTAAACATCAAATTCACTGTCTGAACTGAGGCAGTCAGAATCAAATGTTTATACTATTCAATACTGCCTCTTATATTCCATCTCTGATTAAGTCTATCCACTGTTTTAATATTAAATTCTTTTTTATATTTTTTTCTCTTCTTGAACCAGAGGAAACTCTTTTTGTAATATTTAGCCTTTTATTTTTTTAATTTATTTTAAGAGAGAGTGCACATGTGCATGTGTGCCTGCATACTTGAGTGTGTGTGGGGGGGGAGCAGAGAGACAGAGAGGGAGAGAGAGAATCCCAAGCAGTATGGAGCCTGATATGGGGCTCAATCTCATGAACCTGTGAGATTATGACCTGAACTAAAATCAAGAGCTGGACGCTTAACCGACTGAGCCACCCAGGCACCCTGAGTTCTAGTTAGCTTTTAGATTTTCTTTTTCAAATTTGTACGTCTGTTAGATACTTTTTTAGTCATGCATGCAAGAATCCCTGAACAAGCACCAAGTTCCAAACCCTGAGCTAGATATTGGGAAGCAGCAGTGAAGAAGGTGAAGGAGTTTCCCCCTATGTGGCCCTGAGGTTTTGCACCTGTTGGAATGACATCCTGCTCTTTAACTCTAGAACTCTGCCCCAGAAACTCCATTCTGTGAATCTGAGGAATGGGTCCATCACAGGAACCCTGCTCTCAGGAAATGCTGCAGCGGGATCAACTATGTGCTCACCACTGCTACTTTCTCATTGTGCCAGGTGCCATGTCCCAAGCTTCAGAGAGAATCTGGCTTTGACCATCATACCTGTGGCTTCAGGCTGATAGGATCAGGGAAGACTAATGGATCAGTTTGTACTTTAGGACGTCTCAAAGACTGGGTATTGGAACTTCAAGACAACACCAGGCCTTTAGAAGGGCACACCTACAAATTCTTGAGTCTGAAAATAAGAGCTTCAGGCCACAATTTTTATTGTAGTAAGGTCCATGAAGTCACTCTGAGCCTCAGTGAGACAGAAAGGAAGTTTCCTAGGCAGGCAGGCAGGCAGATAGAGAGTGGGACATAGTATACAGTAACAGCCATGTGACAAGGGGTGCTTAAGTAAGCAACTCCTAAGTGGCAAGAGTTTTCCCAGAGAACAAGATAAAAATCTAGTTAACCTTTTGCGGTTCAGCTCCCCTGGGAGCAAGCGTATTATGAAATTTGGAAAAGATCCACCAAAAGCATTATGCACAATAAGTATGTAAATAGGTTCATATATTCTTAGATTCATATGTGTGAAGTAGGAGGTACAAAAGACAGCTGCCTCAGATGACTGAAAGTAACCAGCAGGCTTAAGAACCAGCAAAAATAGCATCTCCTGAGATGGGGTTATCAGTTTCCTGACATTTTAAAGGTAAATAGCACAAAAGTAAGTAAAGTATATACTTCTGGCCCTTAAAAAGTAATATTAGAATCAAATCAAAGGTCTCACGTAGGTGAAAGGCCAGCCATAGTCTGTGAAGACGGAGAGAAAACCAGGTAACGTAAAGGACTGGAATGTACTCCTCGTGAGGAAGGTGTCTTGTGGTCACTGATGTTTTCTTTATCAGTGTGGTGACTTTGGTTCCCTGGGGCAGGCAGGCGAGGGATGAAACACTGTACGATGGCAAGGCCTTGGATGGTATGACTCATTGGAACCATTCAAACTTTATACTCTCATATCAGTTTAGTTCTCTTTTTAGTAACTCCCCTTCAAGATCGTTCCTTCTAATGTAATCCTGGGAACCCCAATGTAAGAACAGGACCATCAGAAAGACTGATCAGACGTGCAGTTAGTGTTCAGTATAAACCACAATCCTCACCACACAGTCCTGCCCAGGAACAAAGTTGGCTCCAAAGTGTGAAGCGGCATCTTGCGGGCTGATGAGAGAAAACAAGGTCACTGTAATGTGGATTGTTTTCTATTGTGAGGTAGAGTAGAGAGGCGAAGGTTCTACGGAGGTGAAATTTCCCAGATATAGTACTTCCAAATTAACATTAAAGGCAGTGATAAACAGCCATGGCAAAGACAATCTGAAGCAAAGGGAAACAAGTTATACTCCTGGGTTCTGCACCTAAGGGGCTGGATTAGCTGAGGGGACATGTAGAGCCCAGTGGTTCAGAGCAATGTGGCATGGGGATGGCCAGAGGAAGAATTGAAGGTATCTGTGTTAGTGGAGTAGAATAGCAGCCAATAGATGTGAGGGGGTTCAGGCTACCAGCAATATGTTTTTCACCTCTATTTACCTAGCACCCCCAAGGAGCCAGAATTCTAGGGCTCATCTTTGGTTAATAGGCTTTGGGCATGAATCCTGTTAAGCTATCAAGAAGAAGAGATGTTCTATGTACCTACCACAGCCCCACCTAATGGAAGCATCCACAGTTGGTACCCACAAGAAATACATAGGTGAGGTTCCCACATGTATCTCTCGGGCACAGGATCAGAGCAACCATGGTTGAGTCTGAAGAATGTGAATAACTGCTATTGTACCTTTGAAACTAAAAGAATGCAATTAATTTTTTAAGGCTTTTTCCTCTGTAGTACTTGTTCATGGCTGCTTCTAAGTTNTTGAGTGTGAGAAATAAGGCCACTGATCCAACCAAAGGAGGCTTGAGACTCCGAGCACAGTGAAGACAGGTTTAATCAGCGTTCTTGCAAGAGCGGGTGTCTGAAGGACAGACACGCTTGGGGCAGTCACAGCAGACAATTTATCTCCTAGCATGCACGTCTCTCCCCAGTTCCTCATTGGCTGAGTACTACAGAGGTTACAGCCTTACCTTGATGTCGCCTATGCCCATGTAAGGCAAAAAGTAGTCTGACTGGAACAAATGTGCATTTCCTGAGGTGACTCAGTCACTTTCAGTCCCTCCTTTGTTTTTTGGTACAAGCTCATTGCAAAGCTCATTGAAAATAAGCTCAGGAAACGGGAGGGGAAGAAGAACCAGTAACTAAAGTGTCCAAGGTTTTGGGACTCCATTATGGGGGAGGGTGTCCTTATATGTTTCCAATAGATTGTAAACCTACTGTTATTTAGACAGCACAGCTTTTATTTGGCATTTCTGAAAATGAGTCATCTCCCTTATTTCTCATAGAGAATCTCCCCCAAATCAGACACTAAGTTAGGTTCTCTCACCTGTGTTCCCTCACTTACCCCTAACAACTCTGGGAAGCTGGTTCTATTTTCTGTACTTTGCAAATGGGAGAATGGTTCTCACAGCAGTCAGGTGGCTTGAGATCACAGCCTAGATGTGAACTGTAACCTTCCGATGCTAACTCAGTGTAGGTGTTGGTAAAAAAATGAAACAATCTTAGTGATGAGGGAGCATAAGGCAAGCTGAAGGCAAAGCACAAACTAACAACACCCCACCAGGAGGGTGGGGTGTGTGTGACATTCCTGAGGCACCATGGCCTGGCTGCCAAAGAACAAAGGAAAGGAAAGAAAAGAAATGGTTAACTGATAGAGATCGCAGTCAGGCAGGACATGAGTCTCCATGAGTTCACAAATAGCTTAGGAAATTACAAGAAAAGTCAGTCTTAGCAATAGCCTAATCTCCAGAAACCTATAGACAGTTTCCTAGAACACCTAATATCACCCTCCCCTCCATAGTGATGTGGGGAACAAAGGCAAGAAGAAAATGGCAGATAAAATTATATTTCCTTACAACCTGCAGCCATGGACAAATACTTGAGGCAAATACACAGTAGAACTTTTCTCTAGGAACCCCCTACCATTCTAATGTTAATGCCTTCTGTGAGGAAAAACAACCTTAGCTTGACAATAGCAAGGCCTCAGTTATCTTGGGAGTCCTCTTTAGCATATCAAAGTCCTTCTGGAAGTCTCCCTTTTGCCTCTACCTCCCCCAACTCCATAGTATATAACCAGTCACTCTCCACAACCCCAGTGCAGCTTTTTCTGCCCATGGGTCCTGTCCCTGTGCTTTAATTAAATCATCTTTTTGCACCAAAGATGCCTTCAAGAATTCTTTCTTGGCCATTGGCTTTGAACCCCCATCACTCCAAAATCCATCGCTAGTGAGAAATATTAACTTGTTTTATTTGGAGTTATGTGATACAGACAAGATGGTTTTTGCAGATTCTATATAGTGTTATACCCAGATCGCAGTATCCTCAACGACCAGAGACCACCGGGGAGACCGAGTCACGCATGCAAAGGCAAAGGGCTTTATTACAGGCTCGAGCTCGGGCTCACAGACTTTACCAGCGCAGTGGATCCGTGCTGTGAGCCCCGAACAAAGGCAGAGTAGGGTTTTTATGGGGTTTGTGATGGGGGACTTACAGAAATTATGGCATGGAAACAGTGATCCAATCATAATTATACAACATTATTGACAGCGGGTTTAACCATACATGTTATCGAGAGTATCTGTTACTTTTGGCAGGATCCAATTACAACATTCAGGGTACCCTTAAATTCAACCAACCATAGAGCGAGCCTAGAGTCTTGTTCGGCGACTAATGGGTTAAATTTTACATTAGGCAGCTGAGACTTATCTATAGTTGCTGGCCTTTCTTGATTGGGCATTGCCAAGGTAGTGTGGTGGAGTGAAGTGGTGGGCAGTTTCTTCGGCCTTGGGCAATGTGTAGCTGCCTGATAGTTCCAGGGAAACTGAAACAGGCCTTCTACATTAGAGGGGAAACTTAAAGCCTATTATGGAGTCAGTCTGGTTTAAACTTGTGTCCTTACAATAACATCTCTTCTGACACCTCCTGGTTGACTGCCCTGGGATAAGATTGACTAGAGAAGCAGAACAAGAAATTATTTCCATCCACATGTATAGGACATATATAGGAGAAGTTCAGCAAAAGCAAATCAGGGCCTCTGTGCAGAAGGGACTTAGATTTCAGGTAGGCCACTGAGATGAACAGAGAGAGAGACCCAGATTCACTTAGAACCAAATCCTTACTTGCCTTACAAGTGAAATGATGACCTGAATTGGTTTGCTGGAACAGTCCCAGTTTATAATGGCTGAATCCTCAACTGGGACAATAAATGTATGTGGTCACCCTACTTGTAAGGCCAGTCATAATCTGGCTCTTACTATCTGAGTCACATCTTTTGCCCTTCCTCCATCTTCCTCTGTGGCTTCAGCCATATTGAATTATGTTCAGATCCTGAAACTGTTGTCTAATCTCCAGACCGCTGAATTTACTGTTCCTTCCCCCCAACATCACTGTCCATACCCACAGCCCTATTCTTTGCTGGATTCACATCTACTTGCCTTTGTATGAGGGTTTAGTTATCATTACCCCTAGGAAGTCTTTCCTGCTCCACCCTTCCTCCCCGAGCTGGGGTTAGCTGCCCTCCTACTTGCTTCTATTTCCCCATTCAGTACTCCACACAGCTTACTGCCAATCCCTGTCTCCTGGACCCTGTCTCTCACTGGCCTGTAGTCACCATGAAGATAGGCTAGTACCTTATTTGTAACTGTATTTCCAGGAAAGACCAGAGTGCCTGATTCATTGCAGGGGTTCAATAAATGTTTGTGAGCTAAGGCCGAGGCCCAGTTTTCAGAATTGAGGGTCAAAGTCAGGGAGAGTATAGAGGCCACAGTAACTGGGGCCAGAACCCAGATGGTTGGGTAAGATCAGCTTAAATTTCTCTTTCTGGGCTTGTCTCTTTTGGATCAGGGCAAACCTTTGGATGGGGGTTGTGGAGCCTCACTTGAAGGGTCATAGAAACTGGGGCCCAGTAGGACCTGGTTCCAGAAAACAGACCGAGACACTCGCTGATACCAACGTGGTACCAAATTGGGAAGATGAGCCCTCAGATGATGCATCCCTTGTTCTCTGCACCAGGAAGTGGGT
>NW_027531334.1:3176942-3177572 GCF_008692635.1 Crocuta crocuta
TTAGAGATAGAATATTTTCTGAGGGGAAAACACAGATAAGAGGAAGCTAACAGAACCTCCCTCTCTGGCCTCTAGGTCCAATTCTCAAGACTTAACCTCTTTTCTACTTCATTTCACTCATCCCAACCTCTCCCAATCTTGCACACTGATTACCTGCCCTTGTCTCCTGTGCCTAATCCCACAGCTTCCCACCTGGATCTTCGAACAAACGCTTCCTGTTTAATTCATCCTTGCCTTTGCAACATTAGTCCTTGCCTTATTTTTAAAATATAATTTGTTTAATGCTTATTTATTTTTGAGAGAGAGAGAAAGAGAGTGTGCGCACATGGGAGAGGCAGAGAGAGGGAGACGGAGGATCTGAAGGAGGCTCTAAGCTGACAGCAGAGAGCCTCATGCGGGGCTCAAACTCAGGAACTGTGAGCTCATGACCTGAGCTGAAGTCGGATACTTAACCGACTGAGCCACCCAGGTGCCCCAGTCCTTGCCTTCTAAGAGTTCATTGTAAACATCATTGTTCTTCGGCCTGATCCATCTCCTAACAGTGTACCTCACAGTGGCCCCCAGGGCCTTGGTCTCTCTTCCTTTTGAGCCAGCTGATAATTTGGCCTTCCAGTCCCTCAGCTTTCCATC
>NW_027531334.1:3177773-3231927 GCF_008692635.1 Crocuta crocuta
CAGTCCCTCTCATTTCCATCCAGCCATGCCTCTCCTGCCAGTTCTTCAGCTGGAGCTGGAACAGCCTTCAGCTGGGAATTTTATATCATATTCCAATAGGTTTATTATTTTAACCAATATGTGCCTTATACCATCAAAAGATTATGTGGGAAGGGGAGGATCGTCTCAGCCTGAGTGAGATCTGGAGAACAGAGTGAAGAGCCCTGCTCTGCACTGACTCATCACTCATGCAGCAATATTTACTGAGAGCATGCTAGATGCCAGCTATTGGTCCATAAAAAAAAATTAGAGTCAAAAGTAATAAAAAATATATGAAGAATATTTAAAAATTAGTTACCTATTACTCTGCCAATTTAAATGTCACCCTATCTTCTCCAGATTCCAAAAATGTGCTTTGCCATCCACACACGCTGGCAGACACTGCAGAGACCAGCGTGAGAGCCTCCAGCCAAATAGCATCACTAGCCATGACTTCACAACACAGGAAGCTGTCTGCCCATCACCTGGTGCAGAGCCTCCTCTCTTTCTCTCGTCCCTGAGGGCTACACACCTCCACACATCCAAGTGCCAGCTTTACGTTCCATAGATTCAGTGTAATTGGAGGCTTTTGGTTTCTTTCCAGATGAAAGGAACCATGGGTAAGCAATAGCTCACCAGTGAGTGAGGCAGTGGGTGAATTACCTGGTTTCTGGTTTTGAAGTTTAATGAACTCTTATGAGGTAGACAAAGGAGAAACACATTACTGACTTGCCTCTCATAAAAAGGGATATTCTGGAGGTTGTTGGCTTCTAGACCCAGATCCTGGATGACTGGCAGCTGGCTATGAATCTTATATGGCTTAGCATCTTTATGATGATGTAGGTGCCAGCTGGATTTAGATGACACTCTTAAGGGAGTCTCAGAATCTCCTCTGGAGCTGTACTCACTACCTCTGTGGGCCAAGACACATCTCCTAAATTTATCAAAGATCTATCATACATTGCCTACCAAACATCCAAGTCTCTCAGGGACTCCTGCTTAGATGCTTACACCTTCTAGGACCGACAGGTATTGGGCCATAGGCAATAGGGCCCAGGTCACATGTTGATAGTGCATGATCTTCCAGAGAAGACTGAATTAAGTAGTGACATTTCCTGTATTATCCAGGCTGTAGAGAGATCTTTGGCAATAGGAGAATTTTCTGGATAAGGGGATCCTCCTACTCCATCAGGTTACATTACAAGCTCCATCCGGGAGCCACTGCGGGCTTACTCTCTCCCCACCCCGCTCCCTGATTCTCCACCTTTTGTTTTGTGTTGAAAACATCTGTCCTTCAGCAGCAGTGGCTCTTACTTGGGATTAAGGAGGGGGAGGTGCATATTCTCTTAGGGTAGGTGGGTCAGAATCCCGTAGGTAAGCACTTTGAACCTCCCCCTCCCAGTGTGATTCTGATGTCCCCCAAGTTGTGAGCCCACTTGATAATCACTACAGGACTTAGAGCTCTGGAGTATGGAAGAGCACAGACTCCCCAATCAGCTACGTGTCTTAGAGCTGTTTCTCCACCCAACTTGGACAGAAGCCTCCCAGACAGATGATGTCAGTGCAACTGGAGAGAAGACTTGTTAAAATCTGTGCTCTCACTGGCTGAGAAAACTTTTCCCGGAACCCTCAGGAACTGATGGTGGGAATGTGGACCGGGGTGGCCATTCTGGACAGCAATTTGGCAGTACTTGGTGAAATTAAGTGCGCCTACGCCCTATGACCCAGCCATCCCTCTCTGGAGTCTATACCCCAGAGAAACTCAGGCCCAGGTCCAATAAGGAATGCGTACAGGGTCTCCATGCAGCACTGGGTGCAGCAATAGTAATCATGAAGGTGATGATAATGACAGCTAACACTTGTTGGGAGCTTGTGCGTGCCCAGTACTTTATTTGTTCTCAGCCCTCTACGTGGTAGATACGACTACTATCTCTTTTTTAGAAATGAGAAGCTGAAGTGTGGGAGGTTGAGTGAATGGGCTCAGTTCCCACTGTTGGTAAATGGGAATGATGCCAGTCAGTCTGGCTCCGGAACACCACTAACCATTGTGTTTTATGGTTTATCTCTGTGTCCATCATTGAGAAATGAATGAGTGAATGTAGGATACTGTTAATCAAGGACACAGAACTCCTACAAACATAGAGCTGAGTGAAAAAAAGAAGTAAAAAAAATGAGTTCCCTATCCACTGCTTGCTCTCTCTCTCTCTCTCTCTCTCTCTCTCCATATAGCTCTTTACACATAGGTACCCTCATATTTAAAATATATACAAAGACAGTATAACAGGGGTGCCTGGGTGGCTCAGTCAGTTAAGCGTCTGACTTCAGCTCAGCTCATGATCTCACAGTTTGTAAGCTCAAGCTCTGTGTCAGGCTCTGTGCTGACAGCTCTAGGAACCTGGAGCCTGCTTAGGATTCTGTGTCTCTCTCTCTCTCTCTGCCCCTCCCTGACTTGCGCTCTCTCTCTCTCTCTCAAAAATAAATTTAAAAAAACCTAAATTAAGAAAAACTAAAAAAAAAAAAACCCAAAGACAATATAACATCATAAAATTTCAAGTGTATCAATATACACACACATCCAAGTACATGTTAATGAGTATCTGGGGTGACGACGAGTGGGAGCCAGGGATGAAGCCAGAGATGAGGAGGAAACATGTAAGACAAAACTAAATAAAACAAGAAAAGACTTTGCTTAGATGGTGATGATTGGGTAGCGTTAGCTGAGGAAGTGCTCAACTCTGCTCTCTTCTCCTGGGGTTCCTATTTCCTCCCCATAATTCCCTTCATGAAAGTAGATGCACCTTTAGACAGGGACAAAGAAGACTCTCTTCCTCATTTTCTTCCTTAGGGCTTCCTCCAGCAATATGTGTGCATTCTACCGGTTTTTTATTTCACCTAAAAATAGAAGTCTACTTCCTTCCATTTTGCAGTTGAAAAGAAAAGCTGTTCAGAGAGATAGTGACCCTGCAAATCATCAGCAGAACTGACACTTGACCCAGGTCCCTAAGCTTGAAGCTACAGTCCTGTGGTTTATAACACACCCACTGCAATGGTCCTAGCACTTACCAGTTTCCTGTGTAGAAACAGCCATTGTTTCCATGAATCAGAGGAATTTTGGAGGAATTTCCCTGGCATTGTTTGATGAAGACCTCAGAGCAAAGACAAATAAATTCAGGAATGATAATAAAATTATTTTTTTTTAAATGTTTTATTTATTTCTAGGAGAGAGAGAGAGAGACAGCGTGAGCAGGGGAGGGTCAGAGAGAGAGGGAGTCACAGACTGAAACAGGCTCCAGGCTCTGAGCTGGCAGTCAGCACAGAGCCCGACGCGGGGCCCGAACCCACAAACGCGAGATCATGACCTAAGCGAAAGTCGGACGCTTAACCGACTAAGCCACCCAGGTGCCCCGATAATAAAATTATTTTAACTAAATCTTCCTAGGGTGACATGGGAATAGAACATTACTGCAAACCTTTTGAGATATTTAGTCATTTACATTTCATGTATCTCTGAAAGTGGCTGAACTTAACACTTGGCATTATTGAGGACATGCCCACACACCAGGGCGTGCTTCTCTGTGAATGAACATCTCACTCTGTTCCTCCCGGAGTACCTAGAAATGTGAATTCCAGTGTTTCCTAGCAAATTAAATTTGTGCATAGCTCACATTACCATATATCATTGTTTCCTATACGGATGGAGAATTCATTTATAGTTAATGTTGTAATCAGACAGACTTCAGGGAATGATTCAACAGGGCAATATTTGGCAAATGTGCAATGACTATAAAGTGCAGTTACTCATTTGTCCTGTTTTGAGAGTCACGTTGGCATGGGAATTCCACTTCTTTCAACCCTTGAATGTTTTATTCTCACAACCCTTATTTATAAGTTGCCCGCTGTCTGTCTGACAGTGACGGAAGACACAGCTCTGGTTGGGGGACAAATTGTCCATGAAACTGACCACACAAAGGTACATGGGGACAACCAGCAGGACTGGGCAGCCCTAACTGTGGTTGCTGGTTAAAGCAGGGCTCTTCATAAAGTATGTGAAGAGCCTGCATCAGGGTCTGAAACAAAATGTGAGTGCGGTTCAGAGGGTCAGAGAGGAAGGGTCAAGAAGGCAGTGTAGCAGCCCCCCTCCCACCTCGAGTTGTAAAGTCAGAGGTGAGGAAGAGAGTGAGGTGGGTGGGAGAGGTGAGGACAATGGAGAAGGAACCATGAAGGGGAGGGAAGGGTAAGTCAGGAGGTGAGGGGCCAGGCTTGTTCTGCTGCACGTGCATAGGACTGACGCTGCACGCAAGGCTCATGCTGGCTTATACTCACTGTGGGTCTGAAAGCCTGAGTTCCCGGATGTGTGCTTTCAGCTCTCTTTAATCACTTTAATCAATGGAGCAGGGTGTCAGGCAGCAGAGGAAATTTTCCAGGGGGCAATTGTCAGGATGCTCAGCCTCAGGCAGTTCAGGGAAGGATGTCCCAAGTGCACAGAGAACTCCCATCCATGAGCCTTTGCACTAACCATTCCGCTCACCTGGATAGCCCTCCTCTCTTCTCTCCAGCGCGCTAGACCTGCGCTGTCCAAAACAGGGTCACTAGCCACATGTGCACTTGAAGTGCAGATGTACTGTTGGTATGAAATACACACAGGCTTTCAAAGACTTGGTGTTAGAAAAATGAGCTCATGAAGAATTATTTTTATATTTACTACATGTGGAAAGGATGATTTTTTGGACATATCCATTTACGTAATTAGTTCGCCTCTTCTCTCTTTTCCAAATGTGGCTACTAGAAAACTTAAAAACACCTATGTGGCTCCCATAGCATGTCTACTGACAGCCCTGCCTTAATTTTGTGGAGACTTCCCAAGGCTGCACAGCACAGTAGTTACGTTTCCAAGGTCTGGAGCCAGGCTGTTGGAGTTCAAGTGCTGGGTTCAGATCTTGCCACTTCACAGCTGGTGCCTGGAGCTGAGTGCTTACTCTCTCCATGCCTTACTTGTCTTCTCTCTCACATGTGTACCTGCCTCTTGGGCAAGTGCAAGGCTCAGATGCAGTCTCTGCTGCCTCCTTGAGGCTGCTGCATGCCATCCGGCTTCATGAAACTTCTTTCTGGCAGGACACAGGGCCCTGGCTGTCTGCAGGCCCCAAGCACACTTGGTTTCAAGATGTGTAAGTCATTTCATGAATTCACAGAATTTCTCATGGAGTTGTGCCTAACTGCCTCCTCATTGCCTACCTGACTGTTCCGCCAACGGCCAGAGTCCTGGAGGGGATGATGCATCCCCTGCCACAAAGGCTGCAGAGTGCTTCATCGTCTGGAAGAGTCACGCACAGTGCTACATCTCACAGCTCCCCGCGATGCCCTGCTCTTCCAGGGGTTATGTTGAGGGTGGAGGAGGTTCCCCTTGGTTTATAAGGAAACTTATCTTACATTGACCTACATACAATACATGTGGAAAAATACAATATTCATAAGTGAACAAATCGATGAGTTTATAAAATTTTTGCAACTTTCATAAAATCAAGAAAAGGATCATGAAAATCTTTCCGGCAGTCCCCTATTGTCCCTCTCAGTCATCTGCCCTCCCCTAAAGTTGACCACTGTCTTGCCCTTGATCATCATAGACTGTTTTTGACATTTCAACTTTGTGTACATGAAATTGTACTCTTGTATTGGACTTCCTTCACTCAGCATTTTGTTTGTGCGATTCACCCACGTTGTTACAGGAACGGGAGTGGGCCTTCATTTGTACTGCTGAATAATTTTCCATTTGTATAAATGTATCACAGTTTCCTTCTTCATTCTGTTGTTAATGGACATTCAGACTATTTTCAGTTTGGGACTCTTGTGAACAACACTGCTCTGACTATTCTGTGCACTAAGGAGTGGAATTTGGGATTATACGAAGCGCATGCGTACATCTGTAGTAGATACTCCTAAATCCATTTCCAAAGTGTTCATACCAATTTCCACTCCCATTGGCAATGTACAAGAGTTCCAGCTATTCCGTATCTTCACCAACATTTTTTTTCTCCCCATTTAGACGACTAGGAGTGGTTTTAATTTGCATTTCCCTGATGTGTGTGCTCCTTTTCATATGCTTAGTGGCCATGTGGATATCTTCTTTGTGTAGTTCAAGTCTTTGGCCACCTGCCCCACTCCCTTGACATTCTATTAATTTGGGTTACCCTGGGTTGCAAGTATCTTTTCCCAGTCTGTAGTTGGTCTTTCATGCTCTTAATGGTGCCTTTTTATGAGCAGTTCTTAAATGTAATAAGTCTAATCAATCTTTTCCAGTAAGAGTTAGTTATTTTTGTAATCTGTTTAAGATACCTTTGCCTACTTGATATAGCCAGTTTAAAGTTAGGAAATGTCACCCAACCATACCACAGTGCTGGAGACTAAAAGTTAACAACAACTTGCCATTGTAACAATTCTGGAAACCATCTGACAAACCGAACCATTTGTGTTACCATTCTAAATAATGTAAGTTCTGTGCCTTGATTCAATTCCCTCTTTCTCCACTTCCCCAAACGCCATACTCAGATTCAAATGCTTGCTCTGTGGCCTTTCTTTCCTTATTTGTCCTTCCCATCCCCACCCACACACCCCACTCCAGGGTTACCTTTGTGTTCTATTTTAAACTCTCATGGGATCGAGGTTGGGGGGGGGTCTCCTTTGTATTTAGTAGTAACAAGAATTACTACTAGTTACTGAGAACTTACAATATGCTAAGTGCCTTCCATGTGTTTCCTCATTTAATGTCATGAAAAACTCCTCATCAGATACCTACCAGCATATTTTCAGATGAAAAAAAAAAAGTGAGGTTTAGGAAGGTCAAGGTTTCTAGCTAGAAAGCTACGGAGCCAAGATTCAAACTGAGGTCCACCTGACCTTAAAGTTGGTGCTCAGAGCCTTCACATCATGCCTCCCCTCCCAGCCCTTAGATTAGCCCTTTAGTCTCGATGAGGCCCCACACCTTTGATCCAAGATAGAAAGCCCGTTTGGAATTGCTTTGGACTTCGAGTCAACTTCTGAGCAGTTCAATAGCCTTCAGGCCAAGGGGGATCCTCCCTTTTCGCTTCAGCCCAAGATGGGGGTGAGCCAGCCCTTCTCTCTGCATGCTCCTCCTCCCTCTAATGCACCCCTTTTCCTCTCTCCTGCCTCCTCGCCTTCCAAATGTTAGGTCCACCATAGCCTCCTCCTGCCCAGCTAGAGCTTTCTGCATCCTGCGGGGCCGGGCAGGCAGTGAGCCAATCTAGTGTGTGGCCGCAGGTATTAAGAAGTCCTCATGAGTCAAAACTTACAGAAAATTGCAAATGGGAACTCAGCGAGAGCAGGGGAAGGATCTTTGAGGTGACTGAGATGGCAGGTTGGAGGATGCAGGGACATTCTTTTGAAATAATTCTTCAAAAGAGAGAGAAACAAACCACAAGAGGCTCTTAATCTTAACGACAGAGGAAAAAAAGGGAGCATCGATGGAGGGGAGGGGTGGGGGATGGGCTAGACGGGTGATGGGTATTAAGGAGGGTACTTGTTGGGATGAGCACTGGGTGCTGTATATAAGTGATGAATCACTAAATTCTACTTCTGAAACGAGTATTGCACTGTATGTTAACTCATTAAAATATAAATAATAAAAATAGACAAATAAAACTTCTAAAAAGTGAAACAAAATAATTCTTCATGGTATAAAAACATTGCTATTGCTACTGTGTGAAGAGAGATGCAAAGTCCCCACCCCTGGCTTCCTGCAATCCAATCCAGACCAAGAAACATGAATATAAGCGCGAGGCTCCTGAGAAGACTGATCTCACATTTGTCCTGCCTTTCTCACTTTTATGTGCTTTTATGCCATGACCTCATCCAATTCCTGGAGGGATCCTTGTGTGGTCAAGAAGGCAGAGGCAGGTGGTCCATTTTGTGGTTGTACAAGCTGACCTTTCGGGAGGCTGATAACTTGCCTCTATTAGTTCAAGTAAACGATATCAGGCCAAGAACTGGAGTTCAAGACTCCATATTTCTAGCCCAGTGTTTTTCCACTGGATCTTGCTGCTTCTTTAGCAAGGACGACTAACATTTAAATACAGGAAAGTGTCATCGGGTGGGAGCGATGGCACGAGAGAAGCTCAAAGAACAGGAAGGAGGCTGCCTCTCAGCCCCATGGGAGGAGGAAGGGGGATGGTAAGGGCTGAGCACCCCACACGCCATGCCACACCGCACTGAGGTCGGGGAGCCCCAGCAGCTGAGGAGACCCGGGGGGCTGCTGAGTGCCTCTCGGTTCCTTCTGCCTGACACTCTCAACCTCCTTCTTATACGTTCTCTGTGAGGTTTACAGAGAACCTCAAGAAAGGTGGCAAGAAAGGTGAGAAAATGTCAAGTGTCCCCAGACGAAGGGAAGTAAAGAGACCTGTGGCTTCAGCTCAACAGCTTGGACGGCAGCCTTCTGAAGATACTGCCAGAGATCAAATACAAGGCAGATGAACCGCACATGCTCTCCTTGCACAATTCAGCATGTGGTTTACTGGACACTTCCTCAGGAAAGACGCTTGCAGCATGTGTAGATCAAGCGATACAGGTGACTAAGAACATAAAGCAAGACTTTTTCATGTTTGAATTACAGCCGCCTATCATCTAACCTAACACAGGGGGCTCTATGTATGTATGAGATTATTAACTGAAATATTCAAAAGCAGGCACCTGACTTGCTCAGTGCGTGGAGCATGTGGCTCTTGATCTTGGGGTTGTAGGTTCAAGGGCCCTGCTGGGTGTAGAGATCAGTGAAAAATAAAAACCTTAAAAAGTATATACTCAAAAACAGAAGCTCTAAAATAGGAAGCTATGTTTTAAAAAAAAGTGAATTGCTCACCCCTTTGTTACACTCAAGCCGGAAAGAAATGGAAGTCTCTAGTTCTTTTTTTTTTTTAACAGAGAAAATAAAATTATTATTTTTATTTTTTTATTATTATTTTTTCTATCCCTAGAATTTATTCTTTCTCTGCCCATCTTTCATTTATTTTTTTAAAATAATTTACTGTCAAGTGGCCATCGCTAGCTAACGGCAGCTCGGCCTCTAGCTCGCCAAGCTCCACTTGAGGAAGAGGGGCGTAAGGGGGTCTCAGGACCATGGCTTGGACAAAGCAGATTGCCAGCAAATGGATCGGTGGTAAAGCACCGAGGAAGCAACTGGCTACAAAACCCTCTACCAAGACTGCGCCCTCTACTAGAGAAGCGAAGAAACCTCATCCTCACAGTTGAGGTACGTGGCATGGGAGAAATTAGAAGTTATCAGAAGTCCACTGAACTTCTGGCCCCCAAAATTCCTTTCCAGTGTGTGGTATAAGAAATTGTTCAGTCCTTCAAAATATATCTCGGCGCCTGGGTGGTTCAGTCACTTAAGCATCTGACTTCAGCCCGGGTCATGATCTTGCGGCTTGTGAGTTCAAGCCCCGCAAGCCCCGCATCCGGCTCTACGTTGACAACTCAGAACCTGGAGCCTGCTTCGGATTCTGTGTCTCCCTCTCTCTGCTCCTCCCCCACTCGCATTCTCTCTCTCTCTCTCTCATAAATAAATAAACATTTTTTAAAAAAACAACATATCTGTGCTACAAGAGCACGGCTATCGGAGCTTTGCAGGAGGCAAGCGAGGCCTATCTGGTGGGCCTCTTTGAAGACACCAACCTGAGTGACATCCATGCCAAACGTGTAACAATTATGCCAAAAGACATCCAGCTAGTGCGCATACGTGGAGAACATGCTCAAGAACCATTCTGATGGAAAACATTTCATTCTTAAAAGAAGTTGTTTTTCTCTTCCTCCTGTTATTGGTAGCTCTGACCCTTAGATATTTTTTCCTGTGGGGTCAAAAGGTACCTAAACATATGATTCCAAATGGAAAAATAGGGGACAGAAATCAGGTATTGGCAGTTTTTGCATTTTCATTTGTGTATGAATTTTTAATATAAATGTGGGGACATAAAGCATTTATGCAAGTCAAAATGTTTCGGTGAACTTGTTTCAGCAATTCAACTTTGTAACAACAATAAATAAACCTGTTAAATTTTTCTCCACAACAGCATTTGGATTTTTTTTAAAAGCAAGTAAATTTCTTATTGATGGCAAAAAAATAAATAAATTATTGTCAAGTTAGCTAACATGCAGTATATACACTGTAGTCTTGGCTATGGGAGTAAATTCCCATGAGTCATCACTTACATATAACACCCAGTGCTCCTCCCAGCAAGTGCCCTCCTCAATGCCCATCACCCACTTTTCCCATGCCCCCCATGAGCCCTCAGGTTTGTTCTCTGTATTTAAGAGTCTCTTATGGTTTGCCTCCCTCTATGTTTGTAACTTATTTTCTCTTTGCAGCGCTATCAACAATAACCAAATTATGAAAAGAACCCCAATGTCCATCAACTGACGAACGGATCAAGAAGATGTGGTTTATGTATCCAATGGAATACTACTCGGCAATGAGAAAGAATGAAATCCTGCCATTGGCAGCAGTGTGGATGGAACTGGAAGATATTATGCTACATGGAACATATCAGTCAGAAAAAGACAGGTATCACATGTTTTCTCATATGCGGAACTTGAGAGACTTAGCAGAAGACCATGGGGGAGGGGAGGGAAGAATAAATTACAAACAGAGAGGGAGGCAAACCATAAGAGCCTCTTGATCTTCTCGTGGTCATCCCCCTGGACTGATACTTTCCAAGAAGACGCCTTTGGATCAAAGCCAGAGTCTCTGGCATTTATGCCAGAGGCTGCAATTGTGGGGGCGCAGCTTAGGAATTTAGGAGAGCGGTGTTGGGGGTGGACAAATCTATTTGTGGGGTGTGGTATGATGTGGTGTGTGTGTGAGTTTGGCAGAACTGTGAAGGGCTAGTCTGTTTCTGGTAGCTGCCCAGATATCCGCCTTTCCCACCACTGCGCTGCTTTTCCCAACCTGCCTCAAGTCTCTAAAATCACCTCCACTCCACCCTGGGTTGCACTCCTATCACAGGATTTGTAAACATTTCTGATTGTGACCAAGGAAAATATGTTTTGCCTTACACACACACACATTTTTAAATAAAGTTTCTGAAACAGTATCTACATATAGCATCTACTTTATACTTTGACATTTTCTATTTTATTATCTCCTTTTATTTAAAAAATGCTGAGCTCCACCCACCAAAGTTATTTTTTACAATCCATGGCTTTTCATGAAGTATTCCTTCATCTCATCCCAAGAAAGGTATAAGTAAGTAAGGTCTATTTTTGTTTTGCTTTCCTTTGTTTGTTGATAAGCATTAATGTTTCACCACAGCTTGAGCTTTTTGTTGAGTTTTGCCCATGAGCTCCAGAAGGCTCTCTGGGCAGCCTGGGTAAAGGGAAGAGGTAGGTAGACCCTCTATTTCCTCCTTCCCAGGAGAGTGGTCCCCAAGACTCTGAGGTGCTGCCCTGCGAGCAGCATGAGAGAGACTTGAGCAGCAGTGGGTGCGCCTCTAAAGCACACAAGTCAGATGAGACTGTGCAGTGGGTGTGAGTTGGACTAGCTTTTCCAACATTTGAATTCTGAATTACTTTATCATGTTAATATAATACCATTATAAGTTTCTTGAAACACAGCATCAATATGGTTTATCACAGCCATTTTTTTAAAGAAATCTTTTTAATGTTTATTTATTTTTGAGAGAGGAGAGAGAGAGAGAGAGAAAGAGAGAGAGAGAGAGAGAGAGAGAGAGAATATTCAAGCACGAGCAGGGGAGGGGCTGAGAGAGAGGGAGACATAGAATCCAAAGCAGGTTCCAGGCTCTGAGCTGTAAACACAAAGCCTGATGTGGGGCTTGAACTCACCAGCCATGAGATCTTGACCTGAGTTGAAGTCAGAGGCTTAACTGAGCCAGCCAGGTGCCCCAACAGCCATTTCTATTTTAAATTTCATTTACTTGAAGAATGAAAAAGGACTTGCAGGCTCAAGTTCAAGGGTTGCCTATCCTTTTTCTAGATAGAGAGTGAGACATCACTGGTACAGCTGAGCCTGGTAGGTGGAGACTTAAATTGTCTCAGAAGGGTTAAAGGAGGCATTTGGGGGAGGAAGGCAAGAGCTACAGTGAGAAAAGTTGTGGGGTAAAATAGGGGCACCTGACTGGCTCAGTCAGGAGAGCACCTGACTCTTCATCTTGGGGTTGTGAGTTCAAGCCCTGCATTGAGTGCAGAGATTACTTAAAACAAAACAAAACAAACCCAAAAACAAACAAAACAAACAGCTAAAATAAGGCTGTTATGGGATTGTCAATTGAGAAAGTGGAGAATGCAGAGTTCGGCTCACAACAATAAAGAACATAGAAGGCCAAACAAGAACATTAAAGGTTGTTAAACACTGATCCTAAACCAGTGCAACATATGAAAGAGAAAGGACAGTATTCCTCTCTAATGACTCTGGTGTGTAAAAATAAGCAGGCTTTTCTTTCTTCCTTTTCTTCCTTTTCTTCCTTTCTTTCTTTCTTTCTTTCTTTCTTTCTTTCTTTCTTTCTTTCTTTCTTTCTTTCTTTCTTTCTTTCTTTCCTTCTTCCTTTTGGCTCAACTTCCATTTATCAAGCATCTGCTCAAATTGAAGGAATTTGCCAAGGTCATGCAATTTAGAACTGGAATTAAATCCAGATTTTTCTGATCCCAAAGGCTGTGTCCTTTTTACAAAATCCCATCAATACCCTAAATGATTTCCAATCTAGTGGAGGCTGTAGGTAGTTTTTTCTTCTTTCTTTTTTATATTTTTCAATTTTTTCTAGTGATCATGAATTGGTTTTATCATGAAAAGCAAACTCAATATATTCTATTTTTAAAAAACAGTACCCACCAGGGAATTATTTCCAGTTTCAGAAGGAAACAATTTCAACTATCTCAAACTATTTTGCCCATGCTGGTTTATTCTACCTCTAAATATTTCTTCAGATTGGAATGTATTGTATATTTGAGAAGTGCCTTACTCTAACACACACCTTCATTTGGTTGTGATGGAGCCATCTTTTTTTTAAAGCTTATTTATTTATTTTGAGAGAGAGATGGGAGGGGCAGAGAAAGAGGGAGACAGAGAGAATCTCAAGCAGGCTTCACACGTCAGCACAGAGCTCGATGCAGGGCTCAATCTTATGAGCCATGAGATCATGACCTTGAGCCGAAACCAAGAAAACCAAGAATTGGACACTTAACCAACTGAACCACCTAGGTGCCCTGGAGCCATCTTTTTTAGGCTCAATTCCATTTGCTTTTTTTCTCCCCATTAGGGGAAGCACAGATGAACTTACTAGCTCTTTTTTAAAAAATGTTTTTATTTATTTCCAAGAGAGAGAGAGACACCGCGAGTAAGGGAGGGTCAGAGAGAGAGGGAGACACAGAATCTGAAAATAGGCTCCAGGCTCCAAGCTAGCTGTCAGCACTGAGCCCGACGCAGGGCTCGAACCCACAAACTGTGAGATCATGACTTGAGCCAAAGTCATCATGACCTGAGCGGNAAAGAAAGTAACCAGAGTTAAAGATTTAATTATTGAGCTTACAGAGTGGTTAATAGCAGTGACTGGGGGCGCCTGGGTGGCTTAGTCGGTTAAGCGTCCGACTTTCGCTTGGGTCATGATCTCGCAGTTCGTGGGTTCGAGCCCCGCGTCGGGCTCTGTGCTGACTGCCAGCTCAGAGCCTGGAGCCTGTTTCAGTCTGTGACTCCCTCTCTCTCTGACCCTCCCCTGCTCACGCTGTCTCTCTCTCTCTCCTAGAAATAAAAAAAAAAAAAAACATTTAAAAAAATAGCAGTGACTGAAGAGTTCTGATCTTTGCAAGCCTGTGTCCATAGAGAAGCTTTCTCTTTGTCATCAAAAGGCACTACAATAAAGCAGATCTAAGTAAATTCAAGAAGAGGGCCACAGAAACAGAGAGGTCAGGCTTGACCTCAAAACTTGCCTTCTTCACAACTTTTCTTTTTTAACTGGCCTCGGTCCTGGGCGATTCTCCTCATTGCATTCATCTTCACATGTGAATTGAGCAATCATGACTTCATGCTGTTGGGATCCACAGGTCCTTCAAGAAGACACTGTGTGCCTGGACTCTTCAAATCTCACACCCTGAGACAAACTCACTCAAATGAACACGCAGAAGGAACAAAAAGCAAATGTGCCTTAACCAAACATATGAGCATGATCATTTGGTCAGATGAAACCACCGTCTCCGCCCCTTGCTAGTCCTCCACCAATAGTGTTTGTATTTTATACTTGCTTAAAAATAGACAAACAAGCAAGGAAACAAACAAAACCAGTTCTATTTTGTATGTGCTAGCTTGGCTCTCAAGGCACAATGGGGAGAGAAGTATCATAGCCTTCCAGTCTTTCACTGGATGATATTTGGAATCATGAAGCAATGGGCAAAGGAGACTAGTCCTTGGACCCAGATCTTTGCTGGTTTCCCCACAGATGATAGAGACGAATAGCAGTGGCCCAGATAGGTCTAAGGAGCATAGCATGTGCAGACTGAATAAACTAAATCTGAGGTGCTGCACAAAGCACCTGGAAAGTGTCCCAAGAAAGCTAAGCATCTGAGAACATGTATGGGCCATTTCATTAAACAAATATCAAAGATGCAAGAAGAAGCATACAGAAGAAATGCTGCTGTAGCCACAGCTATAATGAAGGTGTCTAGAGAGCACCCTAGAAGTGAAAGTTGGTCAGGGTCTGGGTCTATCTCCATGCTCTTGTGATCTTGGGGATAAACTATTCTACTTAAAGATATCTCCAGATGACAACTTAGAAGTTTTCTGCAATATGACAGAAGGCCAAAGAAGAATCATAAGGGGGACTGGGAAGAGCATATGGAGATTTCCTTTGGGAGGAAGATATGCATTACTGTAAAAGTGGCAAAAACCATAAGGCAGCTTCCTATCTGGTGTAATGCCAGAGTGCAGTTCTCGCAGGGAGCCATTCTTAAAGGATATAATCATTTAGTGGGATTCATGGTCTCAGATCAAATGCAACCAACCAATTAAGCACAGACATGGACCAGAGGAATTCTGGTCATGACAACGGCAGAGAAAATCAATCAGGGGGCCATCCTTTTCTTGGGTCTAAGAATGTAATTTTAAGTTAGAATCTGAATCAAGTCCCTTATTATGGGTGCCTCCATTCTGATTCCTTTCTCTGGAATGATGCCCTTGCCAGCCGCTTTGGCAAGTAAGGCCTTTGATCAGGACAGACATTTACCCAATTCAAAAAGTATTCTTTCATTGTCTCTCCTTCCCCACCTCCTCCCCACTATCCTGTCCCCCATTTTCTCTCCTCTTGGGAAGACCAATCCGAGGTATCCTGGGCTCTGATCTCAGTTGTAGCCTGTGCCAATAGAATGGTGGTAGAACACACTGCTTTGCTCAGGTCTTGCTGTCAAGCTTTACTCTGCTACAATTATAGAGAGGTAAACCTTTTCTAATGTTTCTTGCAAAATTGAGAAATATGCATACCTAAAGGTATAAACTGTTATTTCTCCTTTGCTGTTCACACAAACATTATCTTTCAGAAGTGATTTCGCTAAGAAAAAATTGAACAGACTCTGCTTATAAAATGGCACATTATAACCCTTTGCTGAGCCACGAGTGCAGAATAATAGACGGAATATACCAAATGCCATATCTGGGGTAATGGAATGGAATATGGAGTGAGATTAAAAGCATTTGACACTTCCTTATTTTTAGACGCAATTCATTGAGTGGCCTTGATTCCTATAAATTCTGGTGGTTTAGGGTCTTGCTTGGGAGTAATTACTCTTGAAGTTTATATTGACAGAAAATGTTGGTGAGATGGGGCAGTCTCTTAACAAAGAGAAAATGTGGAGCCCTGAGGGAATTGGTATTTGTTTCTAGAGGCTTCTTTGTTAGCTTCATGGGAAAAAAGATTAAGAGTGGTAATTTTTTTACAGGGCTAATTTATTGCATCTCATCTTTGGATTCTTTGTTGCCCTTTGGGAATTATTTAGGATGTTGATTACTTGATTTAGTGACAGGTTTTTTGGGGTTTTGGGTTTTGGGGTTTTTTTGAGCCCCACATTTACTTTAAGAGCGTCTGGCCAGAGGAATCAAAGACAGATGAAATTGGCTGAAGTTCTAATCCATACCACAATAAAGTGTTTTCAAAGAGTCAAGTTTGACATGTCTTAAGTTTGCTAACTTCCTGTAATGTCTTCTCCCGTATTGTGAGTCCACACCAAAGGCAAAGGAAATGATGGCATTTCCTTTAACTGTGAGTGGGATTTTAGGAGAGATTTTTGTGGTTGTTGTTAACAATGCTCATATATGATAAGTACATCTCCCAAATGATGATGGCATAATGTCTGCTGCTGTACTTGAATTTCATCAGTGTCCTGGGTCAGTCACGTGTGCACCTGTTAGTAGATTAAAGTTAGGTGGGCAGTGGGATACCATTCATTTTTATGTCACCAACTCCTAAGTCAATTCTTTTCACCTAGTAGAAAAAAAAACGTTTTCTTATTTAAATTAATGATGGACTCTGATATTCTCCTCAGCTCCAGTGTATACCAAGCTCAAGACGATGCAAATAAATCTGAAGGAATAGGACACAGAGAGTCTGTAGTGGGATGAATGGTGGCCCCTCAAAAACGTATGTCCTTGCCTTAATCTTTGGAACCTTGAATGTGACTTTACTTGGAAAAGAGGTCTTTTCCAGATATAATTAAGTTAAGGATCTTGAGCTGATATCGTCCTAGATTATCCAGATGGGGCCCAAGCCAAATAATAGTTGTCCTATAAGAGACACACAGAGGACAGACACATGCAGAGGGGGAGGTGAGGTGAAGATGGAAGCAGAAGTTGGAGTGAAGTCAGAGAGCACCAGTAATTGCTGGCAGGTCCCCAGAAGCTACCAGAGAGCCATGGAACTGATTCTCCCTCAGAACCTCCAGAAGGAACGAAGGCTGCTAACACTTTGACTGTGGACTTCTAGCCTCCAGCATTGTGAGAGAATACATTTTTGTCACTTTAAGCCACCCAGTTCATGATAAATTTTTTATGGCAGCCACAAGACACTGCTACAGGATCTATGGAAAGTCCAGAGAAAGCAGACTTTTTTCCAAAGTGATGTCAGACCATCACTGTGAAACTGACAATTCTCATTCCATTGTAGGGATAGGTAGACAGGCCAAACAGGCCGGCCACAGTGGTCACCCCAGGCGCTGTACTCTACTGTGAAGTTCACTCAATAAGGACTTCCTGTTTCAGAGTTCTGGCCCAGCTTTACCTTGGACAATATACCCTTTCTTTCTGGACTTCATTTTCCTTGTTACAAAATGGAGGTGCTCTTGCTGCATGCTACATATTTCACAGAAATTTCTGAGACAGAGTGGAGGAGCATGAGTTGGTGGAGGGAGTGTATGCAACAGAGGATAACTTGAGTGGCACCATTTGAGGCTTGGCTAGTAAAGCAGTGAACAGTATGTGATGTTTCGATTGTGTGAGAGCCTCCTACCAGTGGGTTTGTGACTCCTACAGCATTTTGGAGAGGGGGAGCTTGCTCACTTCTTTTCCAGCCAAACCCAGACCAAAGCTGATGCATTACATTTATAGGAGGAATTAAGTCTTCAGCTGATGACACATCTGTGTCAGCTAGAGTGCCTACAGCTGTGTCAATATAAATTGTAACCAAGAATATTGTAAGCCAGAAAATTGGTCTACCCGAAGGAACATCAGTCCCGAGAGAGGCCACCTGGGGCCTAAGCTTTTGCATGGAAGTTTAGAGCTCCCACTTGGGCCCCATGAACTGAGCCATCTTAGATGCTGTCCAGCTAGCTTGGAACCAAGCAACCACTGTCGAAGTGATAGGGACTCTTTGGAGGCTCCCCCTGCTCATCCTAAAGGACGGGGCACAGGAGCACCCAAGACAGGTGCTGGGCCTGCCCTTGAGGGCCCACAGCAGAAGACAGCTCTGAGTTCTCTCGAGCTCCCCATTATGCCTCTTGTCTGGGTGCCGGGGAGTTGTAACAGGAACTGAGCAGCACTTCCTTGATCACCCAGTTTATCCACGGTCTACTAACAGAATTCAGGTTTCTGAAGGATACTTTCCACAGAGCACCCATGGCAGATACACAGACGTCTGCGAAGCAGGCAAAGCTTATCCCACATAGTCCCTCCTAGCACAGGATCTAGCATCTCGTAGTCCAGTTGGAATATTGGCTTCGTCTTCACTCACTGTGGGATGTTACTTTTCTTAGTCTCAGTTTCCACGTTGTAAACTAATACCACCTAACACATAGGACTGTTGTAAATATTAAATTCAATAATATAGATGAGTGGTTTAGCACTGGAAGTAAAGGCACAAAACATGGTAAACACTTGAAGAAGAAGTCAGCTGTTTATAAAAATAAAAGACTGATTTCTGTGTCCCTTTGTTCTTCTTCTTCTTCTTCTTTTTTTTTTTTTTTTTTTTGTGTCTTTCTNNNTTTTTTTTTTTTTTTTTTTTTGGTGTCTTCCTAAAGGCTCACTGTCCTCAACCTTTCAACACACACATTTCTGATATCTCCAGACTTATTTCCCATAACTAACACCACTGCATGCCTCAAAGAAATAAAATAGCCCTCCCTGGTTTTTTTCTTTATTTCCTCTGAAGGAGACATTGTCAAGGCCCTCCCTGCATCTCCTTGGCCCTCATCCTTCCTCTACACACTGACAGCTTCTTACTGAAAGACCATGCTCAGCCTGGGAGGAGGGATAGACCAAGAATGTCAGGGGGTTAATGACCCTGGGAACAGTCCTGGGACACGAATAGGGGACAATGGATAATGCTGATGTCTAAATGTTCCAGTTAAATGGCAGAGATGAGCAGAATAGATTATTAAACAAAACAAAACAATACTATATGTATTTTCAAGTACACATAGTATATCACTAAGAAAAATTTGAGAAGGCCTAAGTCATTGGAAAAGGATGCCATTATTATGGAGTAGATGACTTGATATCATTAAAATTTCATATCCCCAAGTTTGACAATAAAATATCAGTAAAAATTCCAGCAAACTTTTTGTATAAACTAGAAAGCTGATTCAAAATTATATATGGAAGTGCAAAAGAACTAAAATAACTTAAGCAATTTATAAAAAGAGAACAAAGTTGTGGGACTTATCTAACTTGATTTCAAGACTTACTAGATAGATAGATAGATAGATAGGTAGATAAAGATCAAAATAGAGCCTAGAAATAGACCCACACATATACAGTCAATTGCTTTTTAAAAAATTAATGTTTATTTTTGAGAGAGCAAGAGAGAGACAGAGCATGAGTAGGGGAGGGGCAGAGAGCAAGGGAGACACAGAATTTGAAACAGGCTCCAGGCTCTGAGCTGTCAGCACAGAACTCAAGAACCCTGAGGTCATGACCTGAACTGAAGTCAGATGCTTAACAGACTATGCCACCTAGGTGCCCCTATATGATCAATTGCCTTATTGCAAAGATGCCAAGTTGGCTTAATGAGAAAAAAAAATCCGTTCAAAATTTTGATGTTGGATATTGATATGAAAAAGCTATGAACTCAGACTTCACAACATACACAAAAATAAACTGAAATGGACCAAGGACCTAAAAATCTAAAATTACAAAACATCAGAAAAAAAAGAATGGAGAAAAGGTTCGCTACTGTGGGTGGGCAAAGAGTTCTCTGGTAGCCTGCAGAGAGCATAAACCATTTTTAAAAAAAATTATAAAATCGGACTTCATCAAAATTGAAAACATTTGTTCTTCAAAAGGAAGCAAAAAGGCAAGCTACCAAATAGAATGTTTGTAACACACAGCTCTAATAAAGGAATTCTTTCCAAAATATATGATCTGAGCTATTTTTACTCATAAATACTCCTGACACCAAATGTGTGGGCTTTTTCCACACCAGCAACCAGTTCTCCAACTCTTTGAATACCAACTGTGTGTGCTACAATTCATATCTGACACGAACCCAGGGTTAAGCCACAGGTTTAAGGGCTCAGTCCCACAAGACGGCCCTAGTTTCAGATGCCTGTCCCAAGTTCCTTGCTGCCACCTATTTCTGAGCAACTGGCTATAAACTTCCTCATGTCTAATAATTTGTTACAACGCCTCACAGAACTCAGGAAAGCACTTTATTTACTATTACTAGTTTGTTACAAAAGCTGCAGCTCAGGAAGAGCCAGTCGGAGGTATTGGGGCTGGAGTGGAAGGGAGGAATGGGGCCTCCGTGCCCTCTCCATGCATGCCACCCTCCCGCCACCTCAGCCTGTGTATCAACCCGGAAGTTCCTCCAATCCCTTTGCTTAGGTGGTTTTTTGTTTGTTAGCTTATTTGTTTACGTTTGTTCATTTATTAAATCATCTTTAAATGTTTATTTTTGAGAGAGAGAGAGAGCCCAAGCATGTGCACATGAGTTGGGGGAGAGGCAGAGATAGAGGGAGACAGAGAATCTCAAGCAGGCTTCATGCTCAGCACCACAGAGCCCAATGCAGTGCTCAATCTCACAACCGTGAGATCATGGCCTGAGCTAAAATCATAAGCCAGGCACTTAACCAGCTGAGCCACCCACGCACCCCTTTTGGTTCATTTATGATGTTCATTTGTATTGTGTGATTTCATTATGAAGGTATGAATAAGAAGATACCTGGAATCCTGGAAATTCACTGGGGCACTTTTATTGATTTCATACATGGGGTAATAACCATGAGCAGGCAATTTAAGCAGTCTTAGTTTGACAAGAGCATGGTTGTCAGGGATCAGACCCCTCAAGGCTGAAGGTCTAGGTTAGCACACCAAGCAAGCAGCTAAGACCAGATGGACTGATAGACAATTGGTAGAGGATGGAGGTGACAATTACCAACCATGACTTTGGGACCAACTGTACCAGTGGAGATTGTGTCTTGCACCATCAACCTTCCCATTGTCCTTTTTCTTTTCTCTTTTGAAGTTCTAATGAATCATCTCCTTGAAGGATCAGTGACAGGACTGAGTCAATATAACATAGGTCCCACGGGGAGCTGAATGATGCTGGAGCAGGCACCGCTGGAACCAATCTATGTCTCCTCAGCACTCATCAATCTCTTATGTGCTGAAAGCTTTCTTCTTCAAATCCCTAAGACTCAGGTCACTCAGCTCCATACCAGTGGGACACTAGAGGTACCTGGGGGAGACGATGTCCTGGAGCATCCATCTAGCAATGATGAACAACAGCTGGTGAATAAATACCGCAGCTCCTTATGCCTTGGTTGAGAAAAGTCTGAGATGTGCTATGGAGTATCCTGGAGGTCCCCCTGGGGTAAGCTCCAGTTGCCACAGTCATTAATTGCTCATTATCACACCCTCTATTGCTTTTCTCTTTTCCCTGTTTCACTTCCCCATTCCTCTACCCGTGATTCCTTTGATCTGATCTCAAATAAATTAGTATAACTTAAATCTTTGCCTCAGCATATACTTCTGGGAGAATCCAATTCAAGCCAAGGTCCTACCCACTGAAACTTATCTGACCTGGATGTTATCACAGCAGTTATTTCAAGTAATCATTACATACATTCCAGTAAAAATGTTTACAATTAGTTGATATGCTATTCCTTCCACATAATGGTTTAAAGTTAGAGCCCTAAACATAATAAATTAAGGAAATGTGAAAACGGAAGGCAGTGGGTGGCTTACTGGGTGGGGAAGATATTTTGGAATGGGAGGGACTTTCTTGTTCTGTTATGGGTAGAAATGACCTTACCATGTGGATGGTCACTTCTTGAAACCCTTCTCCTTTTTATTTTTAGTCACCTTTCAGTGTTAGCATCCTGATTCTGAATGTGTCTGGTAATTTTTAGAATCTATTGAAAAAATAGAATTTTCACTAAAAGTCTGTGTTCTGGCTCCGATATATCTTTCCATTGTTTCTTTGTGTGACATTCTCTTTTTATAAGGAAATGTTTATTTGAACTTCAACTAGAATTCTTTGAAGCAAGAGTAAAACATTCTGTAGCATGGTCACTATTCTACTGGGTAAAAGGAAAGTGTATAGTTGGATTGGTTAAGAAAAAATAGAGGATATGAAAAATGGCTTGTAGATTGTAACCAGACTTCTAAGTCTGAAATAAGCACTATATATGCGTTTATGCATAAGTAGTGAGGAATTGTATTTGTATGATGTTTGTCTCATGACAGTATAAGTGATAGGTCATCCTTACTGCTAGTTTTTTTTCTGATGTTTATTTATTTTTGAGAGAGAGACAGATACAGAGGGCAAGCATGGGAGGAGCACATAGAGAGGGAGACACAGAATCCAAAGCAGGCTCCTGGCTCTGAGCTGTCAGCACAGAGCCTGATGCGGGGCTCGAACCCACAAACTGTGAGATCGTGACTTGAGCCAAAGTTGGACGCTCAACAGACTGAGCCACCCAGGTGCCCCATCACTGCTAGTTTTGGAAAATATAAAGATATTCTTAGAATAGTGTTTTCCATTTCTATTTTGATCATAATCTCTTGAAGAATTGGTTTAAATGTAGATTCTTTGGGGGTGTCTGGGTGGCTCAGTTGGTTAAGTGGCCGACTTCGGCTCAGGCCATGATCACACGATTGGTGGGTTCGAGCCCCACCTCTGACTCTGTGCTGCCGGCTAGCTCAGAGCCTGGAGCCTGCTTTAGATTCTGTATCTCCCTGTCTCTCTGACCCTCCCCTGCTCATGTTGTTTCTCTCTCTCATAAATAAACAAGACATTAAAAAAATTTTTAATGTAGATTCTTGGGTGCCACTCCAGACTTAGTGAATCATAATCCCTTAAAGCAAGGCCCCAAAATCTACATTTTTAAGTAGTTGGCCCCGGTAATTCCAATGTGGAGGTTCTTGGGTTAGACTTTGAAAAACACAGCCAAAGATGGGCTTTCTTAAATAGGACTTGAATGGAACTCCTACACTGAAATTTATCAAAGGCCTAAGAAAGAACTCCAGAAGGGCCAAGGGTGAAATGGTGCTATCCCCCAGTTAGGGGGAGTTTAGAAACCTAAACAGGATCACATGTGAAGCTGGATCAGCCTTTTGTAAAGGGAGCATATTTCAGGACAAAAAGCAGAATAAGGTCTGTAAACCTAGATACTAGCTAGCTATGGCACCGTTACGTACTTTGAAAGTCAGAAGACTTTTATTTATTGGTATGTTCTTTTTTTAAAAAAAAATTCTTTATTTATCTTGAGACGGAGAAAGCACCAGCAGGGGAGGGGTAGGGAGAGAGAAAGAGGGGGAGGGGGAGAGAGAGAGAGAGCGAGAGAGAGAATCCCAGGCAGGCTCTGCAGGGTCAGCACAGAGCCTGACGTGAGGCTCAAATTCACAGAGCTGTGAGATCATGACCGGAGCTGAAATCAAGAGTTGGAAGCTTAACTGACTGAGCCACCCACGTGCCCCTGCTAGTATGTTCTTTGCTCGTGTCCTTATTGTTCTCCTTTGCCATATAACACAATCTTTAATTCAGTTTGACTGTGTCTACATCTGGTCTTGAGGAAATTTACCTGCCTTTAGGGGTGGTGGCTACTTAATTAGCTTCCTACCTCTCTTACACTAAATGGTTTTCCTTTCTGGCTAATCATGGAAAGAACAGAGAAGCAGTTTTCCCTATAAGCTTCCTGGGTGCTTCTAATTAGGATTTACAGCTAGTTTTCAGCTGCAACTAATGAACAACTTCAAGTAAATTTATCTAAACAAGGAAATGAATAAACCTTTAGGTAGGATGGTCTTCAGAAATAGTGGTTCAACAGAGTCTTCAACATGAAAATATTTTCCATCTCTGTGTCACAAGTTTTACATCAACCTAAGATTGGATTCTCTTGTGTTTATAAAATGACTGTCTTTAGGAATCAAAGTGATTTTTTATTTGTGTCCAACAGGTGAGAGTGATAGAATCTCTTCCAATCATGAAATAAAAGTCATTTATTTCTATCTGACTGGGTCCAGAGAGTTAACACACCCCAGCCCTGGACCAGGACCTGTCACAAGGCGTGGAATCCTTGGCTAATTGGCTTAAGCATCGGTTCTAGACAATGAGGATGGGATTATCATAAATCCATCAATTAGAACTCATTTCTGAACTGGAGATAGAGTCAGCTTCCCCTAAATATCAGACTGAAAAGAAAAGAGATGGTGGAGACCTAAAACTATTTGCAATCTGTTTGTAGAAGATTGGAGAGAAAATGGATACTGAAGAAGCAATTGGTGGTCCACTAACTTTAAAGAGCTTTCCACTTGAAGTTCATCGTCTCAGAATAGAAGCCTGCTCAACTCAGTCCTCCCAAGTAAAGTGATAGAAGCACCTTCCTGGGACTCATAGAAGGGACCAGAGAGTCTCTTAAGCTTAACGTGTCCTGGGACAGTTATAGTGACAATATGGTCCGTACAGCACCCCTGCAAATACCAGGGCGATGTTCCGTGGCAAGGATGTTGTGTCCATTGTGCAGTCAACTTGGTGAGGCATTGGTACAGATGGAGAAAACTTCCCTCTGGAAGATTTTGAGATAACTATCACTTATGTCAACACTAGATGGTAGATGAAGAGCACTATGATTCTTCTCATATTCAAGACAGTTTCCCAACTACTCACCTTATATTTTCACGTCATGCCCCTTTCCCTCACCCTGTCTGCTCCATTTCTTTTTCCCAGATAATTCTCCCCATCCAGAGACTCCCCTATTCTCTTGCCCACTGCCCCCAGATTTTAGTATGTTCTAGAGCTCCAGCCCCAGACCCTCTATCCATGGAGCCCAAAGCCCCACACTATGTACTTTTCTTTCACGGAATAACCTTCAACGGCTATGAAGTTCAGAGTCCAAATCGCTAGCAACTAAACACAAATTTCTCTTTCCAGAGCAGGGAGGCTTACTCATCAGGCACTCACTGGGGGTGGGGAGAGGAGGAGCATTTGCTTTCCTTCCTGGGATGGGAATGTGATGGGAAGGAAGAGAGGGCAGAGAAAGTTCCCCCCTCTCCTGGAAAGGGTTTAATCACCCTTCCAATGCAGAGAGGCAAAGACAAACAGAAAACAGGTAGTGGCGTTTCCATATTAAAACCGGTCAAAAATTCACATCCTGCTACCTTTATGTTATTATATTTTGTGTCTTGTATGACTATAATAATTCCTTATAATTAAGGGAAGAAAATTATGGTGCCCTGAGAATGCCGTGAGTCTTGGTTTCTGTTTCTCCTCTGTGGACTGGAATTGAACAGGTGTCAGTGATTCTACTACAAGCTTCTCTTTTTTATTAGGTTATCTGGACCCTGGTCACCCAATCTCTGGAGCAGCCTCAGCTGAGGAGCAGAGCTAATGGTGGAAGTGTGTCACATTGAGCAGCTCAAATATCTTTACGCTGCGGAAATGTGAAATGAATAAGAAAAAGCAGGTGTGCTTTTACTAGAAAAATCGTCACTTACTACATGTGCAAGTCAGAGGATTATGAGAATCAGTGACAGGAAAAAATAAAAGCTGTTTTTACCACCTGTTGAGGTGAAACCTGAATCTTTAAGGGCTGAAATCTTACCTTGGTGGGCACAGGTCAAAGACTCAAAGTTTCAGATATGTGTGTCTCTTATTAAGGGGGGAAAAAAGAATAAATTCTCCTCCTTTCCACATTCAACCAGTTCATTTTACACTGCAGAGTTTATTAATATTCAGTAATATGTGTCGGCTTGAATGGTTAAAAATAGCCATGCCGATTCATTTAGAAATAGGCTTCTGTAACCTTCTGTAAGCACAGTTTATTTTTCCCAAGACTGCAAGTGTAGAACTATCTTTGCAGAGTCAGGATGCTTTTCTTACCAGTGATCGGCATGTGGAATGGCAATCACCATCTTACTCACTTGCTTTGTGAAAGGCTGAATCCTCTTGGGTTTTGCCTGTCAGTACCTTCACCTATCTGTTTCTTTTTCTACTGCATTTTGCCTCACCGCACAAAATAATAAAACAGGTTAAATGTCTGTTAAATATCCCTTCTATCTGTAAAGGGAAATAGTCTCCTGTAAAAGATACAAAATTCCCTGGCTCTCCTTAGCGTTGCCATAATTTCCACACGATAGAGCCTCACGTGGCTATTTAAGTTTAAATCCGTTACAACGTAATACAACACAATACAAATAGTTGCAAATAGCCGGGTTTCAAGGATTCAGCAGTGGCCTGTGGTGCTGATGACCACCTTAACAGGCCACACAGAATGTTTCCGGGTTTTTGGAAAGTTGTAGTGGATAGTCGTGGTACAGAGGCTCAGTGGAATAAAGATACCATACAGAAAACCACTTTTAATTCCAGTTGGCTGTAACTATTATTTTTATGCCAGTTTAGAAATTCTAACTGAGTATAACCGAAAGGATTTTGTTGTTTTTGTTTTTTAATAGTGCACGTTTTTCAATCTGTGAAACACACACTCTTGAATAGACAACTGGAGAGTAATGATCCGAAAGTTATATAGTCCTGGGACTCGTTCAGATTACTGGTACTACCAGGAAAATGTCCTTCTTAATCTCTGAGTGTAGATTCTTTCCTGTAAAATGAGACAATTATTGTGTCTGCTGTGCTATTTTCATCATCGATAGGCAGAGGTTGTGAACTCACAAAGTTTAGAACAGTGACTGGTACGCAGCAGGTGCTCACTACATGTTCACTGAGCTAAACGGTGAGATCGTTTACATGAATTCCCTTTGTAATTTTAACCTGTTCTTCAACACATCTGTATATAAGTAGATGGGGGATTTTGTTCACCAAAATCTGAGAGAAGATGCCCTTGTCTCTATGAAACTCAGAAAGAAGAAAAGAGATCTACAGAGGGTTTTTAGAGTTTTAAGGAAATTTCAACAAAAATCTGGTGAATTTTTGAAAACTTTCTGACTCAGGGTGATGTGATTTAAATGTCTTGGCTGCAACTGGCTTCAGAAGTAAACAGATCTCATTTTACATGGGTGACATCGTATGAGAGATTAAATGTAGATAATGTAAATTAGTTTCTGAAGGCGCTTTAAATCATAATCTTCTTCTTTTAACCCCTTTGCTCCCCACAATCCTCACTACATCAAAGGCTGTATTGCAGCTGTAGTTTTGGGAGAGCTTAGAGAGCCCAAATGTTGGAGAAGCTTCTTCTCTTATCATATATAAGGGCCATATCTTTTTACGGACACTCACAGAGCAAAGTGCTGCAGACCACTGACCAGTACACATATCGGGAGTCAGATCTTTGTCAAGCAGGTTCTAAATTAACAGGGAAACAGACCAGCCAGCCAGATGTGTGTGCAGTAGAATTCCAGCTGAAGGAACACAGAAGTCAGGCCATGCTGGCAGTTTGGTGGAAGGGATGGGCTACTCTGGGAAGACTTTCTGGAAAGAAAGACTGAATGTTCAAAACAGATTAGCACCCTGACAGATTGGGAATGGGTTTGAGGATCTTTGTGGCCAAGACTATGAGGATTGTATTGTTCCTTGCTTTTCCCTGTAAAGCCAGAGCCCAGATGTGCTCCAGCGGTGAGCTAGCCAGGCACATGGCCCAGTCCCAGCTCTATTTTTACTTCGCAAAGGGATGAAAGTTGGCTGTCTGCATTCACTCAGCATAGAAGAGCTGGCTTGGTGCTTTGCCGTTCATTGCATGCTGTTGTTCCCTCGGTGGTTTCACATACACTCATCTTCACAGGTTGTATATGCTGGGCCTATATTCACTTGCATGCTTTGCAAGTCCTGTTATGTGACTCAATGTCCCAGAGGACAGTCTCGAGGTGGTGCAATGACCCAGCTGTTTCTTTTTCCAAGTCTGTCTTCTGTATCTTATTTTCTCTTTTATTTAATGGGTGTTGTGTGTGTGTGTGGAGAGACTGGGGTGAGGGTCTTCTTTTTCTGGTCTGACATTACTTTTCTGTTATTACTGATATTCTCAAAATGCACTCTAAAAGAGGTAGAAAATCTATGCTTCCAAATGCTGATCTGATGCAGATCCAATTCTGTAAATTCAATTTAAAGTGGGAATTAATCGCATTCTAAACCCTTTCCCCATCACTTTTCTTTCTTTCTTTTTTTCCTTCTTAGGATAATCACTTAGGATCATGATTCCAGATTCTGAGTTCCTTCAGGCCGTCACAAGCTTTTTTGCAGATAGCGGGCAACATTTCAAGCCTCCTAACTGCTGCACTAGAATGTTGTACTTACTTTGGCTCCTTAGGATGCACGACCTGATGGTGGCCACGGCCACATAAGTGATAGGTCAGTCTGGAATCCTGAGAATTGCCTCACCCTCCTTTCCCAAAACACACATACACACGACTCATTCAATGAGACCATATGGTCCAAGCAAAGGACCCTGGAGGGCAGGATGCCCAGAGGAGTTGTGCGCAGCTAGCACGTGTACTTAGGAAGGCTATTCGCCCCTTTGTTTCCCTCAACTGCAAAGTGATGGAGCTGGATTAGGTCATGGCTAACCCTCTGCCAGCTCTGCCACTGCTTAAATCCACAAAGCCTGGGGAATACTAAAGCAAATAACAGTAGAGAGGACAGAGCTCATAAAACAACTGCATCTGTATGAACGCAAGTAAATTCCAAGCAGCAGACTTTAGACTTCTCAATTGATACTTCTCATCTGGTTTGGAAAGGAGCCAGGAAGCAAATGATATCATAAGAAAACACTTGCTCAAAAGTGCTCCTTTTAATGAATTCCTTTATAGAAAAAAAATCTCAAGTGTTTCTCCAGAAATGAGAGATTTGTTCTTTCCCACATCTCCTGATTCCAGGAAGTTTCTCAGTTCTCTATGTTGCTGAATATTTGATAATGTATTTGACTTATTGTATGAGATTATGACTATTACAGAGTTATTTTCAGATGTCTTTTATTTAAAAGACTTTAGGAATTCTTAAATATGATTCTTAAATGCTAATTTTAGATGTGTGTGTATATCCATGACTTGGAATTTACAGTGTGTGTCAATAGGAAAATGAATCCACTTCCCAAAAAAGTGGCATTTCAGAAGTTTATCTATTGTGTAAATTAAGTCCACCAATCCACTCTCTAGTCTCTTCCTCAAGTTCCACACTGAATTTCTGAGTCAGCTTGCTCTGTATCTTGGATGCATTTCTCTCCCTCCTCTGTCCCATTAATACATGCGCCGACATGTATTATTTTCCCAGCCAGCCTATTTTCATGGCCTGTAATCCTGACAGAATTCCTATAGAACCTTAGGTCTTTATACATAACTTTCCATTCATTCAGTTAATCAGTTTAATCATTTAATTCAGTTAAAGAATGTTTTCTATGCCTGATACTTTGGTAAATAGCGAAGATGCAACAGTAGACGAGAGACAAGGGCACTGCTCAGGCTCCCCTACAGTACTATGGGAGAAACCGACATGAAATCAATAGGAGCTAATGCTTTGTTACAATTAGAATAGTTTGACACGGAAGAAGTCAGAGTGCCTCAGGAGCACAGACGAGGGAACCTAACGAGGCAGTGAATGTATGGGAGGAATGTCTCAGAAGAGCTGCCAGGGGTAATGATATTTCCTTAAGCTTAAATGAGGATGAGGAGTTTTAAGTGAGGATGAAGGACTTGGGCATGGGAGCGGGGAGAACAAATCTCCCAAAGTCTCATATCCACAGCAAAGTTAGCTCTGTCTCCAGTTTCTAATCTCCACCAACATCTCTGCAAAGACTCCATCTCTTCATTACAATCTTTCAGGCACAGAACAGTCTTAACTCATATACAGAAAAGACCCCCCAAGTTAATAGTACTTATCTCCAGGGGTAGCTATTAGGAATGCTCCCAATTTTCTCCTTTGTCCCTTTCCATATTGTCCATGTTCTCTATAATGATCATATAATACTTTAACTTTCAAAATCGTGAATTTTTATTTTTAAAGGAAAAAGGATCAGTGGGACAATGATGTGTACATTGCGTGGTTGATTTAGAATAAAGAGATCCCCCTCCTGGAAGTTGGTTGGCACAATACTTGGGGCAGCTGAGGCTCTCAAATGTTTGCTCTCTTTTCTCTTATTTATCTCCTAATTCCCAGGACTGGGCCCAGTGCCTAGCATATCGCTCAATAAATATTCGTTAAATGAATCCATAAGCAAAACCTCCGTCTAGAAGTGTGGGTATTGATTATGACAATGCTGACCATAGTAGTTAGCAGCCATAAGACGACTGGAAAAACCACAGACATTTTAGGTGCAGCAGCTCTCATTCATCCTAACAGTGACATGGAATTAAGAAAGGCCAGCTGGGGGTGCCTGGGTGGCTCAATCTGTTACACTTCCAACTTCGGCTCAGGTCATGATCTCACAGTTTGTGGGTTATGCTGACAGCTCAGAGCCTGGAGGCTGCTTTGGATTCTATGTCTCCCTCTCTCTCTGCCCCTCCCCTGCTCTCACTCAGTCTCTCTCATTCTCCAAAATAAATGAACATTGAAAAAAAAAGAAAAGAAAAAAAGGCCAGCTGACCTTCTGAGTTCAAACTTTTGGCCTTTCCCTAAGTATTCTGGGGCCCTATGCCATGGAGGTAACTACACACAGACAGTTGTGATATTTGAATACATATAGGAAGAATATTGTATTTAATGGCAACGCTCCTGATCATAATATTTGTATTACAAATTGAAACTTAACAGAATAAACCCTAGTTGCTTGGCTTCCATATAACTATCATACTTTTCATAATGGCTACCGAAAGCTATTAGAAAATCATAATTTCAGGGCTTCATACCCGTTATCATTCAAGATGAGTTAGTTCTGGCAAAATGCATCTTCTTGGCTTTAGAGACGCAGTCCATCTTTGTGGCATCAAAGGCGGGGAGCATAAAGGTCGATACGAATCCTGAAGCTTTCACCTGCCTTTGATCTCAAGCTAACCTTTCGTCCAAAGTACATAAACCCTTTTATATGATGGTATCAAGAGTTTGCAGCACAATCAATGAGTTGCTTCACTCTCGAGGAGGAAACTTCAGCTTGCCTCTTCTCTTCCTGGCTCCTTTCCCATGCTCTGGGAGAATGAAATCAAAATTCACACCCTCTCCCATGGATTTCATCTGTGCCCCAACTGGTGACTCCCCGTCAGGTTAGCAACTGCCCAGCACGCCCTCCATCTCCACAGGAGATGTTCCATCAAGCAATTCATGACTTCCACCCTCACTCTTCATGAGGTCCATATGGAAATGAACATTTTATCATGATCTGCACACCTCCCTATCTCACCCTATGTCACCTCTCCCAGCGAGATAGTTAAATCAAATTCTTTTAAGATTTGGACTCTCCAATTCTAGGGCTACCAGCATCTGGAGTCCTTATTAAGTCCACATGCAGTTTTTAGGTCTTCTGATTGAAAGGAGAATAATCTAAAATAACAGCTAATATTGTAAACACTCTTTGCCTCAAAATAATATTGTGGGTAACAGAAAATTTGGTAACAATATAGACTTGGTTTGGAAACTCTCCAATATACTGGAAGGTGGGTCAGTTTTTCTTAGTCCCAGATTATGTCAGATTTTACTTGGTTTTTGATTGTCTTTCTGGGCACAGAAAATTAAATGCTGTCAAAGACTATGAAAAATCTTACTTCTGCAAAGAATCCCACTAGAATGAAGACTTGACTTAATGGCTAGGTCAAGGGTGAATACTGTGGAAATTTGGAATCTACTCATATAATTTTCAATAGCACTTAATATTTCTGGGCCTACATTTTGCCTCTATGTAGAAAGGGGAAATAAAAGTAAAGCCTCCAGCCTGTCCCAGAGTCTTACTGAAATATTCCATGGCTTCAATTTAAAGACAAATTTTCCAGGTTTCTTTATCAACATCAGAGTTGATCTTCAAACATATAAACATACAGCTTTAAACTGCTATCGTAAAAGTAAGATTGTTTAATTTATAATTCATGGCTAGAAGTTGATCTAGATCTTGCAAACCATACTGAGATCATTCTAGGTGAAATCATGTGGCAATCATGAACTTCTGTATTATCGGCCACTATTTCACAAGTCACTTTGCACAGCTTTGCTCTAAGATGTACAAGTTTACATGATTTGAGAAGGTCATTTGGAGCAGAGGAAAAATGAACTCAAACCTAACTGTTGTCTCAGGCATTGAAGACGTAGCCTCCCAGATTCTTCAAGGTATTCTGTGTCTTCTTACCTACCTCCTCCATTCTCTCCAGGACCAAAAACATTGTCTACAGTGACGCAAAAATCCTCCAGCTTACATATTGAAGCTTCCCCAATTAAAAAAGAAAAAGAGAAATCTATGAGAGAGGGAAAATGTAATAATAGTAGCTTGAAGCAGCAGTTGCTAATTCAAACTGTACTAAGGTTGCCAGGGCATAAAAGGCATCTGTCTGCCACACGGAGAAGAGAATTGGACTAGAAAGGTCAGAACAAAAGGCAATCATCCTTTCAATCTTTTGGCACTTTTATGAATGAATTGCATCCCCATCTTCTCCATGAACTCAAGGATAATGCTGAACTCCTCATCTTGACAGCTGACTGAAGGGAAATATGAACACATTTTCAATTGTGGATGGGCCCTTGGGACTCTGCCTTAAGGCCTTCATTTGCCTAAGCTTCCCATGTAGTACCAAGCAACCTAACCAAGGCAAATTTCCTGGAGGCCCCAATGTCTTGCCCAGTACAGGTATTATCCCCCACTTTTCAAACATTTGCATTACGCCACTTGAAAGACCTAATTACGCCATTACCTGTTTTGCTAACTGAATAAAATCCAAAGAGGTTTATCATTTTTACAAAAGAAGATGAAAAGCGAAAATAGCCTTTGGTGTTTGTATTACAATGAGCCAGTATAGATGCAGGGCACACCCTGAGCAGTGCCAGTGACCCCACCAAGCTCCTATCCCGGGAACTAACCTCAGCATGTCAACATCAAGACACCAGAGCTTTGAACTGTGTGAGCATCTGCACTTTATCTTGATTTATTTTGTGCATTTATTGGCAACTTTTGTCTTAAGGTATCAGAAAAGCCTAAGGAAGGTTACTTGTGTCTGGGAGTGCTCAAAAACTTTTCTTTTTTTAAAAAAATTTTTAATGTTTTATTTATTTCTGAGAGAGAGAGAGAGAGAGGGAGAGAGGCAGCGTGGGCAGGGGAGGGCCAGAGAGAGAGGGAGACACAGAATCAGAAGCATCAGAAGCAGGCTCCAGGCTCTGAGCTAGCTGTCAGCGAAGAGCCTGACACTGGGCTCAAACCCACAAACCATGAGATCAAGACCTGAGATGAAGTCGGACGCTTAGCCAACTGGGCCACCCAGGTGGCCCAGCTCAAAAACTTTTCTATATAAAGGAATGAGAATTATTTCTTTCTCTGATGCCAGATTTTCCCAGGAACACTCTACTTCTGGATGTGGGGGGGAGAGAATGGACACTTATGACAGGACAGCATTTCCTTCAGGTATTTTTGCTAAAGAGGTCCCGTTCTACCTCTCCAGAAGCACACTACTTATGACTAATCAGATTGGGGTTTCCAACTACTGGATCCTTGTAAGGGTCAAAAGATTATCAAGAAATGTGTGACTTCTTCATTGGTTTCTTGTGCTTTCCTGTCTTTGAACTTGAGGAAAGCTGACCTTGGATTATCATAAAACCAACCAACCAACTAAAACCACAGTACCTAACAGGAAATTCTGCATTTTTCTCAAAGCATGCAAAAAGCTTAATTGGGTAAAAGAAAAAGAAAAAAAAAAAAGGAAGGTTATGGATAACTCACTACAGGCTGGACTTTCAAAGGTAAATGTAACAACTAACCTTTGACCATAATTTCTTGAAGATTTTCTGGAGAGGTAGTTATGCTTCTAAAAGTCTGTATGCTTGCCTTTTATTTTTTTTAACTTACTAAATTTTTGTCGGTTCTGGTCATTTTGGTTGAATCTGCTGTTAATGCCAAGTGTTCACATTGCCCACTATTAGGAAGTCAGTGCTTTTCACACTGTGCACCATGGAACCCCAGGAGTCTGAGGCAATGCTTCAGGGGCTATTATGGGGTTGGGGGTGTCAGGAACCAGATCACTTTCTTCCTGTCACCTGGATATTTGTTTGCTCATTTGTTTTAAACAATGAATCTCTGTGTAAAACTTTGGAGAGAAGAGTTCTTTGAAATGAGTTGGAAGATCTCTGAGCTGAGTATCCAAAAATCTATGTACACTTGGACACAAACCATGAAATCCTAAGAGATACAATAATAGGGAACAGAATCAGTGAGATTCTTAATGGATGAACACACAGTATAAACCCTTCCTTTCTATGATTAGCTTTAAGAGATATAAAATTGTGATAAACTACTGAAAACTTTCAAAATGCTATTCTCCATGTCTGTACATTCTGTACTGGAGTGATAAGAAACACTCAGCAGTGGTGTGTGAACACATGTGGAATAGTGCTGGGTCAGGAGATCTAGAATTGATGGGAGCTGCATTTTTCAAATTTCTGTACAAAGCTGTCCTTGACCCTGCAAGCATGGGCCAGAAATGAGCATCTGAAGGGGAAAGAGAATGGGAAAGAAGAAAAGGTTCTTCATACTCTATACTTTACTCTTTTTAGTCTAGAGGGAAAAAAAGGGGGGAAATTTTGTCCAAAAGCCATCATCCTATGCTTTATGCAACAAAACTATCCCAATAAAAAAGGCTATACAACCAAATTTAATAAAGTAGGTTTTAGGCATATTCATCAGAAGACTCTAAAGTATTTAACTGAGGTTGGGATAAAGTTGAAAGATTTTGTTTTCTCCTCTGTAGAATGGGAGGTTATATTAATGTTTGTTCCAATGTTAATACCTTGTGCTTTTGACTTGGAGCCTACTCCATGCCTGGATATTGTCATGAACCAGAGAAATCTCTCTAGTAAAAGCACCTGGCTATTTCTTCCTGGCCAGGGGTCTCTCTTCAAACACTGTTCCTTGCTATTACTCACAATTCTTTGCAACAACTCCCATACCTTAGTTCTCTTTTCTTCTGCTGGTTAGAATGTCTAGGAGAGCCATAGTGTTGAGTGTTACACTTTTCCAGGAGGTGCCATTGACTAATGTGTGTGGAAAATACCCCTGAGTTAGACCTTTAGCTCATGCACAATGAGCAGTTTAGCAGTTAATGCTTGAGAAGCTCAAAGTTGTAGAGACAAAAAAAAAATGTATATTTTTGGCTTCTGGTAGTCGTGCTTGCTTAACAAAAGGTTATAGCCAGCAGGGTTAGGAAATATATTTTTGGAGCTTTCTAGAGTGAATAATCTGAATGGCTCCAGCAGCAATTGTTTGTGAACCGAAGCTCGTCACTTAAGACCTGTCTTTTCAGTAGTAAAAGCAAATTTTTAGAGGCCACATCCTGCCTTCCAGATAGAGATATCAGCTTCTATCAGAGAAAAAAAAAATTCTCCTTTCATACTACATATAAATAAGTGGTAAGAATAATGAAAACTACCATTGGTTTTTTTTGTTTACTTGTTTCTTCCCACTGCAGCACATATTATAATGGATTTACTGCAACAGAAAATTTCTGACTGTTCTTCTTCAATGTTACATGAAGACACACTTCCTGAGTGAGCCAAAGCAGAGTAGGGATGAGAACAGAATCGTAGGCTAATGTCTTACACGGTTACACACCAGCCAGAAGGAGACTCCACCAGCGTGGATCACCACAGCCCATTTGGTTGGTTGTAGCTAGCATTTGCTCTAATTGGCTGTTGCTTGTGTCATTCTAATTGTTCAGGGATCTGAATACCAACTCTGGGTGCACAGCTACCCTCTGAGAGCTAAACTGGTAAGGCACAACTCACAAATGAATGAAATCTTCAGAGCTGACTTCAGAAATACCCAAGAGAGTTCCATAAACATGGGTATAGAAGCACCCAAATGCAAGGTGCAAGGTACAAAGTGCAAGATGCAAGGAAGCAGGCCTGGAATGCGACTGAAACTAAGAGAGCCTACACTTATTTATAAATTGTGCCTAAATGGGAATGAGACAGTCTTTGTTCAGGGACCTAGCTAACAGTCTTACTATAGCTATGTCCCTCTGAAATTCATGTGGGACACAGGCATCAGGGACAAAACCAGAGCATGTATGCATGCTTGCTTCTGTGAACTTTTACCCCAAATTCCAATGGGATGGCCTGGTGAACTAGGGTGAGGATGTGGAGGCTTCCTTCTGATACATTTAAGGAAGGTCTACATTTTTTCATTTTTGGGAGGCTCAGACCAGAGCCTCTGTCTTCTCAGCTGTACCACGCTGATGGTAAGGAAAAGCAGTACAAATGCCTGCCAAGGAAAAGTGAAGCACAGTCTGTATCTTCCTAAAGTCTGCAGGACACCGGTTTGTCTACACTGCCCACCCACCCTATGCTCTCTCAGGCAGGGCAGGGTAGGCCCTGGCCAGGAGCCGCTCCTGGTCATCTATTGTACCTCATAGGTAGAGGAAAGACAGACTCTCAAGAAAGAAAATAAGGAGAGAAAGAGACACGCTCTTAGTCTGTTGGCTCAATAGAAGTCTTTCTTGACATGTCCAGAGGTGTGTGCGCTGCAATGGGGCCAAATGGGAAGAAAAAGGGAGATGAAACTGGAGGCCTGGGACCCCCCTAGAGGCTAATTGCATGTTGCCTTGAGAAAGGAAAGTGGTAGGAAGCTGGTGGCTGGTAAAACCTCAGCTAAGAGTAAGAATCAGCATTCATCTGTCAGCACTATCCAGGAAAGAGAGAGACACTAAATCTAGCGAACAGAGCTGGGCATGTAAAAGGAAGTAAGTGCAGGTCCGGAATCCTTTATGAACAGTTCCAAAATCCCAAATATTGAAAATGGAAACTGTTTAATGATTCATTGAAGCAACAAAATGCGAGCTGAATTGATGTGAGGCAATTTATAGTCTTCGCCTCAGCGTGACTGTTTTCTGCTACACATTTAATCATGTCTTTGACCACGAGATGCTACCCCAATGCTACTAGAGGTATTTATTGTACATTATAAGAACTGTTTGCTTTTCTAAAATCTTTAAAATTATGAAATCTGAAATACAGCTGGCCTCACCAGCTAAGGGCCTGTGGACCTGTGTATCATAACTCTTGATACTGTGTGGGTCTCAATCCCAGCTCAGCCACTCACACGCCATGTGACTTTGAACAAGTGACTCACCGGCTCCCTGGTTAGGTTTCTTTTTTAGTAAGATGCAGATATTACTCGCTTAGGTATTAAATGCAGTCATACGCAGTGCTCAGCACAGTGCCTGGAAATGGTAGACATCTAATAATATTAGTGTTTATCATCTTACTTCATCTGAAAGACTGCACACCGCACCTACTTTGATTCATAATCACCGAAGAGACATCCGTGTACCAGCTGCCAGGCCCTCTGTTACCAAGAAGGTGGAAATTTAGATAACGAACATAAGTTTTGGAATCACTGATGACCTGTTATAAATCAATAATTTGGCACCCTAAATCCAACCTCAACCTCTTTAATATCTAAAAAAAATCAAATGAAATACAGATTAGAAATAGCCTCAGTTCTGAGATATACCCATATACCTACAACCCCTCCTGTCTGCAAGCAGGTTTTAGTTAAAGGCACTGAAGAGCATTTTGAAGTTGAATAGATCGGTATTTCTAAACTTTCTTTTTTTTGTTTCAAGTTTTTATTTAAATTTTAGTTAGTTAACATACAGCATGATATTAGTTTCAGGAGTAGAATTTGATGATTCATCACTTACATACAACACCCAGTGTTCATCACAACTGCCACCCCCGCATGTCCATGCCCTGATTCCAGAACATGTGACTATGTTATATCACGTAGAAGAGGAGTATTAAGATGCAGATGGAATTGGTGGCTAATCAGATGGCTTAGGGATAAGGAAATTGTCCTGAGTTATCCAGGTGAGACCAATATAACTACATGGTCCTTTAAAGTGGAAAAAGGGAGGCAAAGGAGTGGGTCATAAGTCAGAGATTTGAAGATACTGCGCTTCTGCCTTTGCATTTGCAGGAACAGTCTACGAGCCAAATAGTGCAGGTGGCGCAGAAGCTGGGAAACGCAAGAAAACGGATTCTCCCCTAGGTCCTCCAGAGGCACGTAGTCCTGCTGACACTTGGATTTTAGCTCTGTGAGGCCCATTTCAGACTTTGGACTTTCCTAAGTATAAGATAATAAATTTGTCTTCTTTTCGTCTACTAGGTTTGTGGTAATTTGTTACAATAGTAAGAGAAAACCAAGGGGGACATCTAGTAATCTCTGTACATTTCTAAGTCTTTTTTTTTTTTTAATGTTTTTTATTTATTTCTGAGAGAGACAGCATGAGCAGGGGAGGATCAGAGAGAGAGGGAGACACAGAATCTGAAACAGGCTCCAGGCTCTGAGCTGTCAGCACAGAGCCCAATGCGGGGCTCCAACCCACCAACCGTGAGATTGTGACCTGAGCCGAAGGTGGACGCTTAACTGACTGAGCCACCCAGGCGCTCCCATTTCTACGTCTTTTACAAAGTTTCCTAATAAGAGGAAGTACCAGACTATACAATAAAACTCTTATAATAAATAGACCCCCCATAAAAGCTTCCTTCAATGCTTACCCTATATTATACATAATGGTGTATAGACAAGATGCTTAAGATATATATCAAATAGGAAAATGATGAGTACAGTAAAAAGAAGTAATTCAAATTATTTGGATTACATTATGAAGAATCTGGAAGTTTCTTCAGCTCTTGATAGAAGTAGAAGTTTATTACTTTTGTTCAGAATCAGCAAGCATCAATCACACTTACTACAAAAGCCTGCCTACCAGCATCCTAGAAGGGGCTGAGGCAGGTCTGGTGTTCCATGCTTTATGCCTCTATCAGGTACCCCCATAGACCTGCTCTGAATTCAGTATCCTCTGCTCACAATCTGATGCGGTCTCTGTAGTAGTGTAAATCATTATATTTCAGGAGCATATTTTTGGAGTTTTTCACCAAAGTTGATTTAACCAAGGGTGAAATTTCAAGAGCTCCTTTTGCAAATAGATGAGAAGTTGTTTGTGCACGGTCTTTCTTCAGCTGGCCTTATGGAGAGGACAATGCAGCAGAGTAATCTATAAATTAGTGGTGAAATGTGCCCCTACTAATTTCATTCTCCACAACTGGGGAGTTTATTTGGAAATGGATGCAAACTATCTCAAAGAGAATGACCCAGAATCCAAATTACTAAATTCAAAGGAAATCCTCTCAGTGCCTGCTCCACCTCCACTCCCTGCCCTGGCAGGAGGCACTGATAAGTGGCAGGAAAAGTGTAAAGCAGAGAGGAGTGGTAATGGTGGTGGTGATTTGTGTGTGTGTGGGCTAGTGGGGGTGGGCTGGGGTAAGGGAGTTACTGGATAGGTCTCCGTGCAAAGAGCGGTGGGGAAAGCAATACCATGCCTAAAATGAATTTTGTTAGCACAGCCTTAGAATTGCAGGAATATGTGGAAACAGACAGCTAGGCTCAAAAGGGAGCGAAGATTCCCTAAGTTACCACTCCAGTTTATCTCCGAGGTTGGCAATTTGTGGGACTTCATAATTTCCATGTGGCTCCAAAGCCTTTGATGTTAGCTGTTAGTTTTCATTTATTTGCCAACTCTTGAGAGCCCCTCTGGCCAACCAACCAGACAGATAGACACCAGGGATGCTTAATTTTTAATTAAAAACAATTTTTTAATGTTTTAGGTCAGCACAGAGCTCAACATGGGGCTTGAACACCATGAACCCTGAGATCACAACCTGAGCTTGAACACCATGAACCTGAGATCATGACCTGAGCCAAAGTTGGACGCTTAACCAACCGAGCCACCCAGGCGCCCCCTGGGGACCTGAGGTGAGAGGCATAAGTGGCTATGCTTCCTGCGATCAACTGAACCACAGATCTTCTTAGGGAGAGAATGGTTGTCAGAGACCAGCCAATTTTTACCTGCCAGGCAATGTCAGTTGCTAATCTGGGACCAGGCTGTGTGAGACTGAAGAACCTGAGGACAGACAGCGCAGGACAGATATTGAGAAGGTGAGACACGCCCCTTGGTTCTCTCTAGGGCAATTGCTCCCAGACCAGTTTGGAGAAGAAGAGAAAGATGCATTAGTGTGAACTGCACTGTTGGTGAGGTAATAATTTTGAATTTGACTGGATAAGAGTAAGTGTCTGAACGTGACTGGCTTAGGTTTCTGCTGTCATGACAAATGGGGACTTGGAATCACAAGACTTGTGTGATGTTATGAAACAAACTATGTTTTTAAACTCCTGAGTTAGGTGGACAGTTATAATGGGGAAACACCATCCTGGTTTCAACAGGATGGAGAATGTAATCCAAGGGAGAAGTCAGGAGGAAACATTATCCCAAGCAAATGAATGGAATTAAAGCCAACATCAAGACATTAATGTGTAGAAAAAGTGACTCAGAGGAAGGGGTGAGGGAGTTTTCTGAAAAAAGTAGCAGCAGCAATTGACTGTCTCCTCAAACCCACCGACTACCGACTGTTTTTGCTGATCTCTTTGGGAATTAATAATAAAGGAGCCAAAGAAATCTGGAATATATCACTGGTGATTTTGAAGCTTGGGCTACAAATTGAAGCATTTGGAGAATTTGGATGCGAAATAAGGCATTGGGGAAGTGAACCATTGGCCACAGAAATGGTTTTAAAGTGTTTTAGACCACAGCTTCTCATGCCAGAACATCTAAGCCTTGGCAAGGGATGAAGAACAGCCCATGAAAAAAAGGAAAACTGTGTTTGACAGGAGAATTCCTAACCTGTTCCAATGGGATTTAATCTGAACTATGAACGAGAGCAAGAAAAAAAGAGAGCGTAGACAAAGCTCTAAAGGTTTGGTAATTAACTAACTGACATTGGAGGAACCATGCAAAGTGGTTATTCTAACAAGTAAATACCAGGGAAGAGCATAAATGAATGAATTTGTGGTCCTGCCTTACAATCCTAAACAAAGAGTGCAAACTAATAGAACTTGACATTTAACACCAGGTGGTCAACTGCCCGGCTCGCTCAGTCGGTAGAGCATGAGACTCTTAACACAAGGTGGTCAATGCCATTCCACGAACATTGTTGTGAAGAGATAACAGGATGGGGCTTCCGACTGCAGCAGGTGCCACGGGGTGTGATAAGCTACTGCTTCAGCTGGTGCAGTCATGCTGGGGGGCAACGTGGCAGCTCTCAGTGGACAGAGTCTTACACGGGTCCATACAGGATTATTGTAGCTGCTTTGGTAGTCGTAGGGAGTCGGGGGTGATCAGGGTGTGGAGGAAAGCAGATGATTAAAATGTGGTAAAACAGGGGCGNATACCGTGGGGCATTATGCAGCAGTTAGACAGATTGGAGGGGAAATAGATACAGCCAGTTTTAGTATCTTTTAGTATTTTAGTTTTAGAGAACTAAAAATGATGGTATTGAATGAAAAACAGTAAGAAACAGGATGAGATACATAATAATGTCAACTACGTATTAAAAAACACTTGCACATTGAAAAATAGTACACATTTTCAACTTAATTTATAAATAGCATATTTCAAAATTTAATTTGAACACTTGTGCATTTATTAACACAGGCACCCAAATTCATTTAATATATGAGAGTAATTGACTATGTGGGGTGGTTGGGAGATGGTGATTTAAAAAGAAATTGAACAGGGGTACCTGGGGATTCTCTCTCTCCCTATCTCCGCCCCTCCTCCACTCATGCTATCTCTCTCTCTCTCTCTCTGTCTCTCTGTCTCTCTCTCTCTTTCAAAATAAATAGACTAATATGATACTATGTCATGAATGAAAGACAGGGAGAGAAGGGAATGGCAGGTAAAGGGAGAGAAAGACACAGAGAGAAGTCTAATGAAGCAAAGCAATGGCATCTCTGCAGAGCAAGGACTGAATGACACTTGTAAACACGTATATGTTTTCATTCATGACAAAATCCTGTCTGATGATTTATCAATAACCTGAATAAAGATACTGTAAAGGGAAGAATCCTCATCAATTTTCCAGGACAGAAATCTGGGATAGGTTGCTACTTGAGCCGGTTAATGGAAATCAGGGATAACACCTTGGGAATTGCTAGAGAAACGGTGGCACCCAAGCTTAGAGCTACTGTCTTCCTCTGATGACCATGTGTACAATACTCTTGTTGGACAGAGAGAATCTGGTGGCAGGATGCCACACTCCTAGGGCAAACGAGACTGCACCTCTGGGTCTATGGACCATTATCGATTCAATGTTTGCCTACTGTGATGGGAGAGGCTCAGGAAGAGGCCCCCATGGGATCTGTGGAGCCCTGACACCCCTAATGTTTCCTTCTTCTGGGAAATACAAAGAATTAACATGATGTTATTATCATTAGCTCTTTTTCTAAAGCAATATTATGAATAAGCAGCATTTATTAAACTCTTATTGTAGGCGTCGGATTACTAATTCCTTCCATCCACTACTTTTAATCTTCTATGACCCTATGAAGCAGGTACTATTATTATACATCTAGGTGAGGAAACTGAAGATAAGTTAGAAACTCGTCCAAGTTCACGCAATAGACCAAAATTCATACCCAAACCGTTTAACTCCAAAGTCTATTCTTTTAACCATTACACTGTAGGTGTTCGTGAGTCAGGCTGCATTTTGCACCAAGGAGAGAGAACGTGTAATAATGGCAGATTCCCAATTAAAAGGCCCTTTTGGCTTAAAAACTCTGCTTGCTTTTTGTTTCTTGAAAGGAGAAGGAGAAACTTGCTCCCAGTATTCCAAATTAGACAGGAGAGTAGTCATTGGATGGCCCCATGCTACACAAGGCACACTTTCTTTTGCAGTCTGCCTCAGGTCACTGAGGAAGCCACGTTGGGCTATTGGAGGAATGAAGAACCCTGCTTTCAGGCAAAGGGCAGGAAGCCACGTGAATAATTGCTGGGGATGAACTTGGTGCTACATGTGACGGGTAATAAAGTCCATGTCAAACCTTATGGTTTTCCTCTTAGTACCCTGAAATTTCATTTTTCATTATGATCCACAAAATCAAGTATGATCTTGCCCAGAGAGGGGACACTCTTAATTGTGCCATAAAACACTGCTTCTTTCGCTGTCTGACTTTTAAAAGCTATGCCACATTTCTTCATTGTGTCAGGAAATTTCAATCCTTCGGTATCTTTTTCTCTGCCTGGTGTCTCTCTTCCCTATTCTTCTCTCCTCTTTTGTATCTGGTTTAGTTGTATGTTTATCCTACATCCCCACTACATTTCGAGTTTGTTGAGAAAAAAATTTTTGTTTTTCTCACCTTCTCCATCCATCACTTGCCAATCTAGGAGAATATTTTGCATATAGCATTTCACAATGAATATTTTGTGAGTTGGTGCATGTAGGCAGGTAACTATTTATTAGCTGTGGTTACTGATCTGTTTCTCACTAAAAATACCTAGGGAAAAGTCATTGCCTCTGGTTATCAGCCGGTATGATTTTATAACTCTGTCTGACCTTATTTTCCACTCTCTGGAAAATGTAACTAAAGAGGTCTGTTGTGTAACACTGGAAAAAGTCCTCTTCTCCCTGTAACTTAGCCACTGCTCAGAATACCTTACTTTCCCTTTTCCTTCTCTTTTCCCATCCTTTCCCTCTTTTCTTCATTTACCATATGCTTCCTGTGTCTTTTTTTTTTTTTCAAAAAAATAGAGGCTTTTCATAAGATGAGTAAAATATAATCATTAACTTCAGTAAGATGTAGGCTATCAATAACTTTAATAAGATATAGGCTTTTATATGAATTTATTAGATAATGTTTTTCAACCCAATAACTTAGTTTGGATTTGATTGATTTTTACTGGCACAGAGATGTAATGTGGCTGCCTTTTACTTAGGACAGGGGTTGAGTAGGGTAGGGCTAAGTACGGTTGGGAAGCCAACCTTGGCTTCTGAGTTTGGTTTGGTGCCAGTTGGTGGAAACTTGAGAGTTTCTAGTTCTTTTCAATATGATTACATAGTGAGGAGAAAAATGTCCAAATGAGGCAGCTGAAAAATAATTTCCCTCAAACCGTGTAATAAAAACTCAAGAAGCATTTTCACTGTATTTGGCTGTCATAAAGCAGGAAAAATAAGGGATATTTAAAGATTTGTAATGCACCAACAGGAGCCAACTGCAATTTAGATGATGCTTATAAAAGGTATGCATTTTTTTTTCTGTACAGAGTGGTATGAACTAACCTACTTTGTCATACAAAAATAGTAGTGCTTCATGTGGTATGGTAGAGAATTACAGTTATTAATCAACATTGCAACATGTCTTTACACTAATCCAGGATATTCTTTAAACTGTTAGTAGTAAATGAGTGGCAATCTCTCTCTAATACCTCTCTGTATTTACAAAACTCCACTATTTGTGACATTTATCCAAAGATTCTTTACTTCTCCATCTTCCAGAAATGTATTTCTGTCTTCCTTGCACTCCTGGCCATACATATTATAGATGTTCATATTTCTGGAAGATAATTAAGGCTGGACAGCCCCATGAAACATTCTCATCCCAGCCCCATTCCTACCTGACATATGCTCAATATTCTTATGGGTCATTGCAAAATGTTGATTGTTTTTTGGTGTTATCTGAGGAATATATCCACCCAGGAAGCATGACATCTAGTGTTTTATTGCATTAACTTTTTATTCTGGGAGTCTTACCAAGGGTGACGCAATTAGCCATGAAACAAACTGTATTAAATATATATTTTTGTCTTCAATATATCTAGAATGCTCTGCAAATCTCTGCAAGTTTCTCTGATGCCTTTGGTAAGTTTTTTGAGGTGTATAATCCTTAAGCAGATTCCACACTGTTCAACTCTGATCTCCTCTTCTGGGCACATCACTGGATTACATTTTCTAGCCCACTCCCAGTTAAGTGTGGTCATGTGCTGAGTTCTGGTCAACAGAATCTGGGTGAAAGGAACATGGTTGCTTCCAGCCTGGCCTCTAAAACCTCTGGAGTGATCCTTTAAGCCAGTGTTCTCAACTAGAGAGGGTGTGAACCCTCCCCACCTCCAGAATTGTTGGTAATGCCTGAAAACATTTTGGTTGTCACAACTGGGGAAGAATGCTATTGGCATGTGGTGAGGGGAGGCAGAAATACTGCTAAATATCTTACAGTGCACAAAACAGCAAAGAATAATCCAACCCAATATGTCAATATGCTGAGGCTAGGAAACCCCGTTTTAACCTTTTTCTTACTCTGCCTCCTGCCTAGATGCAGAAGACCCACAAAAAGATTCAGAGAACCGAAAAGTTGCCCAAGTCCCCAGATAGAAGGACACTGGCCTTCACTGAACAATCAGTTGCCTTATGATTTGAGAAGGGAATAACGCTTTTATGATGTTATGTCACAGAGATTTGAAGGCTGTAAAGCCATTAGAAATTGTCGACTAACATGAGCTAAAATTTGGGGCAAGTTATTTAATCTCTCCTTGCCTTAATTTCCCTGACTATTAAATAAAAATAATAATCGTACCTATCACATTAGGCTTTTGTGTGGACTGGGCGAGTTTGTTTTTGAAAACACTTAGAGGAGTGCCTATCTAATTAGTTAACCATTATATCCATGAATACATATCTGTCTTTTGATCCACTTCCACAAAGGACGCTTCAAAGCTCTGATAATAGCTAAAGTGAGAGACCAAAGGTAGAAACTAGGTTGTAAGCCCTCTCTAGGTAGCCCTGCTCAATAGAACTTTCTGCATTGATGGAAATGTTTTATGTATGGTCTAGTATGGTAGTTGTTAGCCGCCTATAACTACTGGAGATTTAAAGTATGGCTAGCATGACTGAGAAACTGAAGTTTAGATTTGATTTGATTTTAATTAATCTACATTTAAATAATTTAAATTTAAATAAGTTTTGTGCCAGTTGCTACTGTATTGGACAGTGCAGCTCTAGAATACAAGGCCCATGAGATCAGGGAATTGTTCTGACTTGTGCATTGGATCCTCAGTGCTCACACCGTTCTTAGGACATAGTAACTGCTCAATTAATAGGCAGTGAATAAATTTTATCTCCTGAAGAAGAATGTATGTTAGGAAATACATATTTCCACACAATGTAATAAAAGCAAATATTACCTGGGTGAACCATTAATCTATTCCTCCCCATCCTCACTGGAGAGCTCTTTTATCTAGGGTCCCCCACAAGAGTATCTGTATAGAAAAATAAAACTATTTTAACCTTGACTTTAGTGCTGCCTCATGTGCAAGATACATCTTCCAATGGACCAGCCCTCAGGTAGGTGCCACTGACCTACTTTCTTCCCCTACTGTGCCTTCTGAGAGAATAAAGGAAACAACTCTTAACATTAATGCAAGAAAAACACAGAGAAGATGGTAACTGCTTCCCAGTAACTGAGCCTTCCTGATCTAGTCTAAGCAGGATCTCTGAAGCTAAATAACCTCATTCAACACCAGTTAAAATCAAGATGATGGTCATTTGCCTACAATTGTCTGTAAGGAGGGCAGGAATGAGGCAGATGCCAATGAGCCACCCTTGGAGATTGGGGTCCACAGGTCTAATGTGCTGTCAAGGCTGAGACTGCTGATGCAGACCCTTGTTTATACATATAAATAGACAACCTACAATTATCCAGCATTTGAAAAAACCAACAGTATGGGAGACATCTAAAAGAGGAGAATCAAACACCAAGAAAACAGAAAATTTTACAAAAACATAAGATCTTAAAAAATATTCAGTACCATTTAAGAATTTTAAGAGGCCATCGCATCTATGAAATAAGCAAGGCTGCTATGAAGAAAAGAAAAACATTTGCATACAGCATCTAGGAGTCTTTTACATATTTTCCCCTGCACATCACCCACACTCCTTCTACCTCAGAAGTTTTCAACCTTATTACTGACATTTTAGGTCATGTAATTCTGTACATTGTAGGATTTTAGAAGTATCCCTGACCCTTACTCACTAGATGGATGCCAGTTGGAAAGCCCTGTCCCAGTTGGCAACTAGAAGTGTCTCCAGACATTTGCTCTGCCCCTGCTCCACAAGAATCTATTCTAAGAGAAAGGAAATGGCATTTTAAAAAGGGGAATCCCAAAGAGAAGAGGCAATCATTCAATTCATCAGGAAATCTTGCTTTGGATGAGCTTGCCGGCCCAACTTTTGGAGAGGCTGGCTTTGTTTCACGTTGTATTTCTAGGTTATGTGGTCTCAGTGTAGACACAAAGACTCTTCCTCACAGTGATAACAAGAATGAATGTTTAGCAGTTGTCAAGGACTGGATTATCTCATTTTGCTTGGTTTATCTCATATAATGCTTAAAACAGCAACCAGTAAATAAAGTGGATACTATTATTGGCATTTCACGTAGAGGGAAACAGCCACAGAGCTGTTAAGAAACATGTCTAAGGTCAAGCAGCTAGTAAATGATAGAACTCCAAGTAAGAGACCAGGAGATCCGACTGCAGTCTTTGCACGTTTCACTACATCCGGTTCCTAAGAGTAATTTTAATGGAAAGACTATCCAACCCTGGAACCCGATGGTTGCAGGGAGATTGAGATAGTTGGTTCTGTCTTTGCCCCTCCAATCACATCAGTACCCCATTGCCTAACATACTCATGCCTTGGGCAGTTCTTTATATGAATGGACAGAAATGGGTAAGGAACTGGGTAAGGAAAGCCTAATGCAACACCGCCATTGACCATTTTCCCTTTAAGAAGAGTAGCCAGACCTAGATGATCACAAGCCTATCCAGTGGTAGGGAAATCGAAGGGAAGAGGATGGCTTATAGTCACTACACATAACCACCAAAGTGGCGTGCTACCATTTCTGAGCTTTGGCTTCTTCATCTGTGCTTTGGAGGTCAATAGGCTAGGCCCTGCAGAGTTATGATGTGCATAAAGCATCAAGCAGAGTGTTTGGTATATGGTAGGTGTTCAATTTAATGGTAGTTATTCGAGTAGCTGAAAGGACATTCCTTCCTAATTTACCTCTGAAATTGGGCTCATGGTTCTCTGTACTTCTTTGAACCCTGTCTTCAATTTGTATTCTTTTTGCTGTTTGTTCCTGGCTTTCTCATCTAGACTATATGCTACATGTCTGGCTTAGTCACTTGCCTCTTCTGCTCAACACACCACTGGGGCCTTTGTATTGTAGGTCTTCCTGTTCCCGTGTGACCTCTGGACTCAGCTTGCCCTACATTTTTAGTTTTGGTTTGGTTCCAGGCTCCCCAAACCTGTCTAAGGCTGCCCTTAAGCTGGAGCAAGTAGAATTCAAAGGAGCAGGAAAGAGAAGGTACAAATATTGCTTACTAAAAGAACCAAAGAAAAAATAGCTACAGAATTAGAGAGTCACAAAACGGAAGCAGAAAAACCACTAGTGCAGAAACAACAAAAATGGACCAATTTTGTTGTGAAAGGAAGCCAAAGGTCTTTTCCTTCTGCCATCCGTGTGGTTTCTGCTCTTAGGGATGAGGTCTTAGTGAGACCACCACGGGTCGGAGAGCGTGCATTGAATAAGGAACCAGAAGGAATCACTTGAAGCATGTTGAGCTGCTGCGCCAAAAAGCAAAGTGCTTGCCTCCTGAGGGCAAGAGCCTGCAAAGCTTTGGAGACAGGTGTTTGTAAAGCAAATGCTGGCTTTTCATTGGCTTGAAAGCTGCTAGGAACAAATTCTTCTCTCTTTCTCTACTAGGCTTCTTGCCAATACCAATAAGCAATTTCAGCTCTTAAAAACAAAAACAACAAACCGCCTGTTTCAGGTCGGCCTTGCAATCTTCAAGCACCACCTGCAGGGCTGAAAACATACTTCCATATATTACTTCCTCTTCCTCCTTGAAGCTGAAGGCTTTGAGACCCAAAGCGAGGAATGTCCCCATTGAAGGACCATGCCTGGTAGGAAGAAGTCAGGACACGGCGCATTAAAAAGGTTGACGAGAATAAAGGAAACTGTAGACCCAGGATTAACAGATGAGAAGAAATCAATATACTGCTGGCCCCACGTGTCTGGATGCAGACTGTTTACTTTATTTATCTGAAACAAAACCTAATCTGTTTAATTTGCGATCAATTTTCACAGGAATGGGAAGAAAACACTTTAGGTTTCATTGATGCTTATAAAGTAGACTGCCCCCTCAGGTCCAAAAGCATAAGGAAATAGGGCTCCTTGGCCCTCTCTGTTCCCATCATGCCTGTGAGAGAAGGAAATCCCATGGAGAGAGGGAGAAGGGAATCAGGGGAAAAGAGTGAGGGCAAAAAACACATAAGCGCAAGTGTCTGCTTGTTGAGCATGAGCTTTCACATCCTACCTGGGATGAGTCACAAGAGAGTTCCTGGCAAAACTTGAGAGAAGCCTTTATGTTTCAACTCTGGTGGGTTCAGCGTGCTAGATCTGCTAACACGGCCGGCCCTCAAAGGAAGAAGCACACAGAATTTGCTTGCCCTGGACTTGACCCTTCACCAGTCTCGTGCCCATCCTGGCTCCTAGTTGTGATCTTCCCAGGCGTCTGGCTCCCTTTGACTCTTATTTTCCAGCTGAGCTCTTCTTTTAGCATTAGTCTTGACCAGCCCTGTTATCACATCCAACTTCACCTACTCATAATACTCTTTCCTCTGCCTCTGGAAGTCCCTTCGTGTTAGGAGAGGCAGGAGTTAAGGATTAGGGATTGGTGAGTAGACAAAGCAGGGAAACACTCCTAACTTTATTCATTCAACAAATATTTGTGATCTACCCTGTGCAGGAACTAAGACTTCTGTGATGCGTTGGGTAGTCATTGGCTAAGCTTTAAGGATCTTGTCCTTATATGTGCTTGTGTTCCATGTGATACCACATGCAGGTAACATCTATTGATGTTACATGATCTAGGCCAGACACTGTGCAAAGACCTTTGTCCTGCAAAATACCCACAGAAGCACCATAAGCAGGAAACTTCTCAGTTCTGTTTTTGTAAGTTGAACCTCCAGAGATTGAGTATATTGTCTAGGTTCATAAAGCCAAGAATGGGTGAAGCTAGGATTTTACCCAAGCTCTACCTCCTGCTCCATTGGCCTTCATTTCTGTGCTGTACTCTGCTGGTTTGGAATCATAGGTCCTTGCACTTCCACAGTTAAATGTTTGTAGAATTGGACTATTTGTTCACGGAAGTGCTGCAGGGTTTAACCTTGTGAGTGAGGAGAAGGGGGTGACATAGGTGATGATATGTGATCAATTGTACATAACTTGAAATCCTGGCTTTGGAATTGACTGTGGGAGATGACTAATTACCTTCTTTTTTAGTTCCATTCCAGAGACTGCATAACTCTGAGGTGTGATGAAGGTTCATATTCAGGGCTGAACATCTTAATGAGAATTCTTGTGTCTTTTTCCCTCCACCCTGGAGCTAATAAGCACCTTACGAGAAGGTGATTTTGAAGCGTGTTTAGGACGCTTTGAAGGCCCGTGAGTCTTCCATCACCATTTGAATCCCAGGGATGTCCCTAAGACTTTCAGATGGGTGTTTTACTTCAAACCAACCAGACTTTTATGGGACCTTATGTTTGGTGAGGCATCATCTATCTCAGATCATAGCATATCCAATGGCAGTTGTTCAGCATTTCTGAGAAACTCTCCACCCATCTGAGTTTGCAGTAATCCCCTTGTTTGGTGGAATTGCCAATCAAAACAACATCACCGTTTCTGGTCCAGCATGATTTTCCTACCAAGGTGGAGTCAGTTCCCACTGGTGTCCCACAGGGGTTTTAGAGAGCTGCAATTACAGTTATCCACACTGTACTACGCACTGTGACAGGAAACCTACCTTCCCCCATGTGGGGAATTCTCTACTGTCAAGGGAAAGGCACATCATAGTAAAGCAAAGAGCTGAATGATTGGTTTCAAAGACACAGCCATTTTATTGTCCAGGTCTGCAAAAATGAACATGCTCTTTTACGGGACAGTGACTTTGTAATTCAGCTATTGTCTAAACTCCAAAGCCCTAGAAGTTTGGTTTGGTGTGTGGCTCAGCAGTGACACAGTTGCTATCAGTCCCTAGACAGACACAGCTCTGTCTGGTGGCCAGGATAAAGCCCATCTTCACTGGGAGATAAAGGCTAATTCTACCACTGTCGGAACCAGTATAGCTCTGTAAGAGAAGGAAAATGTGAATTTCAGACCTATAAGTTGCTTTCTTTCTTGAGCAGACCCAAGGCTAGAAAAAGAGAGGCACCTTAGTGATAGCAACTATTTGTTTCAAGTCTACTTTTTTTTTTTTTCATCTCTGCTTTTTTTCATCCATAAAGAAGCAGGTGGCTATATCAGATAAAGTGCAGGGGGAAAAAGGATTAAAAATTCTCCAAGGAAATAAGTTCTAAGTCTGACAATCTTTTGAGTAATTTATCCAAGTAACTTTATATCTTACCAATGAATTTGTTCTTTTGAAGGTTGGCATAATAATAACTGATATTTACATAGTGCTTATTTGGGGCCAGGCATGAGTCTAAGTGCTTTTTAAAAATTATATATGAAATCCTCAAATTCTCATGCCAACTCTATAAAGTAGGTCCTATGTTTACTCTTATTTTAAAAATGAGGCAAGTAAAGGCACAGAGAGGATCAGAATTTAAAGGCAGATAAAGAAGCATCAGTCATTTCTTGGTGGCCATTGGTTTAGGCGGCCATGCTTCATGTCTCAGTGACAAAAACAAATCCACAGTGTTCCAACCAGCACTAATACTCTGTGGCTCTGGAATCCACTTCTCCATCCCTTTATTCTTACCACTCTGTCCTCACTGACAGCCTGCTTCATGTACCTGCTGGTGTCTGTGGGCTGATTATATTTGAAATGATGCTGGGGAGTGTGGCATAGGTCCACTCATAAGAAAGCCACTTCAACAGAGTGGAGCCCTCAGCTGGGGTTTCTGGGTGGATTGGAGCAAGTCACTTTCGTTTTAGATCTGTTACAGGAACCTACACATGGACTCTGGTTAGGCAGTGTGTCATTTTCCACAGCTGAGCACATGAATTGCCAAATTTCTATTCAGAGGTGACATTTTATGAAACTCCAGATGCTCTTTGGTCTGATTAAAATTAAGTGTAAAAGTAGCCATGGACCCATAAGAACAGAATAATAGGGGGACCTGGATGGCTCAGTCAGTTAACTGATTAACTCTTGATTTCGGCTCAGATCATGATCTCATGGTTTGTGAGATCGAGCCTTAAGTAGGACTCTGCACTGCCAGCATGGAGCCCGCTTGGGATTCTCTTTCTCCCTCTTTTTCTGTCCCTCCCCCACTCACATTGTCTCCTTTTCTCTTTCTCTCTCTCTCTCTCCCTCTCCAAATAAATAAATAAACTTTTTAAAAAGAATAGAATAATAAACTCTTAAGGAAAATTTTCATCTGAGATTGCTGACTAATATCAGAGTTGAACACATCAACTAGATGATAGTGCTGCAAAGTGAATAGAATAGACTCTAACGAGAAGAGATACTAGCTAGCTGACCTCATCCAAGGTACAAAACAAATCTTTGTCATTAACTTGTTTATTTTCTGTTTCACTTTATGACTCCTTTTCCTGATGTTTTAATAGTTTTTGTTTAAATTGATTATTTAACATTTTGCATCATTGATTCATGCTGATTGTCTCTAGTTCTAAGATCTTCGAGTCTAAGAGCTTAGACAAACATTAGGACGCCGTGGGCCAATCATCTTGTTTTGTGAATGAAAGGTCTGAGACCAAATCACTTGAGGGATTTTTCAAGTGTAGTGAGTGAGATGATGGGAGATACCTCACAGCTCAGCTTCCTCCAACCAAAATTGGGGTCGGGGCAGAGACAACGGGGAGCAGCAGCTATTTGACCCTGCTTTTATCCCTTCTCCAATCCCTGTGGTAAGTTTTCATGTTATGAATACCAGCAGCCAGACTGATGACTTTAGAAGTACAAGGGTGAGACAGGGTGGCATATGGTTTATTCATTGCAGAGTGACTACCTCCAGATGTTGTCTACCTCATGGTTTTCAGTTCTTCACTTGAGGTCATTTTTTTACCATCTTGTCTTTTACCATGTCTTTTACCATCAAGATACCTACACTATATCCTCCTCAAGGACCAGAGATGGGTTAGGGGCTTACAAAAAACCTTCACAGTCTTGTTCACAGGCACAACAGGTTTTTACCCTTTTCCTTATCATTTTTGTTAACAGCAGCTCATTTTTACTCAAAAGCAGTTAAAGGATCTAAATGTCATCTATAATTGCATATATTCTGTAATTTTCTTGTTCTACCGTAGGACACAGCCGCAATGTGTGCATGTGCATATTTGTTTACTTATCTAGGATATCAGTTTCTGAATCTGAGAAGGAAGTAGCATGAGCTTGATTTTTAGGTCTCAGAGTTTGAACTGGAGTTAGATTGAATGACATGCTTATTGCCACAGCTGAATTTAGTGGTGAGCAACAGTCTACATATAGTTGTAGTCATTTGTGTTTCTATTTGATACAACCCTTTCTGATGCATAGCGTGTAACTAGCTATTAAGTCCTTAACTTGATTTTTAATATGAAGCTAACTTTTAAGGAAACATTTAATTTATGTTCTTGGTTCATGAATTCAGGGAAGCACTATGCGTCAGACATAATCATAAGTCTGACGTTCCCCTTTGCTGGGTGACAGCTGCTAAGGAAACACAATGAAAGAAGAATAAGATTTTTATACTTGTGGGAAGTATTAAGAAGCTGGGTTGAATTTTCTTGTTTCCAGGTAGTGGAAACAGAACCTCTAAAGACTTCTTGGACCTGACTATGGTCATGTGGCATGCCGAAGGAGGGACCTGCAGACTATTCTAGACACCAATGTGTTCTCTTTACCTAGTTTACTTCCCTTCTACTTGCCAAACTCAGTTTGGTCTCAACTTCATTGGCTTAGATTATTTCCTTAGATAAATAACCCCAAAGTAGACTCTGAATTGTACTTGCCTCAGCATATATGAGTGTACTCTTTTATGAACTCCGATATCTAAGGTCATCAAAGAATAAGGAAAAAACACCCCCAAAATCCTAATGAGTTAGCAAAGTCCAGGAAATATGGCCCTGTTATGAGGGGAAAACTCATTGGTACTTCTAAGGGAAGGGAATGTTTTATTGTTCTAATTTCAACACAGTCAGTGAGGGGGATGTTGGCTGGCTACCAGGTACAGAAATGAGAAACTTGTAATAAAAAAAA
>NW_027531334.1:3232000-3300929 GCF_008692635.1 Crocuta crocuta
AAAAAAAAAAAAAAAAAAAACCCACCAGAAATACAACCATATCTATCCTACACACCTTTAAATTTTGTAAAACAGCTCTTACAAAGTAACCTGGTAAGTTTAAGCATTACATTCATATTCACTTAGTGCTCAATATGTCTGGAATTGGGATGCCCTTTAGATCCACCAACCAGAGAAAAAAGGACATTCTTAACTTTATCCCAGCCAAATGATTTGTGGTCTAAGCCAAGAGGAAACCCAGATAGGAAAGCTGAGCCCAGCCTTCATAGGCTACATGCTGCCTGCAAAAACTGACTTCACTTCAAAAGAAATTCCAAACAGACAAGAGCATAACTTGACAAAGTCCATAGGATTATTGCAATAACTTTAATTTAGACCTGCCTTAGTGGGTACACCTACTAATACACCCAGGTCAAAAAATTTTTAAATAATTTATGTCATGTAAAATATAGTCTCTGACTACAATGGAATAAAATTAGAAATCAATAACAGCAAGAAATTTGGGGAATTCATAAATATGTGAAAATTAAACAACACACTCCTAATTAACCAATAGATCAGAAACTAGCAAAACTGACTCAAGAAGAAACAGAAAGTCTGAATAAATCTATAACGAGTAAAGTGATTGAGTCAGTAATTAAAAACTTCCCAACCAAGAAAAGCTCAGGACCAGGTGGCTTCACAGGTGAATCCTACCAAATATTCAAAGAAAAATTAACACCAATCCTTCTCAAACTCTTCCAAAAATTAGAAGAGGAAGAACTACATCTCAATTCATTCTATGAGGCCAACATTGCCCTAATTCACAAACCAGACAAAGACATTACATAAAAAAAGAAAACTACAGAACAATACCCCTCATGAGTATAGATGCAAAAATCCTAAACAAAATTTTAGCAATAAGAATCCAACCATATGCAAAGGAAATAATATAATATATTATAATAACCAGATTGTGATTATAAAATATTATATTATAATAACCAGATTGTGTTTATCCCATAAACATTTAAAAATCAGTCAGTGTATTAACCATATTAACAAATTAAAAAAGAAAAACAAACCATGCCGTAACAATTGGATACCTTTATGCAAAACAAACAGAAAATTAAGTTTGATTCATATCTCATACTATATAAAAATTAACTGAAGATGGATCATAGACCCAAATGTAAAACTAAGGCTATAGAACTTCTTGATAAAACATAGAAGAAAATCTTTGCTACCTTAGATTAGGTAAAAATTTCTTTTATCCAACACCAAAACAACAACCCATAGAGGATAAAAAAAACACATAAATTGGAGTTAATAAAAGTTAAACATTTTTGTTCTTTGTAAAACACTGCTCAGAGAATGAAAGTTCAAGCCACAGGTTTGGATAAAATATTTGCAAAGCACGTATCTGAAAAAAACAACAATAACAACAAGCTTGCATCTGGAATACATAAAGAATTCTCAAGCTAATAATATGAAAGCCAACTATCCAATTTGGGGGCAAGGTGCCTGGATGGCTCGGTCAGTTGAGCCTCCAACTCTTGATTTCAGCTCAGGTCATGATCCCAGCGTCTCGGGATTAAGCCCATGTCAGGCTCTGCACATGGAGCATGGAGCCTGCTTTAGATTTTTTTTTTCTTTTCCATTGCCCCTGTGCCCCTCTTGTGATACTCATGATACTTGTGATACCTCTCTCTCTCTCTCTCTCTCTCAAATAAATAAACATGGAAAAAATTTAAATAAAATAAAATTAAAATTAAAAATGGCAAAAATGCTTGAATAAACCCTTCACTCCAGCAAAGAATATAGATGACAAGTAAGTAAATGGCAAGATTAACTCTACAGTTTTAGTCATTAGGAAAATGTAAATAAAATCATAACGAGATAACACTACATACCTAAGAGAGTGGCTAAAGTTAAAAAGACTGACTATATCAAGTATTGATGAGGGTGTAGAATGTAAAAATGACAAAACTACTTTGGAAAAGAGTTTGGCAGTTTCTTAAAAAGTTAAAAATATATTGGGGTGCCTGGGTGGCTCAGTCAGTTGGGCGTCTGACTTAGCTCAGGTCATGATCTCACGGTTCGTGGGCTTGAGCCCCATGTCAGGCTCTGTGCTGACAGCCCATAGCCTGGAGCCTGTTTCAGATTCTGTGTCTCCCTCTCTCTCCCTCTTCTGCTCCTGCTCTGTTTTCCTCTCTCTCTCAAAAAATTAATACACATTAGAAAAAAATTTTTTAAGTTAAAAATAGATGTACTCTATGATCTAGCCATTTGTCTCATAGGTATTTACAGAAGAGAAACAAAAACCTGTGTCCACACGTAGATTGGTACACACAAAGTCAGAGTAGGTATACTTGTAGTTGCCCAAATGTAGAAACAATCCAAGTATCTATCCACAGGGGAATAGAGAAATCATGGTACCTCCATACAGTGGAATGCTACTTACTCCATAATACAAAGTGATGAACTACTGATACAAGCAGCAACATGGATAGACATGAAAATCATCATTCTGAGTGAAAGAAGACAAAAAAGGAACACCTAGTGTATGATTCTATTTATATAAAACTCTAGAAAATGCAAACTAAACTGTCGTTCGGAATGCAAATCAGCAGTTTGCTGATAACAGGAAGTGGAAAGGAGTGTGAAAGACTGGGAAGAAAGACTACCAAGGACCACAAGGAAACTTTTTGGGGTGAGGTATATGTTTACTTTCTTGATTTTGATGGTGACCTTAGGGGTATATATTATATATATTCTCAAACTTTATCAAACTGCCTAGTTTAAATATGTGTAGTTTATTGTATGTCCATTATACCTCAGAAACAGATTTAAAATTTTTTTTAAATTTTTTTGTTAAATATTTTATTTATTTCTGAGAGAGAGACAGCATGAGCAGGGGAGGGTCAGAGAGAGAGGGAGACACAGAATCTGAAACAGGCTCCAGGCTCTGAGCTAGCTGTCAGCACAGAGCCAGTCGTGGGGCTCGAACCCACGAACCGTGAGATCATGACCTGAGCCGAAGTCGGACACGTAACCGACTGAGCCACCCAGGTGCCCCCAGATTTTTTTAAATAACAGAGAATTATGACTATAGACTGAAATTTAAAAAAGAAATCCAGTGATCAAAAACATGAAAGTTTTGGTATTGTGGCTAAACGTCCTTATTCCTCTCAGTATTAAGTAGTAACAAACAGGTATACGTAGTGAAAATTTCCCATGAAGTAAAAATAATTTTAAGTACTTCACATATATTCACTTGTTTAATACTCACAGCATTCGTGTAAGCTATATAAAGTATTATAACATCGTATAGTTGAGGAAACTGAGGCGCAGTTAGCCTTAATCAAAGGCTCACTGATAAAATGAGCCAAGCCAGGATTTAAATCCAGACTACCTGGTTCTAGTATGTTTACTCTTGACCACTGCACCGTATGACCTCTCAGACAAAATTCTCAAATGATTGTAAACTGAGCTAACTGGCTACAAGTAGAACTATTAGTACAAGGTTGGGAAGACCTCCAGGGACCCAAGAAGAAGGGCTGCACGAGGTCCAGAAAGAGTGGTCCTAGTCATCTGGAACCTGGCTGTGTGCCGGTCTTGAAAGGGCCTACTTAGCTCTGTGCGTGATACACCATCAAAGGGTTTAGTCAAGACCTTGACTCCTCCCTCATTTGTGCAGGTTGACTGCTTCTGTCCCAGCCCAACCTTGATGATCAAAGTCCCTCACCAGCTTTCACAAGAAATTCAACCACACTGAGAAAATCCAGAATATTTTTTGGTTTTCATGAAGATCTGGGGATTCGTGGGAAAGAGTGACACCTCCCAACACAGCATTTCCTCAATTCCTCACATCACACAACCATCCAACTTCTAAGCCTCTCTTCCTTTCCCAGTCTCCTGTCCTTCCTCATCTCTGTTCTGCAGTGCTTGGTCCCAGCTTTCCTTTTATTTTCATTCTCCACTTAAAACGTAGACTATGGCTTTTACCCTCCTCCCAAGACCATCAAAGTCATTCTCATGTTAGTTGCTGAGAAGATAGTGTTGCATCCGTATCCTGAGAGGAGCTCTTGGCCAACTTCCTAAGGCTGACCCGACTCTGTGTTGCTGTTGTGACCATATCTAAAAGAAACGCCTGGAGCACAGGCAAAGACCTTCTCCCAGATAACACCTCAGCCCTCGGGCACTGCAGCAAAGGCCCAAGCTGGATGCATGCCTCAGGAATCTCGCTGAGATTTCCTCAGACTGATACTGGATATCTCCTGGTGTCTAGTGGGCGTCAGTTTGTATGGTTCTGTTGGAGAGGAGATAAAAAGGCTTGGATAGTCTTCCCTTCTCCGTAAGTTTTGGATAGCTGCCTCACTTGGGCTTACAAAACAGTTTGTAATGTGAAGGCAGCATTGAACAGAAGGGGCATTTATAGCTCCGGATCTCAGGTCTCCACGGGTGGGAAAAACAGAATGAGGAGGATCTCAGCCACTCCGTCAATTTGGACTGCCCTGCCACCCCCTCTCTGTGATGTGGGAGAGTAAGGGGTGGAGAGGGAGGAAGAGAAAGCAAATGGGGCCTCTCTCCAACAGAGTGTGCAGAGTGAGGTGTGGGAGCAGAATAAACACTGCGAAAGGAAGTGAAATCCCCGATGGGACACTCACGCTATGCCTCTTCTTCGTTGTGTCGCCCCCTCACTCCAGCGATGACTAAGCTGATTCATTCAGGGCACATCCATTTTCAAATGGAGAGGAGCAGTTAGGACTTGGGAAAGGAAGAGAGATGCAGGCTGCAAGGTCCTGTCCTGGAAGAGCAGGGATGTGTGTGCAGGGCAGACGGATCTGTAGACCGTCTTTTGATCAGCAACCACAATGTTTTACAAGGGCCTGAACTAGTTGCCAATGTGTTATAAAGGAGTGGGCGCTATTTTACATGAAAAATAAGAATTCAGGGTACCTGGGTGGCTCAGGCAGTTGAGTGATGGACTCTTGATTTCAGCTCAGGTTGTGATTTCACGGGTTGTGAGTTCAAGTCCCATGTTGGGGTCCATGCTGACAGTGCAGAGCCTGCTTGGGATTCTCCCTCTCTCCCTCTCTCTTTGCCCCTCCCCTGCTTGTGCTTTCCCTTTCTTTCTCTCAAAATAAATCAATAAATAGTTTTAAAAAATCAGAATTCATGAATATCAGCTCATTTGGGCAACCTCACCATTTCACATTAACAGCTTCTTAGCAGGTATCCCTGCTTCCAATCGGTTTTAAACCCAGCAGCAGGAGGGATCCTTTTACAGCGTCAATCAAATAAGGTCACTCCATTGATCAGATCTGCCCATGATGTCCCATCTCTCTCACAGTAAACCCCAGAGCCCCAAAAATGTCCTACAAGACCCGGCAGGGTGGGGCACCCCATTTCCTTTGTTCTCTCCTCTTCCTCTTTCTCCTCCTCCTCCTCTCCCCACAGACTACACCGATTCAAGTCCTGACACTATTTTCTGTGTGTCTTTGAGTAAATAGTGTAACTGGTCTGTGTCTCACTTCCTCATCTGTAAAATGAAGCTCGTAATCATAGCCTGCTCACAGGGCTGTTATGAGGACAAAAGAAGTTCATGTTTTAAAAGCCCTCAAAGCAGCCTGACACGTGGTAAGAACGATCCCGGCGCTCCTGGGCTCTGGCCATGCTGGCTTCCTTGATTGTCCTCCAGCGAGCCCCGTTTGCACCTGCCTGAGTGACTTTGCAAACACTATCTTGTCATGTCTGCATGGCCTTGGCTTCCACAGGTATCCATAGGATGTGCCCCCTCACCAGCTTCAAGCCTTCCTTACCAGTATCTGAGAGGAATCCAAATGTTAAAAATTCAAAGGAAAAATGGACCAAAAAAGAAGGGGGGCGCAAAAGCCAGTTAGGAGGAAATGAAATGAGTATTGACTGAGTTTAGGAACCAGATGGGAGGAAAAAACAGTTATCTCAAAATGAGGATTCAGTTGCAAGGTGGCTAAGGGAGAAGAGATGCAAATAGAATCGTAACACGGAGCATTGGAAAAAGACGGCAAACTCAAGAAGGCAGTTAAAATATGTGATCATTTTTTTTTTTCTAGAAATCATGAGGGCACCTAACGTTATAAACTAGATATGGTTCAGCACTGTCTAGTTAGGATTTACTAAACTATCAGTCTAGATATTCGGTCTGAGCGTCCAAGGCCAGCTTGTCACTATCCCTGACTGTAGAAGACTTTTTGCCATGACTTCCACTCTGCTTCTTCGCCTAGTCCAGGCTGAACTGTCTTGTCTGACCCTGTGGCCACCCAGGAAGCAGAGGGTCCTCACTCCGTGTTCCTGTGTCTGGGCCTTGCTTCTCAAGGTTACCCAGAATCTCCAAGTGGCAAATTACGCCACATGCCCAGCTCCCCTATCCCCCCTTCAACCTTCTCCTCCCTCTCCAATCTATAGGGTCAGGGTTAAGGTTAGTTCCTGTTAACCCTTTCTCTTTTCTGGAGAATCAGTTTCCATTTCTATTCGGTGTCCCAACAGCAAAGACTTTCATTCATTCATCAACAATATTTATGTTAAGCAATAATACCTTGCATTGCCTTTATTTCTAGAGAAATGTGAACAATTTTGTGGTTTTCTTATCTTATTTTCAAAGAACTCTGAACAATTATAAATGGAGACCTCAGTGTGAAGGCCTTAAATAAACATGACCTATTCAGGGGCCTTAGGGGCTGTGAGAGGAGCACTGTCCATATTCTTGCTTTTGTCCCGGGCAGGGGAGGGGAGGCTACAGAAAAGGGTCTCTTCTAGGCAGTTTGAAAGATTGCTTGTAGCGATCCTGCCCTTGGCGGTGCCTCTTCTGGATTGCCTGGCGGTGTGGGGCTATGGAAGGAAGCGTTATCTGAGCTCTAAGAGGAAAAGAGAAGCTTTCTCCCACCCCTGGCCTGCGCCCGTCCGCATATTACCTGGAAGAAGCGAGGTGGACTTCCGGGCGAGCCAGGAGCACTAAAGTGCCCTTGGACACATACAAGCTGTCAGAAGGGCGCCCGTAAGCGTCATAGGACTGAAAACTTCAAAATACCAAACAGCTCAGGGTGGGGAATGGGAACAAAAATAGAAAGAAAAAACCCCCCAAATCTCAATTCATGTGTGAAGATTTTGTCTGATGTTCTTTGAAAGGGAGCTGGAGTTGGAGTGGAGAACCTAGACCCTGGCCTTTCCCCCAAGAGACTTCTTTTAGGGGAGGAAGGCAGATTTCCGGATCTCAGATGTTGACTGTTTGTTTGTTTGTTTGTTTGTTTGTTTTCAGGAAGCTAGTCTGCTGGAGTCCTCATCTAACTGCTCTCTGTCCCTTCAGAGCGAGATCATTGTTTTGCTAACAAGTTTTGGGGTAGAAAAGAGTCCTGTGGATTTTTTTTTTCCAGACTATTGTCAGTTTAACTGAGGGTCCCTCATTGGTTAGTGTTTATCATCAACCTGAAAAAAACGCAACTTCCTCATTCTGCATACCCCTCTTTTCTCCTTTCCTTTTTAGTAGAAACAGGGTTCTATGGCCACACTGGGGGGTAAGTGAGCTGGCCGAGTGTTCTCACCTCAGCAGGACAGTAATGAGCATGGAATGACCCAGAATGACCCCGTTCAGCATCCTCGTTGGCATCGCCCTCTGTCTCTGACCTGTGGCAGAAGGAAGAAGGAACAAGAAACATGGTGCCAGGGAGAGGGATAAATCAAGAGGCCAAATGTAAAGAACATGAAGAATTTTCATGAATGTTAGAATTTTCGTTAGAATTTGGGTTTACGCTGGGGCGCCTGGGTGGCTTAGTCGGTTAAAAGTCCGACTTTCCGACTTTCGCTTAGGTCATGATCTCGCGGTTCGTGGGTTCGAGCCCCGCGTCGGGCTCTGTGCTGACTGCCAGCTCAGAGCCTGGAGCCTGTTTCAGTCTGTGACTCCCTCTCTCTCTGACCCTCCCCTGCTCACGCTGTCTCTCTCTCCTAGAAATAAATAAAACATTAAAAAAAAAAAGAATTTGGGTTTACGCACGTGTTGGTCCAGTAAATACAATCTTCGGAAAATTCTAGATTTGTACATTTTCCCAACTGAAGACCATGTTGGTATTCATTCAGATAATATGCCACTTGCCCTAGTTTTCCATTCAACCCCAATACTACCGTAGTCTGAGATTATTTAAGATTTTACTACTTGAGTTTTGACTTTTGTAATTAGATAGGTTTGCAAATATAAAATAAACTGCCTTTTAAAATCCAGAAGTGAACGGCCTTCTGACACCCACAGTGAGAATATCAGGGTTTCTGGGGCACTTGGATGCCCCCACTCTCTTCAGATTTCACTCCCTGCCACACGGACACACCTGCCCGCCTCTACTCTCACTTGCGCCCCTAGAGGAAGCCTGGCTGCTGTCTACACATTCTCTTGTGCCTAAGTGGTTAAGAACACCTGCTGAAGGCTGACCACCTGAGATCATGTCACGGCTTTGCCACTTCTTGACTGTGTGACTTTAGGCAAGTCTCTTAGTTTCTCTGTACATGCTGCCTCATCTTTAATTTAGTGCATGTCTCAGAAGGATATTGTAGGGAATAAAATCACTTTATACGTATAAAGTACTGAGAATAGTACCTGGCAATCTTACGTGAGCATTAGCTCTAGCTACTCTTCACATTTTCTTTTGGTCATCCCCTCCTGGGCCATTCCTCTCTGTGATCATCTGAACTCTTCTTGTTCCTTTTAATCAGATAAACCTCCTCTGTCCTATGAAACCATTATGTGTATCCTGTACCTTTTTTTAAATGTTTATTTATTTTTGAGAGAGACAGAGCATGAGCAAGGAAGAGGCAGAGAGAGAGGGAGACACAGAATCCAAAGCAGGCTCCAGGCTCTGAGCTGTCAGCACAGAGCCCAATGGGGGGGCTTGAACTCATAAACCTTGAGATCATGACCTGAGCCGAAGGCAGATGCTTAACCGACTGAGCCACCCAGGCGCCCCTACCGTGTACTTAATCCATAGCCAGTCCTACTTTATTGTGTAGTTAATTTTTTCTTATGTATCTTTTGTCTGCCTTAGACTGAAATCCTTAAGACAGCAATGTATCAGTTTTTGTGTCCCCTGTGTCCTGTCCAGTGTTTTGTGCACATAGTTCCTCAAGTAATTTTTGTTACTGGGGCTATTGAAAATAGTAACCAAGAAGAATTTGGAAAGAGTATGGAGTAAGAGTAGCCCAAACCCTATTTGGGCTATGTTGGCTCCTATTCTGACACTGAGGAAGGCAGAACGTTCATCCTTTCTTGGTTGGAGAGCCGGGGTGGTCACAGTGCCCTTTGTTGATACCATGTGGCTTTTCTTTGAAACGTTATCTCTGGAAACCACATCGACAAGTTCACTTATCTTCAAATTTATCTGAAAAGGAAAAGATGCTGACATGTATTCGCCAATGCAATTCCAATTTAGTTTTTCTCCCACAATTGTCTCCAAGCCCCTCTGCAGAAAGTTCTGCAGGGCTTTGGCGAGGGTTGCCCAACGCCCCCTCACCTCCTCACCACACACGGTTTATGTAGAAGGCAAGCGCTCTACATGGGCCAACGTTCCTGTGGTTGGTGTTCCTTCTTGGATCCTGGTCGTGAGATGCATGCAGGAAGGTAAGCACAGAGGGAGGGCAGGGAGAGAGACGCATGAAGCCCACCTCAGCTTCTCTCAGGCTCAGGTAGAAGAGCCTGTCGAGTCTGACTTAGCTTAAAGGATGTAGGTTTGTCCTGGGGTGAACTTGATGGGAAAAGTTTGCTCTAGTTCTGAACTCAGTTCTTGGAAACTCCTGCCAAATTAATATCTGTTGAATGAAGAAATGAGTCAGTGAGTGAGGGAGTGGCCTTAAGAAAACTGAGTTTGGTACAAGCCCTCAAATTGAAAATGTGAAAAATGGTCTGCATGTCTATCATAGTGGCTCAGGCCACATCTTTGATGTCTCCTGAGTTTTAGAATAAAATGGCATCATAAACTTACACAATCTTTCCTTTTGGGGCTCTAAGCCTCATACCATTCTCTAATCCATTTTTAGAGCTATCTGAGATGCAAACGTTAGCACGTTACACTCACTCCTTCAATGGTTTTTTGCCACACTCAGAAAACATCCAAAGTCCTTGGGCATATCATGCAAAGTACTCCATGTTTTTCCCTCTACTTTTTTTTTTTTTCCTTTTCTCATCTTGTCTATTGTTCTTCAATTCAATATTTAAAGTCCCATTTCTCATCCTTTGACTGTGGAAAGCTATTTGCTGTCCTCCAAGGTGCAAGACACTCTCAAGCCTCATCCCCTTTGCATAAATGGCTCCTCTGTCCAGTGGCCTTTCCTCCCTGGCTAGTACTGTTCACCCCCAGGGATCAACTCAACAGTTTCCTCCTGGATGAATCGTTCTTTGATCCCTTTCCAAGTAGAGTTAAGGGCTCTCCTCATATTCTTCCAGCAACTTTTGCCAATTTCCACTGTAACATACTTTCCCTTTCTCCAAAACACACTGTGACCTAATCAATGAAAAATATTCCATCATACACATGAGCATAATTCTGGTAGAGAGTGATTGTTGTCCATAGGTATAATTATGAAACTGTAATGTAGTATAATGATAATATTGTGGATATTGAAGTTAGTATTGTCTGAGTTTCCATTACAGACTCTTCCTTTTCTGAATTGAGCTAGTTTTGTAACCTCTTTTTTAAATTTTTTTTTTTAACATTTATTCATCTTTGAGAGACAGAGAGAGAGTGCGAGTGGGGGAGGGGCAGAGAGAGAGGGAGGCACAGAATTTGAAGTAGGCTCCAGGCTCTGAGTTGTCAGCACAGAGCCTGACGTGGGGCTTGAGCTCACAAACCATGAGATCATGACCTGAGCTGAAGTTGGATGCTTAACCGACTGAGCCACCTAGGCGCCCCATTTTGTAACCTCTTTAAGCCTCAATTTCTCCATCTATGAAACCAAGATAATAATAATATTCACTCCTTAGCCTCATGTGAGTACTGAAAAAAAATGTTGACTGTCAATGTCTTAGCACAGTGCCTTGAACACGGTGTGTATTCAGTATTGTCGTGCAGGTACAGATGAAGATAAAATTTATTTTTGTTTCCCCTGCTTCCAATAAGAAAGGAGCTAGAAAGGCACTTTGAACTCACTGAGGCCAACCTTTTCTAGAAGGAGGTTGAGATGAGGGATGTTCTTTAGAATCACTCTAGATGGCTACCCTTGGAAGGTTATTGCTTCGTTATGTGGGGGAAAGGGATGGCATAAGACTGTTTTGAAGCCCAAACCCTGGGCTAGAAGGGAGAAGAGGAGGATGGGGTTCTGGGTGCCTGCACTGGTAGACTGCTGAGCCAAACGTACCTCTGTGCTCTAGGTCTGACATGCAGGTAGAGAGGGGCACTTCTGTGCAAGGGAGAAACACCGATGTGAAAATGCTGGAACTGAGTTTTGGCCCCGCCACAGAGTACTGGGCTCAGGTCTCACAGACAACTTCTCCTTAGCTCTCAGTGCCTTACCAGCCAGAGGTAGCACACCAAAGTGGAATGGCACTGGGCTGGAATCCACCTCCCAGCCCAAGATACTCTTAAACTGGAACAAAATAGAGTCCAGCGTCTTGGACTGGCTCTCATTACTGGTAAGTAGAAGGATGGGCTTATTTGTCAGGTCTTTGGATTGATACTGGATCATATTAGTTGCATAAGGAAACTTAGGAAGGAATTGGGGGCCCTACATATGGTGTCACCATTAGTTGTTAAATGAATGGCCTCTGTAAGGTGAGGTTGATTTCGAGTTCCCTCGCCGTGTCCAAAATGGGTTGGATATAGCACAGGCTGGGCAAGACAGTTCACTGAAGTGTGGGAAGAAAATATTAGATCTTTTATTTGCAGTTTTTAATATATATACAAAAATATATAAGTGTACTTACAATACATAGTGTTTGGTTTCACGTAGACAAACCGTGACAAAATAGATGAGTAGCATAAAAAAGATTTCTGCAAAAAAACCACAACCCCCAAATCTCTGCAACGCTCCACATCCTGAAGACAATACTAACAGCGTAAATACAAGGAAATCTTGACAAGGGTCAAAACTGACTCTTTACTTATTTTCAGTTGCTAAAAGATCATCTGAGGCACATTACAAATTTTGAGTTTATTTGAGCAAAACTTGATTCAAACTAGGCAGCACCCAGTCTAACAGATTGAAAGGCACTCTGAAGAGCAGCACAAAATGAAAGACTTTTGTAGGAAGAAGGGAACAGGACCAAGGAAGGTGTACTAGGCAGAAATGCTGGGTTGGTTATCGCCGTCATTTTCCCTCAGGGGACGGCAGGAGTCTATCAGGCAGATGACCCAACTAGTACTGATCAAGTGGTTCCTGATCCACTAGTTTATATTCCTTTCTGGGAGAGCTGACACTGTAATCAGGTCTCGTGTGATGATGTTGGGCCTAAGTATAAGCACCCCTTTGGGGGCCTTTGTCTTGTTTTTAACATAATATAAACCTGTCAGCCATGAAATTACATTAAAACATGATGACCTAAGCAGATCTGACAGTAGGCTACATTAAAGATGCTTTTTTGTGAAAGTAAACTCAATAGCTTCTTTCAAGGTCAAGAAAGTATTTTAACAATGAGCGAGGCAATAATTGCTTTTCAAAAGAAACCCACACTCTGAAAAATGCTTTATGAAAATGATGCTTCTGTTAAGTGTTGCTGTAAACGATTTTATGTTATCAGGTATTATTGTTTCTCTGTAAACCAACAAAATTAAAAAACGGGGTTTTCTGAACTGTTTTTCAAATCTTCCAAAAAGGTTTAGTGTAGTTTTGACCCATTTGCTTAAAATACATTTAAGTGCACACATAAACGTACAACACCTTGCAATTCACTTGCAAGTATAATTGATATCAGGACAGATGTTAATTTGCTAGGTGATTTCAATAAAGTTTTAGCCTAATTTGTAATGATGTATTTACTCAAATTCTAGCAGCAAAGAAGAGTGAACAGAGGTGCTCTTCTACTCCGCTATCCTCACATTATTAGATACCTTTCAATGAGGCAAAACAGAGTTCATCTCCCACTTGGAAGATAATTTTGTGTCAACATCAAATAATTTTTTCCCAACAGATATTAAGTCACATAGGAAGTATGACCACAACTGGTCATCTTGCTTTTTCCCAAATAGGAAGTTTGAGCCACAACTATGTGAGTACTTTTCTTTCTGGGACTCCGTATTTCTGGGGAATTTGCCTTCAAAAATAAAGAAACAGCCATTATTCAGTTAAAATTGAACACAGACCCAGGGACTCAGGTTTTAGGATTTACTGTGGGTAAATCATTTAAATGAAAACTACTAAAACTGACCCTTTGTTTAATCTTCATGAGAAAATTAGAATTGTGATATGCTCAAAATTACACACACACCCCCTTTGGAATTAAGAGAAAAAAAGGAAAAATTACACGGATGTATTTGACTATGTATTTCATTCATTCATTTATTTATTTATTTTTATTTTTGAGAAAGAGAGAGAGACAGACAGAGCATGAGCCAGGAGGGGCAGAGACAGTGATACACACTTGAAGCAGGCTCCAGGCTCTGAGCTGTCAGCACAGAGCCCAGTGCAGGGCTCAAACTCACAAACTGTGAGATCATGACCTGAGCCGAAGTTGGATAATTAACTGACGGAGCCACCCCGGCGTCCCTATGTCTTTTATTTAATAGGGTGACAGGAGCTAACTGAGCAGGTAATCCAGAAACTGCTTCAGTTTCTACATCGATTGCTTCTTGTCTAGTTTTTCTCTGGAGAATTGTGCCTAAAGGTTGTAGTTCGAATGAATGCCAAACGTTCCAACTATGGGCTGTGCTGATTACTGCCTCACCTACCTCCAGCTGTCACCCAAATCCAACACACTTTCCAGCACAGCACTGGGGAGGAGAAAATAAAACGTATCACTTAGGATTAGGTTTATCTGAGAATAAAATGGACCACTTTTCCCCCCAATCCACCTCCCCCGCCCCCACCAAACACACAAAATGCCTTAAAAAACATAGAGGTGTTATTCTTTCATGTAAAATAATTTCAGAGATAATAAGTCCAGGAATGATGACAACCTCACAGTCATCAAAGAACCAGTCTTTCCCCAAGACTCTGCTTCAACATGCTGCAGCATTCTGATGGTTCAACGTGGCTGCTGGAGCGCCAGCCATCACATCAGCAGGATGGAGGGAAGGTAAGGGAGGGTTTTTTAATCTAAGAATTGAAAGTGTCCTGAGTGTCACACAATGCTTCCATTTATGTCATATGGTTCCAAATTAATCACATGGCTAGTCCTAGCTGAAAGGGAGATTGAACATAGTTTTTGCTACATTCTAAGATAAAAGATATATTTCTTAATATTAAAAAAGGAGGGGTATCAATATCAAAAAACAAGGGTCAGTCTCTTTTCCTTTCTTTAATTATTTCATGTTTTATAAAAACCACAGAGCCCATCTCAACTATGTATGTGGGACCCTGTTGTACTATGGAGTAGAATTCCTTTTATTCTATTTCCTGAAGAATTTAAATTATAGGTCCAGCAACCAAACTCCAGTGGGCTTTCAATGCAGCTCACATCTTTGCTCCAATCCAAAGCTCAATGATTCCCCCAACCCTTTTGTTTATTGATCCCAGCCTCCCATCTTGTCTTTAATCGCTAGAGAAACTGGATCATCTCAAATATATTCAGATTCACAAAATGTACTCAGGAGTCTGGGAATTCTAAGTGGTGCTACTCAAAGTACTTATTTTTTTAAAAAGGAATTAAATGATAGGGCCAAGTATCCCAATATTTCCAAATTTCTAGATATTAGGGCATTGTAAGGTTCCAGCTACTGGAAAATCAGTCCCTTATCTCTTTATATGGATGTTTTGGTCTCTTTTAAAAATAATATTTTCTTTTTGTCCGATTACAAATTTTGAAAAAAATCATCTTTTGGGTATTTTAGGTTCTTCTGTAAGGATTTTGTAACCTATTTAGGATATCTACTGTCTCTCATTTGATACTTATTAGATCCACTTCTTTATCATCACTAACTTGCTAACTTATCTCCTTAATATTCCTAATATTTTCTTAAAATCATGGGCCTTCTTGTCAAAACTTCTCAAAATTTCTAGAAGAATTTCTGATAACACAGGCCACATATGCATGAATAAACATATATCTCCTGTTTTCAATTCCCACAGAAAGATTTTTTTTTTGTGCCAGGGAGAGGTGGAAAGAGCATGGAGATTCCTAGGAAACCCCAATCTTAGACTGTACTCGAGCATTTTCCTCACTTGTAGTTTGTATACAACATTTTTGATGTAGCCAAATGATCAAAGAAAGGTACAGCCTTCCGTGCACGATCTTTGCAGGATGTTTTCTAAAACCCACATTTTATCTATTGAAATAGTTACAGAAGTTAAATTTATTTACATTTTTGTAAACAATTTGTTTATACCTCTCAACTGGTCCTTGTGGATTTTCTGGCTTCTTTCTTATTAGTTGAAGTTATCGGTATGTGCCTGTAGCGTTGCCCTTGTGGTTTTGTATTACTCTCTTTAATTTTTTAATGTTTATTTATTTTTGAGAGAGAGAGAGAGAGAGAGACAGAGTGTGAGCAGGGGAAGGGGCAGAGAGAAAGAGGGAGACACAAAATCCAAAGAAGCCTCCGGGCTCTGAGCTGTCAACACAGAGCCTGACATAGGGTGACATAGGGCTCGAACCCACGAACTGTGAGTTCATGGCCTAAGCTGAAGCTGGCTACTTAACCAACTGAGCCACCCAGATGCCCCTATCTCCTCTTTAACTCATTCTGATTACATTCTCATGTCAGAAGAAGAAAAGTACAGCAAAAAAGGGAGCTGGAGACACATAGAGAATGAGAGAGAATGGCAGGGGTTATATGGAGTATAGGCTGTCCTATCATATCGGTTACGCAACTAATTCCTTCAAAATCATCACCTCCATTCATTACACATTAGGTATTCATTACACACTGGGTATGTCTTGACAACACCTGCAGGGTGAACTTCCCCTGGGTCAACCAGCTGGACATACACCTGCTTGGAGCTGGTGTCCCACTAAGTAACTGTCCTGTGGGACTAGAGGAATTAAAAGTGGGCGCCAAGGACTGAAGGTAGGCTGGAGCTCTACTGGGACCAGAGCCAGACTACTTGCAATGAAATAATGTTAAACTTCATGACAAAGAAAGAAATACCAGTTAACACCAAGGTATATGATAGTTCTAAATCCTAAGGAGACAGGACTAAGGACTATGGTAAATAAAGGGAACGGTGCTCCATACAAATGGCAGGTGAAATGGAAAGAGCTTTCGAGGCATTTGCAAGAACCCCATCTCTTCTCTTACCTTGTTGTTCTTGAAGACTTTTGGCCACTCTGGATCTTGGTACTCCACAGAACTGACCTGGAGCCCTGGGATAGATATGTGGACACAAGGGCTTATCAACAAAGAAGACTACTTCCCCATCTTTAGAAGACAAACTTCTGTAGCTGTTTAAATTGATGCAATTATTTAGAAAACCCTATTTGAAAGGTGCATTTTAATTTTTTTTTTTTTTTTACAGTTTGCATTTCAATGTCCCCAATTCCTTCTGCACATACCTCTTTCAAGGAGGCCCTGACGGTAAAAGTGCCTGGCAACAAATTTGTGAGACTATGAAAATAGTAGGAAGAAGACATAAGATATCTTTCCAATTGTTTTCTTTTGAAAAGTTTGGGTTCCCATAACGATTTTGCACCCCAAGAGTAGTCGCAAGAACAAATATTTTTACAAAAGATTCGGTGTGATGTCAATTTTGGATCACTTTGGGAGTAATGGTTCCATCCAACGATTTTTAGATGTTACTAATCTGCTATGTGTTTAAAAGCGTTCTTTAAATCCGTATCACAATAATAGGAACATGCTGTGGATAACGAGCAGGGCTCCTGGGAATGGTATTAGAGCACAAAACTTTGGCCCTACGGTATTTTGTTTTGATCCAATACACTTTGTAAATGACTAACTGCATACCAGTAGTTTAGTACTGAGGTCTGCCCAGAAACAAAGAAAACCACATGGTTATTAAAGGCACAATAAATATCAAAGATGTAAATCAGATGATGGGCAGTAAAGATTGACACATATATAAAATAGTAATAAAACTGGACTCCCTCTTAGAAATCATGCTGAAACGTGCGATCTTTCAAATGAGGTTAAGTAGTTTCAGATTTGGCTTCCCAAATGCATTTGAGAAGAAGAAGTCAAAAAAAATCTATTGATCTTATTATAAAAAGAAAACAAACATTAAAAATAATAATAATAGAGCTGATCAACATGGTGGAGAGGCAGGGGGACCTGAAGTTCCCTGGTCCTTCAAACACAGCAGTGTTGAGGCCAGAGGATTTGGAATTCCAAAAGTCCGGGGTGCAGAGTGACTGAGACATCACCAGGGGCCCATGGGGACAACTTGGCGGGTCATAGGTGCATGACTGTGAACTAGAAGAGATAAAACAGGTAGTGTAGGAATGGGGGGGAGGGGAGGGATCTCCTTCTGGGGAGGGACAAAAGGAAGAGAAAGAGAGGCTGTGGACGTGTAGGACTGTATTTGAACGAGAGAAAAGCCACAGACTGGGGACTGGAAAAAACAGAGAAAGATCCAGTTTCTAACCGCGGGACTTTCTCCGGACTGGGGCCGGCTGCCCGGTTCATGCGCCTGGGGAACCCGGGAGCCAGTCCCGGGCTGGGTAACTAGCTCAGAGGCACAGTCCGCAGTGGCGGAAAGCAACCCTCTCCCTTGAGCGCTGTGGGAAGAAGGCAAAGAGCCGTTCCAAGTACGAAAGACCCTGCTTGCGCCTGCCCGCCAGAGGCCTTTTGTCGGCGGGGTGGAGTGGCTCTGCCCTGGGCCGGAGGCACCCGGACCTGGATCCGTTAAGACTTGGGGGTTTGAATCCCAGCCGAGTGCCTGGGAGGCACAGGAGACTGTGCAGCGGAAAAAAAACCGGCCTGCTCACACCCGCGCAGCATTGTGAAGACGGACTGAACCTAGTCGTTTGGGACACCTGCTCCAGGGAGGAGAGACTGGAATGTCACCATTTTTCTCCCCATCACCAACAAGGTGGGGCTTCAGGGAACCGACAAGGGGCCCACAGTGGAGGCGGATCCCACCTGTACCAAACCGTGCCTCTCAGGCCAGGTAACTGGGTCTCTACCGGGCCCAGATTGACACTGATCAACCAGACAGCCCCTCCTCCAGACCAGCACAGCCACCAGTTCCAAGGCGCCCAGCGGTTTTCATTTTCTGATTAATTCTTGGTCAATTCTTATATACACATATATATTTTTTCTTCTTTCTCTTCCTCTTATTTCTTCCCTGGTTATTCTGGCTATTGGTTTGTTTAAGCAGACATATTTAATCTATTCTTTTTACACCTCTTCTGTATCTCCTTTATCTTCCTCTCTCTCTGGATTAAGCCATACAGTTTCTCTGCCTGGTCAATTTTCTTTTCTTTTCTTTTCTTTTCCTCCACCCCTATCATTTGTCTCTTTGTATGGGATAAGGTTTCTTCCACCATCACCCCCCTTTAAAACAACTTTTTTTCAGGGTTACTTCAACAAACAAATCAAACCACACCTGGTGAGAGGTCCAAACCACCACTATGAATAGGGAAGTGAAGCAACCGGAGTCACAACAACAGAGAGCACACAATACACTCCAAATACACCTCCTGAAGAGCCCGGCCCTGGACAGTGACTATGAACTTATTCACTATTTTGTAACTATGATGTCTATAATTAACGGAGATAAATATTGAAAAGTTAAGGTAACTCCTGAGAACTTCTTTCTTCTTATAGAATTATAAAGCAATTAAAAGTAAAAAAAAATAAAGACCAAGGCCCTTCATAGAAGTCTGATGGTGTGATGGAAAAGACGTGATATCTGTCATCATGAAAACTGGGTTTTAGTTTCAGCTACACACACAAGCACTGTGTGGCCTGGAGATTATATTTCCTTGCCTGTAAAATGGAGATGACCCCAGCTGTGAGAGTAAAATAGTGTACACAAAACATTCAGCCTACTGCTTATCTCGTAGTATTCACTCCATTCATTCAGCAATGTTTAATGATTTCTTACACTATGTTTGGCAATGTGCAAGCACTGGAAATACATCAGCGAGGAGACCGACATGGTTCCTGCTCTCACGGAGTTTATAACATGGCAGAAGAGGCAGACATCATAACGACACAAATAGTTGTTGGATAAATAAGTGAAAGTTAATTCCGACTAAAAATTAGTTCCCTTTTCTTTCTCCTCATTTGTAATGAAGAGAATACCTATTCTTTGTACTTTCATTTATGAGAAATAAGTGAATTAATGAGTGTGAATCCACAGTGGATATTATAAAGCTCTCTACAAATGCCCGTTGCTGTATTTGTAACAAAAGTTGACCGTGCACCTGCTCTTTGCAAGGGCTTACGGCAAGTACAAAGATTAAGTGGACACTGGTTTTGCCTGCCTGTGCTGGGAGAAGGTAGGACAACTGGGCACTGTGAGCTATTATTTCAGGCAGAAAGTCCTAAAATGTGCTTTGAGAGAGGGAGGAGGAAGTAATTGGGTATTTGGGGAAAGCAGAGGTGGGCTTGGTCGAGAAGGCTCAGGGAAGACTTTATGGAACAGATGTATTCGAATTGGACTTGACTGGGAGCATTTGGACTTGAGATCAGGAAACAGAAAAAGCAAAAGCACAGAAGTGGGTGAACAAGGGGCAACAAAGAAACATTATGTGGTGCATTTTGGCTAGATTGAAGAAATCGTTAATGGTGGTAGGTGGAATTAAGAGTTCTGACAAGTAGTTTGAGATCAGATCACAAAGGGCCTTGAATGCCAAGCTATAGAGTAATGACCTGTACTTTTGACAGCTGCAAGCCATGAAAGGACTTCGAGTGAGATAATAATAGGACCGGAGCTGTGAGTCAGGAAGAGTAATCATCTTGTAACAACATGGCAGGAGTGTTATGACTTGATATAATTTTGGTGAAGGGCTTGGAAAGTGAGCTTTGAAGTCTTATATTTTGTCTTGAAATCCAGGGTCCTGAAGCCATTAGAGTCAGAGTGGTCTAGGGAACTTGGCGTATTCTTGTAGTTGGTGGTACTGGACAGGTAGAAAATAAACTTCCTTCTCCAAGTAATATAGTACTCAGAGATCCCAAGAGCAGTTTTCTTTGCTGAAAACAAAACGCTCTTTGCAACCACATCTCTCATTTGCCTTAGCATGGTCACGTTATCTATAATCTCATGTCATAGAAATAGACAACAGAGACACCAGGAGGTAAAAACAATTGTTCCAAAAACTAAGCTGCTATGACTCATCATTCTAAAAGGTACACACCAGACCCTGTTTCACACCCACTCAGGGTTGTGAATTTAGCATTCGGTAATGGCTGATCAGAGTAGCTTAATGAAATATCCCCGCTTCTGGAACTCCCATGGGCTGCAGAGCATAGAACAAGCTGACCCTGATCCCCTCGCTCCACACCCAAGAGCCTTTCAGAGCCGAAACAGCTGCAGGAGATGAGTGGCAGCTGGTCGGCCAATCACCAAGCAGCTGACAGATGACAGGCTCCATGTGTGACTCTTACAGAGGCAGTTGAGGGAGCCAAGTTGCCCTGCCCAGCTGGGTTCAGAACCTCTCAACTGAAGGAGAATAACAGATGTTCATTTAAAAAGTCCAACTGCAAACCCCAAACATAATTTTACTGCACACATACATGCCAGCGAATATTTGGAGAATAAGAACATTTTTTTGCCAGCCCTCACAGGGTGTTTGGAAGGCGGACACAGAGAAAAGTCTGCATATTTCTAATCTTTATCACATTTCCATGATGAACTCCAGAGTGTGTGAGACACTGTCTTGGTATGTCCCCCAGAGCTCTCAGGACTTTTACTGGGTTTGTTTAGAGTCAGGGGCAAATGTGGGGCTGAGCTGAGCTTCCTATTTCCAAGGCAAGGAGAATTCAGTAGGAGCGAGATAGGTAGCTGAAGTCTTTGTACTATTACTTCATATGAAAATTTTCACATTAAATCGACACAATTGGCATGAATTTGCCAACATAGAAGAAAATGACACTAAGCCATCTACATAAGCTTTTAAAGAATTTAAAAAGATTTAAAATTCTCTTTATCCAAATAGGAAACCAGCAACTAGGGCTGGGTCCTGTGATGAACAGATTACTTAAGAAAGGGAGGCAGCCAGAGGTTAAGCCCTTTCTCCCCAGGGTGAGCAAGGAAGTGGAAATCTCCTGTCATGGAGAAGATCACCTGATGGCCTGTTCTTCAAAAGCTTCACCTTGCTGCCTTGGTCCAAAGGCCAGTGTGTTTATAGCCAAGGTGTGAAATTATGAGTTCTGTAAAAGTCAAGGAAGATGCCAGCAAGGTCTTAATAGGTTCTTTGGGCTGATCTTTAGGCTCTAGTCTCTATTTGTGTCTCTGTCATGTCTGAAACTGCCTCCAAAGTCTTTCTAGCTCAACTGTGAGAAGACTTGAACCTCTACCTCAGTATCAGCATTACCTGACCTCCTAGACCTCTCCTGGGCCATTACTCTGTAATGACGGAAGGAGCAGGTTGCCTTTGAGTAGTAAACTAGAGGTTGCATGTGTCCAGGACAATCTCTCCTGGTGCTTTACTTGGGGTAGAATTTAACTTACTTTAAAAACCACATAATACCTGTGAGGACTTTTAGAGTGGAAATATATTCCAGTAGGTGCTCCGACTTATGTGCTGGACCCCAAAACACTAGAAGTAGGTCAAGAAACCAAGGTAGGGTTCATGGAGCTGAGGTCACAGGCAGAGCTGACATAGACCTCGTTTAGAAGTAAACACCTGAGTCCTGGTGTGCTGAATCACCTAAAAGTGTCACCCATAGTCACCTGTAATTTCATTCAGTGACTGAGATCCTAGAGCATGCTTCCTGCCTTGTATAAACTGCTGTGTTTTGCGTATAGTTGATTAGTGGAATTATCTCATGATACAACAGGTTTAGACTTTTTCCTTTTAAGTCAACATACGTCTGCTATTTCTACTACGGCTTTGTGTAGTGTGGAAAAGTTTAATCAATTTCTTAAAAACTATTCATACAGTGCCTCTCATTGTATATGTTTGTTTTCAGGTTGTTTTAAGGAGCTCTCTTTGAAAATACAAGAAGACCTTACCGCTCAACAAAAATTTAATCCCGAGAGAAAATTAATCCACCCAAATTAATCCATCTCGACAAGTGCTCAATGTCATAGCAAATAGTTCAAAGTTTGTTTGCAATCTTACCTTGAAATCTAAGAGAAAAATGTATAGTTTATTTTATTTTGGTTTTCACATATTGAGTTATAGTTGCAAATGTGCACTGCATTCTTTGGATGATGAATGAATGACTCAGCCCTTGATTTGGGGGAGAGTAAAATTTTCCCAACCAAATTGCATAATGTGGCCTAGTACTCATAACTTCACAGTAGGCTTTTATAGCACAGTCCCAATGAGGATCACATTTTTAAGCGTATTCAATGACTTTTCAATGATTTAATTGATTTTCTGAGAGACCTATTTCCAAATAATTTTCATGTGGAGTATCAATCACTTTTTCATGCTTGTTGATTTTGTCTTCTGCCAGATGCATTTACTAACGTGGGGGCTGCATGGAACTTCAGCGGTTCTTCACTATTTCTTGCTAGATAAAGATGCTAATTGATGGGCCAAGCTGTTACAATGGAGAAGAACGTTTGGAAACTAACTTTGTAAGTGGACAGTCCACTACTTTTGTGTTATTATGACACTTGGCTTTTCTACCTCGTGTCTTTAGATAACAATTCTGATGGTAGATATTTCACATAATTATTTTTTCTCAAAAGCAAGTCAGGGAAATTACTGCTTCAATTTATACATGGTCATTATAGTAACCATAGACTCCTAGAATCTTCAAGGCTAAATATCCACCTGGGTTAGTCACTTCCTAATGTTTAAGTTCTCTGCTAAGGAGCCCTTATTTTAACACTCTCTCCAGCAGGGAGCTTACTGCCTCCCCAGGCATCTCTCTTCGTGTTTGAACAGCTCTAATATTTGAACATTTTCCTTATAGTAAGCTGAAATCTTATCTAGTATTTGGGCATGTGTTCAGCTGTCAGGATGCTGGAAAAACACAGTGTGGAAAGGGAAGAAAAAAATCAGCTGGGTTATTTTTCCCATGGACGTAAATTGAATAGTTGGGTGAACATTTAGCTGGCTATGCTACTGTTGAAAATACAGAAAAGAAATGGTTCTTTCAAGCATCTGTCAGACTGTCATGCTCTGAATATCTACAAAACAATAGTTTCAAATCTCTAAGTATTCATGTCATTTCAATAAACTGAGTGAATATTAAACATTTAAACATAACAAAATATTTGTTTTTTGAAAAAAACTCTTAAAATAACCTCTGGATTTAGGGGTGCCTGGGTGCCTCAGTTGGATGAACATCCACTTCAGCTCAAGTTGTCATCTTGTGGTTCATGAGTTCGAGGCCTGCATTGACAGCAGGGAGCGCACTTTGGATCCTCTGTCTCCCTCTCTCACTGCCCTTCCCCCACTTGTGCATGCTATCTCTCAAAAATAAATATTTCTTTGGACTTGAAACATTTTCTTGGCTATATTTTCACTATAATCACTTACCGATACAGAAATCTTGATAATTTAGACATATTACCATGAACAGGTGTACATGTGTCATGTTTTAATGCTCATCTATTTTGAGACAACATCTAAATTAAAAATAAGTTAAAACTACAATATTTTAAAACTGAATAAATTATTTTATTTCAAAAAATAAAATTAAAGGAATAATTTTCCTTACTGCCTTTTTCCTCTTAAGTTTTAAGTAGAGCTAGGTTAATTTAGGTCCAACATAGTACAAAATTATTTCCATCTTATTCCAAGTTTACACTTAGAAATACTTTTTTATAATTATGTTGTTGAAACCTGTAAGTAATGGACTCACTGCTCAATTTCCAATGCAACTGCTCTGGTCTTTCATTGGAAGCAGAGGCTCTGGGGCTCCGCTGTCCCTTCATACATGGGGATGTTGACTATTCAGTGTCCTCTGTAAGATGTGTCTGGGAAGTTTCAGAATTCCTTGCATTTCGTGCAGCTCATATTCAAACCATCAAGTGGTTTGCTACTGAAGACCATGGCCATGAGGTCATGCATTCCTCTTGCCCATGTAGGGCACCTTCATACTCATCTGTTGGTTAAAGTTTAAAACCTTCTTTGCAGAAGGAAATCACAGGGTCCCAAGCTCCACTCGGAGCAGTACAGACAGCAGTCTGTACTGTCTGATAACTGCTTCCGGCTTGATCTGATTTCACCACCATCGGCAGGTTTCCACTGATACTTTTAGAATCAGTGCCCATCAGCAGGTTTCTGTGGTTACTGCTAGAGTCAGTGCCTATTTTTCAGCTCACTTGTAGACCAGGGGAGCCTTGAGTTTTCTCACTAAAGTTTCCTGCTCACTGTGGAGGAATTTGCCACAGAAATGAAACACTGATGCTTGAGGAAAATTACAGTTACAGCCATTTACAGGATAGATTGGAAGGATGAATCTGGTGGCCAGAAAACCAACTGGAAGACTTTTGCAGCTGTAGAGGTGAAAGCCAACAGGAGACACAAAGTGTACCCATTACTCTGGCTTCTGATTTCACAACAGACTGGCACAAAATACTTAAGCAGTGAGTCCTCTTCCAGTGTTTAACCACTTCTCTTTGTGTCTGGTGCTTCACACTTTCTGTCTGACCCTTTAGTTCCTTCCCACATTGATCCTGCAGCCCTTTGCCTTAGGCTGGAAGCCTGAGTTTATGGCTGCTCTCGTGTGAGCACCACCCCTCTGCCCTGATTAGCTGAATATTAGTATTGTGGTAGGCCCATCTCATACATTAAAAATAGCTATACACAGTCCAATTCATAAGACATAAAGTAAAATAGTGGTTTCCAGGAACTGGGGGGGGGGCAGAGGGGGCAACAGAAAGCTGTTGTTTAATGGGTAGAGTTGCACTTTGGGAAGATGAAAAAGTTCTGGAGGTGGACGGTAGTGGTGGTTGCCCAACACTGTGAGTGCACTTAATGCCACCGAACTGTGCACTTAAAAAAGCGCTGCAATGGGGGTGCCTGGGTGGTTCGGTCGGTTAAGCAGGTCAGGTCATGATCTTACAGTTTGTGAGTTCGAGCCCCACGTCAGGCTCTGTGCTGACAGCTCAGAGCCTGGAAACTGCCTTGGATTCTGTGTCTCCCTCTCTCTCTGCCCCTCCTCACTCACACTCTTTCTCTCTCTCTCAAAAACAAATAAATACCTAAAAAATTGTTGCAATGGTAAATGTTATGTTGTCTATATTTTTCCACAGTGAACAAACGAACAAAAAATGATTGAGAACTTCTGGGGCAAATCAACCCAGAAGCTAGCCCTACTTTGAGATACTTTAGCTGTCTGAGCTAACAAACTCTGTTGTTTACAGCAGTTAACTATGGATTTTCTGTTACTTGAACCACGATGAACTCTAATAAAATCATTATGAGAAAAAAATTAACCCTATTATTTATATAAAAAATAGCCATTCACATTTTTATAGGTGAAGACACTGAGGTTCAGGGAGGTTGACAGCTCGCAGAGTTAGTAAGCAGTGAACCTGGGATTCTAATCTAAGTTTTGTTTGGCTTTAAATTTTGTACCACCTTCTCATAAGCAAAACAAATCTTATCCAAAGAATGTATGAAATTTCTATACATTTGTACATTCACACACCTCCCAACTAAGAACTGTTCTTCAACCAGGAATTTTGGAGGGAGAGTTGCATCTAAGTTGTTTCTCTTGTTTTTGTTGCACTTAATTACCAACATTTATTTATACTGACTGAATTTTCCCCATCATTAATGCCAAGACTTCTGCCAAAATCTACCATTACAAATTATTTGTAAAAGGACCACACGCTTTTATTTTCCATACTTAACTTTTAAATAAAAATAACATTTAAAGCATTGGAATGTTACCTGTTAACATATTCAGAATGAATTTTGCTTTGAACTTCTTAACTCACTCTGAAGACCACATTGTATTTGATCTTTATTCTGGGATTTTTTGCAACAGATTTTGGTTAAAAATATTTAACTTATACCAATATAGTTCTTAAACAGAGATGTGATTACAAACCAATGTGACTTTTTAGAAAGCAATGGAGTCCAAATTCATATTATTGACTTCAAAGCAAACATCTTGGGACACTATAGATAGTGATATTTCAATTATTCATTCATTGAAACACATAAGAAGTACTTATTTTATGTCAGACACTCAGAGAATTTTTAAAATTCCTTTTTCATATTTCTTCCAAACCCAGTTATTGAACCATGAAGAAAACATATTTCTTTCTTTTTTTTTTTTTAATGTTTCTTTATTTATTTTGAGAGAGAGAAAGAGAGAACAGGGGAGGAGCAGAGAGAGAGGGAGAGAGAATCTCAAGCAGGCTCCACACTGTCAGTGTGGCACCCGACACAGGGCTCCCTTTCACAAACTGTGAGATCATGACCTGAGTCAAAATCAAGAGTCAAACACTTAACTGAATGAGCCACCCAGGGGCTTCAAAACTTATTTCTTTACAGTCATCTATTATTTTGACCCCAACCAGAAATATACAATTTGGTCATCTACTTTATTCAATACACTTGGCTTCTAAAATCTTCAGGCTATAACTAAAAGTCAATTCCAACTTCAGGGGTTGAATTGACCAAGTTGAAGATCTGCTACAGATTCCTTTACAGGTAGCCTACAACTACTTCGATAAGGCTAGCAGTTGGTAATATCTGATCACCCCATCTTAAATAGCACCTTTCTTCCTTCATTTGCGATTACTTTTCCCTCATTGTTTTTCTGGAAACTTAACAAAATCTCTCACTTAATAGAATGTGAGTTTCAGGAGAGCAGAGACTTCTGCATGTTGCTGTATCCCTAACATTGGAATAATGCCCAACACATAAAAGGAGCCCCATAAACAGTTTTTGAATGAATGAATGAATGAATGAATAAAGGGAAGGTTTTCGTGACTTCACATAAAATTTTGCTTTAATTTCATAATTCTGTAAGTCAATGCAAGTATAAGATTTCATATTAATGACTATGTCTTCTGTTTCTTCTATTATTATTCAATAGAGATAAAGTGATCCTCTGGTACATTAGCGGTATGGATGATTTTCTTCTGTTCTTTCCTACTTTAAGGGGATAAGTTACAGTGGGGTTGCATTCTGGAGTTTTGCTCTCTCTCCTTTTCACTGTATTAGATTGGTACAGATTTACAATTTTTGTGCCATAACTACATACAAGGTGCCAAGAAGAATGCAAAATAAGTGGAGGTCTACTCCATGTTTTCAGAAGCTCAAAGATGTGCTTGGAAGAACAAGAGCCCATATTTAAAGTACAAAACAATGAGAAGAGTGGTGTTCTACAGAACACCTGCTCAGAGAGAGGAGAGTGCTTTGTGTCATAGAAGAGAGAGTACAGCACCTGGACACTGAGATATGAGCTGAATGTGGATACGTGCGGTGAGGACCTGTCGAGGAAGGGTCAGAGGCAACATGTGATTCAAGCCGTGAGGCGGTGGAGAAGAGTACATGCTCCTGCCTTCCTCCTGCAGCAGCCGTCCCTCCCCCCCCACGCCCTTGACCCCACATCTTTTAAATATTGTGCTCCCGGCCACAGGACTCTCCATCTCCATGTTTACTCACTCCTTATTACCCCCAGCCTCATGCTTTAAACAACCTCCAAAATGTATAATACCGGCCCCAGTCCTCTTTGACGTCCAGACTCACATACCAGCTGCAGCTTGACCTCCGTACCAGAGTGTCTGACGGGACTTTCAAACAAAACATGTGACTGTTTCTTCCCCAAACTACTCCTATTAGCTCTGTCTTCAAAATATATACCACAGAGGATGATTTTTTCTGCACCTGTACTCCTACTAGCAGCCTAATTTAAGTTACCACACCATTCACCTGCTCTAGGGCAATATCTTCGTCTCTCCGCTGCCATTCTCTATTCACCATGTGGCCCCCATAGTGATCACTTCACATTATGTATCAGTTCTTGCCACATCCTTGCTTAAAAGCCTTCAAACATTGCTCTTCTGGGACACACTTGTGTCACAGAGTCTACTTTAGTGCCTGTGTACCTGCTGTTCCCTCCACTTAGAACGTTCTTCCCCTCCCCCAACACTTGAGTGACTAGCTCCCCTAGCTTCCCTTAGGACCATTGTCCTCGACCCCTATTTAAAAATAGCCACCCTCCATCCATCACCTTTTACTCCCCTCTCTTTAAAAAATCCCTTCCAAGCACTTATCTGCATGTAGGTACATTTATTTATTTTTGTATTCTTATGGCCTGTTTCCTACCGCTGGCATTTGGATTCCGTGAGGTCAGAGAATGCGCATTGCTATGTCCCTTGTGACTAGAACAATGCCTGGCATTGAATAAATGCATTGCCATCCTGTTGGTCATCCCCTCCTTATGTAAGGTGGTATTCTGAGTAATGTGATCAAAACCCAGAGTGCAGGCTCAACAGAGAGAAATTACAAGGGAAAGATGGCGTAATCCTAGCAGCGCTGGTGCAGGAGACAGAACCAAGATGGGACCTGGGAAAATGAGGAAGAAAGGGCAGTCCCGCAATCCAGCACCTCCTGTCACACAGATTATCTTAGACTCTTGTGGACTCTAGTGGACTCTAGAGCCAATGGAACATATCAAGCAAGATTTTCCAGTGCCATGCAGTGGCTGCCATGGGAAGCCTCTTGCTGGGAGAAAGCCTGCTCCAGGGGTCGAAGGAGCAAAGTCCCCAATAGGAATGGACTCTGCCTATTGGCTGCAGCCACAGTCAGCACTGAACCTTCACATGAAGAGAAAGCTGGTGGCATTGCTATGCAAATATAATTGAAAATCGTGTATCTTTTCCAATGGGCTGTGAGTTTCTAAGTGGAAGAGACTGCCTGGTTCTGTATCATTCCTGATACAAAGTCTGTACTCTTGGCAAACATTTGAGGGAATGGCTGAAAGAAGAGAGAAAAAAAAATGGATCACTGATCTCTTCTCGGCTATACCCACGGGTGTGAAGAGCAGCATAATTAGAATTTGCCTCTTTAAACCCGATTGCTAGAAACCTTTTGCATGTGTTACATGGCCAATGGTTAAGACTTTCAATAAGGTACCGTCTATCCCTTCCCAACTCAGAACTAACCTCCCACTCAAGCAGCAAATTGATATGCCCACAAATTTACACCTCTTGCACACACAGAATGGCAATCAATATGGATCTAAACTTAAATCATTGACCTCAAGGATTTAAAATGAGCCATGAGGTGATTCACATAGTTCCTTAATCTCCCTTAATCTCTGCTAAGGCAGGATCTTTCCATTTGTTCTTATTAGGAGCTTAACACTCTCTTAATTAAATAACCTTCCACTGGGGGAGGAAAAGTGTCTTTAAGTCTCCCCCAACGAACTCTAAAGCAATTAAAAATAAATGAATAAAAAAGAATATTAACACCTGTTTCCCAATAGTTTGGGACATTATCTTATCAAATAGTTCTTATTTTTTTAATTCATAAATCAAATATTATCATTTAATAGTCATCAATTTGAATCAAACATGTGACCCTGTTGACATTCCAGGGACAATTTCAGAGTGTTTCTTTTTGGGAATTACCCTTTCTCAGAGCCTCTCTGCATGGCAGGATCCTGAATTAACACATCGCTCGCTTTCCCCCTGGGCCCTGTTGTTTATTTCATTCTTGTCCTACACTTTGAGTACAGAGAAAGAGGGGGATTCCTTTTCATTCTCAGAGACATAAATGTGGTTTTCATCCTTAAGACCGAACAGTTGATTAAGGTCGGCAAATCAAACCGAAAAACACCTAGCAGTATCTTCAACGTGCAATTCCATGCCTCTGCCACAAAGACGTGATAAAACAGCTCTGCTGTTTTCCCAAGTCTTGGTCCCAGGTTGCTGAAGCCTTAGGTCAGTGTGGGTCCGACCAGTTAGCACACCTCCTTGTGGATGCCTGCTTACATTCACTCTAGCGGTCATCAGATAACTACTGCCAACTCCCTGTCTCTAACGCCATTCTGTTTTGCTCATTCATTTCCTTTCCTCCCTCCAAATAAATGTGCACCCGGTGTCAGGCAGTTTCAATGCAGCGAATTCCCAAACTGGCATTTCTAAAGTCTACTTCAAAATTGTATTCCTTTTACCCACCTCTGCCTCAGCATCCATCTCTTTCAAATCTCTCTTCTCAGTTAATGGGTTACTGTTTCTTTTTTAGTATAGAGAAATGGGAATATCTCAGTGGAAGACTGTTTAATACACAGCTCTTATATCTTGGACTGGAAATTGAGAATCTTTACAAACCATGCATGAGTATGCGATTTTCCAGAAAGCTGTGGATTCTCACTTGTTTCCTAATTGCTCTTATTAAGTATGTGCTCTGTGGACTCCTAAGATCTCAGGGAAGGCTTTAGGTATTGAGGCTGAAAAATTCTGAACAGGCAGGAGAAGCCTCACTTTGGCAGTGCGTCTGTGAGGGTGGTGGGGAGCACTGGGGAGACACGGAGTTGGTCGTCTACTGCCTATGTGTATAGCGCGCCATCTAGTGGGGCTCACAGAAGGGAAGAAAGCCCCAGGAAGACCCGCACACAGCTCAGGGTTGGGCTGCCTTCCTCTCTGGGAAGTTCTCTGTGGCGTGTATTTCAACTTTACCAGTGCACAGGTGACGAATGTTGTACCGACTGGGATAGTTAAGAAAGAGGATAAAAGACTTTGAGGACCTATTAAGAAAGGCAAAAAAGTATGGTTAGTTATTCCAGAAAGGAGGACTCTAAAATTGTAAGAACTCTGGTTGAGCAAACAAATAATACTTCTCTCTGAATATGAGAAACACAAAAAGGAATTGAAGGAAGAGGAAAAAAGAGAGGGATGGGGAGAAAATGAAAGAGGGACATGAGATAAGCATAATTCTGTGTAGACAGTTCTAAACCTGGGTTCAAATTTCAGGGCTACCCCTTACCATTCGTGTGATGGTAGGCAATTTATTTAAACTTACTAAGCTTCAATTTTTTCATCTGTAAAATAGGGGATCATCCCACCCACCTTGTAGGGATGCTGTGAGGGGTTAAAGGAATATACAAAAGCACCAGGCCCAGGGACACTCGTGAAAATGCTCAATAAACGGTAGTGTTAGAAGTAGGGAAAAGACAAAAGGAAAAGAGAAGGAAAGAAGAAAGCTCAGTAAGGGATAGGCATGGAACACATTGTGATGTGAGACAGGAAATAATATCTAGGACTTCCAACTTAGCAGAAGGCATTCATTTGATCAACTTAACAGGTGAATCCCATGAAAGGGGAAGTCTTCTCTGACCCCAGCGGATGCCGAGTCTCTGTCTGATTTCCACCTTTGTTACTGTACTCACAAGTATCAGAAAGGGCTTCCCAGGAGAGCCCTCCGTCTTGGTCTTCAAGCTGTGGGCTGAGGACCCTAAACTCAACCCCCTACAGGTCTTTCACTCAGTGCTAGGGGTTTGTGTGAAGGAAAGGTAAACGTGACTAGTCAGAGATGAGACTGATTAAGGAGTAGCAATTAGGAGCCAGGTTTTAGCCAGTGAGGGTAGCCATTAACATGACCTCGCTTGAAGGAGCCTTCTGAGAATCCTGGATCACCACTGTCTGTGGCAATTAATCCCAAATAAATGATGCTCTTTCAGAGACTGGAAGAAATATCTGTATACTCTGAGGCAGCTTCTCTCACCACCAATAGCTGAATCCCCATGGCAGGCCCAGGAGGTGGTGGATGCACAGAGCTGTCTCAGTCTCTCCTTTGGAACTTGATATGGTGACTTCTAAGGATTCCCGAAACCCCTCCAGACTCCAGAAGCCTCTAGAGAGCACAGTACTGCACCCCCCCACCCCACCCCCCACAGGCACACGAAGAAAATGGCATGTGAGAGCACAGCGAGAAGGNACATACGCTCATGTCCTCCAAGGGAGCTCTTAGCCTAGCATCTGTAGCCAGAGCCCAGAACTAGCGATCATAATGCCCTTCTCCTGAAGTAATGGCCAACCACAATCTCAGGAGAACAGCAGCCATTGCCTGCATTTCGAACCTTTTACCAGCTTCCTTCCATGCCAAGGAGAAAACTAGGAACAAGAACTCAGTAATACGATCCCCAATTAGCATAAAATAAAAACAACCCAGTCATGTTTTCCACGGGCTTTTCCAACCTCCAACTAAACACATGAAACAGGGAGAAAGAGATAAAACTACACACATGGAACTATAAATATATATACTGTCTGTGGATGTACAGCCAGGCACCCTGACCCAAATGAGTATCTGTCTCTAGGAAACCCCCAGCAGCCAGAGGCAGGAACCTAAGAATTTTCCCTTTCCTGAGTGCAATGTGAGTACAGACAGGAAGGAAAGGTATCCTGATCACTTGGCATGGAAGGGGTTAAGTCCCCAGCCATCTTATTTTAAAGTGATTTATGATGATGGGTAGTGTTTCAAAAGTCTCCCCCACCCCCAAAGAACAGCCCTTCCCCTTCCCCACCGAGTCCACTCTCATCGTGCTAAAGTGGGAAGGAGGTGGTGTTTTGCTGATCTGTTAAATTCTTAGTGAAGTTTCCTTGATTTCCAGCGGCTGCTGTTGTTTGAGTTTGGTTTGGATCAAAACTGAGGTTGTCCTGGCATTTCTGGGACCGAGTCCAGGCAAGAGGAAGAAGAAAAAGAAGGAGAAGGAAAAGAGGAGGAAAAAAAAAAAAAAAGGTGGGGAGAAATAAAGGGAGGAGAGAAGCGCAGGAAAAGAAAAAAAGTCCTTTTTCAACATCACATTCCTGTGTTTTCCCTCAGCCTGGAAAACATATTAATCCCAGTGCTTTTACGCTTGGAAACAAAGGGACTAAGCCAGACTGTGGGGGAAAGGGTGATAAGAAGGATCCTGGAACTCTGAAGAGAGAAAGAGCAAGATTCAGGACTAGCTGGGACTCCACTTTCAGGGGCGCCCCGTGTTGTCGGCACAGGGGACTGGCACACGCAGACACACAAGACCGAGCAGAAACTACAGACAAATGGAGAAGCAACGACTTACAAGGACAGCTCCTTTCACCTCATCCTACTTGTCAAGAAGGTGAAAGGACAGCCAGAGGAAAGAAGAAAGCTGCTCAGCCCTCAGGTCAGGACAGGCTGTGGGTCGGTGGCGCCTTTGGGAGCTGGAGCTGCAGCACACCCTCTTTGTACCGCTCAGCCTGCGAAGGAGAAAGAGGCTTGGGAGGAAAAGTATTTCATCTAGGAAAGTGTCCTGGGACCACACTTCAGATTGCCTTTTAAACCCTCTGCATTCCATCTCCATGAGCCACAATGTAAGTGTGTAATCCTTTCTGTCTTTGGTGCGTTTGTTTGTTTCTTTGTTGCTTATTTGAAGAAATGAAATAGGAATGTTGTCATAGTTAATGTGCTCCGGGTGCCTTTTCCCTGGAGCATCAGAGAGCCGGTGGAAACGGTGCAAGCATGCCGAATGGAGAACTGAGCTGGCTTTCTTGCTTAATGTAACTGTCTGTTAAGCACTAACAAATTACAGGGGCTTAAAAGCAACAGGATCTCATCCTATTTTCCATTTCCTGACCTCCTTCCTTCTTCTCTCACCATCCTTTCCCCCACCCCTTGGCCAAGATAGAGAAAGAGAAAATGACCAGATCTGTTTGCAATTAAATGATTTTTTCTTTCTTTTTTTTTCTTTTCACTCCCCCTCCCCCCTCTCTGTCTTTTGACCCCGCTGCCTTTCAAAGTGGATTGCACAATGACATGGAGAATGGGACTCAGTGTTACCATGCTGTTGGCAATGTGGCTGGTGTGTGGCTCAGAACCCCACCTCCGTGCCATGCATGGAGGGAGCCACGGAGGGCGGAAGGTGCCTCTGGTCTCCCCGATGCACAGAAGGCCAGCTCGGCTTCTGAGGCACACAGGGAAGGCTCAGGGACTTGAGAGAACCACTCCGGAAGAACCAAAGCTTCCGCCTCTCCAAAGGAGGAGGAGTGTGCCGGTGTTGAGGGTCGCTCCCGCAACAGCCCCGCCAGCCCCACCGCGCAGCAGAGGCGCCCCAGTGGCGAGGCCGAAGCAGAGACCGGGAGCCCCGAGCTCTCCCCGTGACATGATCCGAGATGAGGGGTCCTCGGCTCGCTCGAGAATGCTGCGCTTCCCCTCCGGGTCCAGCTCGCCCAACATCCTTGCCAGCTTCGCGGGGAAGAACAGAGTGTGGGTCATCTCGGCGCCGCACGCCTCGGAGGGCTACTACCGCCTCATGATGAGCCTCCTGAAGGACGACGTGTACTGCGAGCTGGCGGAAAGGCACATCCAGCAGATCGTGCTGTTCCACCAGGCCGGCGAGGAGGGAGGCAAGGTGCGCAGGATCACCAGTGAGGGCCGCGTCCTGGAGCAGCCCCTGGACCCCCACCTCATCCCGAAGCTGATGAGCTTCTTGAAGCTGGAGAAGGGGAAGTTCGGCATGGTGCTGTTGAAGAAGACCCTGCAGGTAGAGGAGCGCTACCCGTACCCAGTCAGGCTGGAGGCCCTGTATGAGATCATCGACCAGGGCCCCATCCGCAGGATCGAGAAAATCCGGCAGAAGGGTTTTGTCCAAAAATGTAAGGCGTCTGGGGTGGAGGGCCAGGTGGTGGAGGAGGGCAACAATGGCGGAGGGGCCGGAAGGCCAGGCCAGAGCGCCGAGAAGAGGAAAGAAGACCAGAGGAGAGCGCAGGCCCCGCCCACCAGAGAGAGCCGGGCGAAGGTGCTCAGGAAGGCCACGGCCACGGCCGCTGCTCCACCCCCGCCTCCAACCCCACGGGCCACCACCCTGCCTCCTGCTGCAGCCCCGACGGTGACCCGGGCCACCTCTCGGGTGGTCACCGTGGCTGCAAGACCGACAACCACCACCGCCTTTCCGACCACCCAGAGGCCCTGGACCGCCAGGGCGTACCCCTCCTCAGACGCCCACCGGCCCCCAGCAACGGCGCAGGTGGCCACGGCCAGGGGCCCCGGGGCGTCGGAGAATCTCTACCCCCATCCCAGGAGGGAGCAGCACAGGGAGAGGAGGCCCGGCAAGGCCAGCGGCGGGGACAGCCTCACGCCTGCCCCTCCCACCACCGGCCCGGCGCACAGCACGCACAGCACGCATAGCACGCACAGCACGCGGGCGGGCGCCGGCGGCCTCCGGGACAACCGCACAGACCGCCGGGAGCTCGGCCACCGCGACCCAAACGCGGTGCCCGGCCCTCACAAGCCCGCGAAGGCGAAGCCTCCCAAGAAGAAGGCCCAGGACAAAATCCTCAGCAATGAGTACGAGAGTAAATATGACCTCAGCAGGCCTACTGCCTCTCAGCTGGAGGAGGACCTGCAGGTGGGGAATATTCCCCCCCAGAAAGCAAAGGAATCTAAAAAGCACGAAAAGCTGGAGAAACCTGAGAAGGAGAAGGAGAAGAAGAAAAAGGTGAAAACCGAGAAAACAGACAAGTTACTCAAGAGTGAAAAGCAAGCGAAGAAGGAGAAGGCTGAGAAAAAGAGCCGGCAAGAGAAAGAGAAGAGCAAGAAGAAAAAGGCCGGGAAAACAGAGCAGGATGGCTACCTGAAACCCACCGCAAAACACTTCGCTCAGAGTCCCAGGAAGTCCGTGGCCGATCTGCTGGGCTCCTTTGAAGGCAAGCGACGGCTGCTTGTAAGTAGTCTATCTCCCCGGCGTCGTTCTGTGGGCAGAGCAGGGACGGTTGATGTTTGTTTTGTCACGTTTCTAAAGTCATGTTGCTAAATGGCCGGCTGCGGCTGAACCGGTGCCTGGTGGAGAAGATCGGGAGGTGTGTCAAGAAAGGGCAGCCAGGCTGGTTCTCTGTGAACCTCTGCGCACAGAGATTTCTGGCCCGAAGGTCCAGACTCGATAGCCAGAGGACCTTAGACGTAAGCTCGGGAGAATATAGATGCTCAGCTTCTGCCAAACCTGTCAGCACCCATCCCCCATCCTTAGCTTTCTTCCAAAGGGTAGTTCGGGCTATAGTTCCTAAAATGGCATGCATGGACTCTGGTTGCGACTTAGGAAAAGGACCTGTCTCTTCATGAGCTTAGGAACTAGACGCATGTGTGTGAGGAAATGGTAAAGTTTTTTCCTTTTCCCTCTAATTAGCTCTGTACTGACACAGAAGCCTCATAGAGGAAAGTAAGGCAGGTGGGGAGTGAGTGTGACTGGGAGTGGAGAAGGGTCCTTGTTGGTGTGACCTTCACACATACTTTAAAGCCAGCTGAAGTCTTCTCCCCTTAAAGAGGGCCTCCCTCACCACTGCCCAGTTTCCAGTAAGAGGCCAAAAAGATAGAGTGTAGGGAGCTGGGTTAATGGTTCCCATTTCCAATACCCTAGAGACAGATGTCCGTTTCTCTGAGCCTCTGTTAAATGAGCGTGTGTATCTGTGTGTGCACGCGTGCGCATGTGTGTGTAGACAAGCAGCTCTTGCTCCTGTGTTTCTGAAGTCACTGATGTTGAACAAGCCATAGGTCCATCTCAGGACCTCTCTCTTTTGGCCATTACTTGCCTCCATCCAAAGAAGGATAAATGAATCTAGTCAAATCCAAGGAAGCCTTTGGACGGCAGTAAATCCCATCCTAAATGTAAGGGCAGTTGTCATCAGCTATGTGAGAATGGCTTCTTCCCTTCTCCATGTCTCCTTGCCCCTTCTTTTAGGGACTTCCGAGATTTCGACCCCTTCTTAACACTGTCATTTTACTCCAGGCTGTCAAGGAGGAGAAGGTCCAATACAATCACTTCACAGAAAAGGATCAGTAAATTAATGTTGGGCGATGTGGGTCAGGAATGATTTTTTTCAGATACATGGGTGGAAAGGAGACATCTCATGCCACCGAGGACAGCATCTGTCCTCCTGAAGCACAAAGTGACTCTGCACCTTGCATCATCCCCACAAAAGGTGATAGGCACTCTTCTCTCACGGCACCCCTCAAAGGGGCTTTTAGATCTTCCAGACTGGTCTAAATATGGATTAATGATCTGAGAAAAGGGACTCTGGCATCCATTTATCTTTAGTGGTTTCAAAAAGCTTAAATATGCATTTCAAATGTTACTCAGAGCAGAGTCCCTGGTGGCATTTATCATGGGCGAGGTATGTCCCAAACTTCTCTCAGCCATTCCACAATAGTGTACCTATGTATTAGAACAAAACATAGCTTTTCCTTGATTTTACAGGTGTGTGTGTGTGTGTGTGTGTATGTTGTTGTGTATTTTTTTTTTGTATATTTTACTCATTTTTAACTGAGCCTTAAAGTGTATAAATTAGTACAGGATAGGCTGTCTGCTAGAGTAGCCTAAAGCTACTTGGTTATTTTCAGAGTACATAAATTTAAATGAGAATATTTTAGTCAGAACCAAAAGAATCACTATTTCAGAGAAGAATTTATCTGGTACTTAAATGTTTACTAGAGAACCCAAGGGAGTCAACTGCTGTCTTTGGGGTGTGGGCGTTAGGAGTGTGCTCCTCCCGAGTACACAGGACTTTGTCCAGCCTGCAAAAGCACATCACTCAACCCTTGCCATTTAGCCAACAGGGCAGGTGAAGTGTTCCTCATGGGTAGGTTTCAAGCAGGGGCAAAATAAGCCCAGGTAAAATATCAGGATTGTAATTGTGCACCCAGCTGGCCAATACTGCCATTGCCCCTGGTTTCTGAGCCAAAAGAAAGAGGTTTTCATACTCCATCCCTGATATTGGTCATGCTTTTCATTTGCATGCCCCCCCCCCCCCCCCCCCCAGCCCTTTTTATCAAGTCCCTTAGTCAGGGATTTGAAAGTCCAGCTGGCTATTTTCTGCTTTCTACAGTATCCCTGATCACAAATTTCTAGCAAATGAAAATCAAACAACAGCTTCTGCTGATGTCATGTGAGGCAAAACAGAACCAGCTGGGCCTGCTCAGGGCAGTGTTGCTCTTTGGGGCTGGGGAGTGAAGCAGGTTTGTTATTAGAGAGAAAGTAGCAAGAGGAGGCAGTTCGATCTTGCCATCCCACATGTGCCCAGCTGATGACCAGTATCAAAAACGTGTTTTCTCAAGAGCTAATACCTAGAATGGGAACAGGTTAGAAGAGACAAGATGAAATAAACATGATATAATATCAAAAGATGGAGAGAAAAGAAGTTCTGTTTCATGAGGCAGAGGGGAGACTTGTGTTTCTGGGTAAAAGAGCTTGTTGGTGCCATTTGTCGTTTTCTACTCATTTTTCCCATTAAACATGCTGGCGTTGTTTGGGAGGTTCAGCGATTCAGTTAATATTTATTAAGGCTTAGCATGCTCTGAGTTGCTAAAGACAGCTGACAACATATACCTCCAACTGGCCTCAGCCTAACTGAGTGTGCTCACATTGAAATAAGGTGTCATTTCAAGAAATCATGCAGGACTTTTAGTTCATCTTTCCGGTTTTTCAGTAACCTGGTGCCCAACTACAGTTTATCATAAAGCCCAAGTGCTTTTACACTTATTTATATCATTCTTTAGACATGAACACATCATGTAATCACTCCTTACCAACTTTTTAGAGAAACAGTGGCCCCAGTGGTGTGACTGAACATCATCGTAGGGGCCTTCAAAGAAGCTGCAAGTAGAAACAGGTGTCCTACTGTGAGGCCAGAGGTCAGTCCTTCCAAGTCCCTGCCTCTCAGCCTGGGAACAGAAGAGGGCACATCCTTTGGTAACGCAGGGTGTGTGGTTTAATGTTCACAACAACCCCATGAGGAATGACTGATGAATTCCACCATACGGCCAAGGACAGAAGCTCAGAGAGGTTGAGAAGAGGTGTGCAGCTTATCTGTGGCAAAGTCAGAAGCAGAACTCAGGTCTAATTTTTTTTCAGTTTATTTATTTTGAGAGAGGGAGAGAAAAAGTGTGAGTCAGGGAGGAGAAGAGAGAGAGAGGAGAGAGAGAAGCAGGCTCTGCTCTGTCAGCACAGAGCCAGTTGCAGGGCTCAAACCCACCAACTGGGAGATCATGGCCTGAGCTAAAGTTGGATACTTAACCGACTTAGCCCCCAGGCGCCGGCTCTATTTGATTTTAAAGCTCATATTCCAGCCACTGCCTCCATTCTGCCTTCTTATGGCTGTGAGCTTCTCATGGACATAAGCAATAAAGAAAAGAGGAAACTAAGGATTCATCCTGTTAATCAATACAGATGTTTTAAAATTCACTTTCAACCCTAAATTACTCAGATAAACAGTCGGGCATATCAACTGTCAACGTTTTTTTGTTAAGCAACAATGTAGAGTTTCCGCCTTTAATACCCAGCTAGTTCTCTGCATCTCAGCTCTCTGGCTTTCCCGGCCTTTAGGCCATTAGTCAATGAAGAACAATAGATTGAATCCCGGTTAACCTAATCCCTCAGACTGGTTCCTGTCAGTTTGGGATTGACAGCGGTAAGAGCGTAGTTAAGCCTTTTATCACTAAAACATTGGAACTATGTGGAGCTGGGCTGAAAAACCATCATTTGGTGCCCTGAGATGTACCTACTTGTCAATTAGCAAGAGGCCTCATAATACGGGACTACGTAGACTCGAGATCAAGTTTAGCACTCTCTGGAGATGGAATCTCTTGTAATTCAACTGGTTTCACACTTTTAGCCTTACCTCAGAGATCTGGATATTGGGACAACAATCTACTTACTTGGTTTAATTTTAGAAAGAGATACAAAGCTCTGCTTTACTGAGGCGGACGACTAGCTTGAATGTCATTTTTCAGAATCCTGTAAAAATCTAGTGTTTCCATCTTAACACAGTGCTTGCAAGAAGCTGAGACTTAAAATATCTTCCCTCTGGCAGCCTCCCCGTTCCTGTTTGCTCCCTTTACTTATGCAAACTGGCTTCATGACGTTCTGAGGCTCCTTGTGCCAACACACCAGTTGGAACAGAAACGTAAAAAAGAACCCAACACAATTCTGAATTCATGACACATGCCCTGATTTATCACCACCAAACTGGAGAGAGGCCAAGTGCCAGACAACAATGTTTACCAAGAAGTTCTAGGATGTTCTTTTTAGGAAGAGGGGACTGGACACGGTTACCATTCTACATACCGTTGGAAATACTGCCAAACTGGAAAATGAATGGGACAGAGGTGTCAGGACACAGACAGAGAAAGAGTGAGTTGCTGAAATATGTGCACATGATCAGCCTCTTCTACTTCCCCTGATGCAAACTCAAAGAGCAGATTAAATGTAGAGGGGGGGCAGGCGTCATTATCAGCTGTTTGCAGGCTGCATCTAGACATTCCTCAGCAGGGGACCACTTCCTCTCCTCTGGCTGGAATGATCTGTGGGACCTGAGGAATGTGGGTCTGCATCTGACCGAAAGGAGGAGAAAGTGACCATGCTGGGCTAGTAAAGGCATTAAAAAGGATCTTGCAGTTGAAGACTGCATGAGATGTGGATAAAATAGAGGGGAGGGAAGAGCTTTTTGCGTGGAAGGGGTGATAGGGGCCAAGACAGAGGAAGGAATGACAGTGAACTCTACAGAGACAACATACACATATGGTGCTTATGTGCACACAGCCTGCACATGTATACGTATATATATTTTTTATCTTGATTTTCACTACACGATGAGTGTCAGAGTTGTTCCATCATAAAGATCCAAAAGCGGGGGCGCCTGGGTGGCTTAGTCGGTTAAGCGTCCGACTTTCGCTTAGGTCATGATCTCGCGGTTCCTGGGTTCGAGCCCCGCGTCGGGCTCTGTACTGACTGCCAGCTCAGAGCCTAGAGCCTGTTTCAGAGTCTGTGACTCCCTCTCTCTCTGACCCTCCCCTGCTCACTCTGTCTCTCTCTCTCTCTCTCCTAGAAATAAATAAAAATATTAAAAAAAAAAAAGATGCAAAAGCTAAGGATCATAAGGTTTAAGTGGCCTTTTTGAGCCTACAGGGTAGCCAGCGGTTGAACTAGGAGAAAATGCAGGCCCTCCTGCTTTGGTGGCAGGACACCCTTTCTCTGTGGCCTCTGTCCAGATTCCCTTCATTTCACTATCGACACCAGTCTGGCTGAAGAGTGAAGAGGTCATGTAAGGGAGGAATAAGAGGGAAGGTTAGCAAGAGAGAGCCTGGGGCCAGGTTGCCAAGGGAGGAAATGAGTCATGCAAAATAAATGTCACCTCACGGATGGGTTAGGGCATCCCTGGGCATAGGGAGATGAAATAAACATCAGGGCTCTTTATTTATTTATGTTCGGTTCCCACTGGGTATCCGATGGCCTAAGGCTACTGTGTTCAGAGGGCCTGAGAAAAGCTGCCAGGCAGGGGAGGATGAGGTTCTGTATGATTCTATATTGTCTGAAAATCCCAGTTATGCACGAGAGGGACAAACGGACCAGAGGTAGTTTTGAGGAATCTTGAAATCCTGTCATATTATGATCTGACCATGGATAGTAACAGTTCATGGCAAAATATGACAACAGTCTGTGTATGGATTTGAAGTTACAGAGGCAGGTACTTCTCAGTCATCTAGCACATGGGCACTCCCCTAAATATATTCTAAATATAGAAAAAGGAATCCAAAATCATTACCAGTAAAACTTATGTTTGTTTTTGACTGTTTGGTGTTTTCACTTAAACATTCTTTTTTTTTTTTTTTTTTATTTTTTTTTTGTTTTTTTTTTTTTTTTTTTTTACTTTTTTATTGTTTTTTTTTTTTAATTTATTTCTGAGAGACAGACAGCGCGAGCAGGGGAAGGCCAGAGGGAGAGGGAGACACAGAATCTGAAACAGGCTCCAGGCTCTGAGCTAGCTGTCAGCACAGAGCCTGAAGCGGGGCTTGAACTCACGAACTGTGAGATCATGACCTGAGCTGAAGTCGGATGCTTAACCAACTGAGCCACCCAGGCACCTCAACATTAATTTATTTTGCACAGGTGTGTTGGTGAGCAAAGGACAACCAGAAAGAAAAACCTAAAACTTAACCAACTGGAAATAAAATGCCAAGATTTGGGCCACCATCATAACTTGAAGAAATATTTTCAAATATCATAAAGCTAATTAAAAACTAACAAACAAAGCAAAAATACCATCACCATATATTTTTATAGCCACTTTAAATCTTTTTTAAGGCTGAGTATGAATCAAGGAATAAATTTGGGGAAATATTATTTTTCCTCTTGGGAAATTACATTTCTAAAATAAGCATTTTCTACCCAACCCTGTCCATATGAACAGGCATATAAACATGAAATCAAAAGTAAACAAAATCATGACTACTTAAAATAAATAACAACCTGAGAAAAAAATAACTTCATCCCAGAAACATCCTTGTTAATGTTCTACTCAAAAGTGTTATTGAACACATTTTGATTTCCACAAGTGACAGAATTTTGTCAAGCACAGGGAATCTTTAAAAGGGAAAACCTTCAGGCAACAATAAACACATCTGTGACAGAGAAAGACAAATACCAATTTCAAGCTAGGACAAATTTATTAGCCATTTTGATAAAGTGTTAGGAAGAGATTTAGCAACTTGGTGACTTCCCTTCTGAAAAATGCCAAGCTGATAGTCACAAACTTCAGAAATATTTCGTAAGTTTATATGGGTAGGTAGAAAAGTGGCTGATAAATTTGAATGTGGTCAAGTTCAAGAAATGTGTATAGTGGCTTGTCTCTAAGCTAGTGACGAGTTAGCAAAGGATCAATAACAGTCACTGCAGACAGTAGCCTAGTGAGCTATTTGGGACCAAAGAGCTCAACAAAGACCTGGTCATCTTCAGAATGAAATTTCACGTCTTCCACCTCCAGGGCAAACGCTACCATGCCCACTCACTTGTGGAGTGTGGTATACAGTTCTGGTTTCTGCTCATGAAAAACCTGGTAAAAATAGAGAAGGCTCGGGAAAACGCTACAAAAATAATCAAAGAGGTAGAAAAGCTTTTATATGCAGCTATTAGATAGGAGCATTGAGACATTCTTAGAACATTCAACAGGAGCCCTAAAAATAAGGATATCCTCTTTTTATACAAAATTACAAAATATGCTTTCCTAGATGGCTCTGGTGACTACAGCATCTCTTTCTTTTGTTCCATATTTCTTCTTTCCCCGCCAGAAGTCAGGGGTTCAAAGTGAGCTTGAAAGACACAGAGCTCGGTGAAAAATACCAGGTCTGAATTGGAAAGAAGGCTGAACTGAAACAGTGAAATCCATCCTGTTGGTGGGTTCCAATGTCGAAGAAGTCTGTCACAAGCTCTGTATAGGCCCAGTGTGAAGAAACATAGGCGAAAAGGGCATCCTAAAAACTTTCTGCAAGCTGCCTAGTAAAAAATTCCAAGTCATTGAATGGTCCATAGTGACCCAAGCCTGGCTGTGAAGCTCTCTCAACCCTATGGGACATTAAACAAAAGAGTAATAACCACTAAATTCACAAATGTGAGTTAGGATAATGACCAAAAGGAAGGAAAGGAGACAGCATTTATTAATCATGACATGTCAAGTATTCATGTAATGCTCACAGCAGCCTTGCAAAATAAGTATTCCTGTGCAGAGTTCATAGATGAGAAAACTAAGGCACATGGAGACTAGTCATGAAGATAACTGGTGGGAATAGAAAACTCTAAGGTGTCTGGAGCTGTTAAAATAAAGAGGGCCTTTCTGAATGGCCCGTTTGGGCCCTAATTATGCTAACTGTCCAATAGAACACTTTAGTTGACTTTACTTTAGTGCCAGTCACTGCCAGCCCTCTTTTCCAAATGATCCCTTTGGATTTTGCCTCTGTGTACAACCGTCACTGTGAATTAATGTTTGCTTGCCTCCGCCTGCTTCTAGCTGATCACCGCTCCTAAGGTTGAGAACAACATGTATGTGCAACAGCGAGATGAATATCTGGAAAGCTTCTGCAAGATGGCCACCAGGAAAATCTCCGTGATCACCATCTTTGGCCCTGTCAACAACAGCACCATGAAAATCGACCACTTCCAGCTAGGTTCTCTTAAACATTTGAATTACATTATTGTTTTTCTTATATGTAAGGTGGGACAAACTTTATGGGAGAGATCAGTGGGGAATTAAGAGGAAAATTCATAGGGCTCCTTCCTTGTCATAACAAAGGTCAGCTTACCTACCTATTTACTTAACTATTCCAGATGGTTCTGGTGTAGGTTTTTGGCACTTTAAAATGAAAAAATATGCAAGAATTCTATGGTTTGAAAGTCAGTAAGCTGGAGAAAGATGAGAGCAGTAATACAGTGGTGGGAGAGCCAGGAAGGTATATAGACAGTTTCTTCTGGATCTGGCGTCTTCTTGCCTGTGAATAGTACCATCTGATCTTCCTGCCGCCTTCATGCTGCAGGTGACTCACTCACAGAAGGGAACCTGCCAGACCCTTGGAAGCGCTTGACTCTGGCCAGACTGGGGAGGGTGACAGACGCTGTTCAGCTAATTGAAAAGTCACTGAAAGTATGGACTGAACTGCACCCAGGTCCTTTTGGAGAGCAGAAGAATTTGGCTGAATGTAGAGTTTTCACAATTTTTCAAATTAATGGTGCATGCAAGGCTCATGAGGCGCACAGCTCAGGGCTGGGCAGCTGTCTAACTTGCAGTTCTCATGGGGATGTTGCAAGACTTACTGTGAGTAGTTCAGCTGCAGAGTCAGAAGCCCCAGATCTGACCCACCCAGTTTCTTTTATAATTATTACATCTCTGGGGCTTTCTCTTAAAACAAACAAACAAACAACTTTTTCCTTTCATGTATTCTCTACTCCGCAGAGTTGTTATTTTAACTATACTGAAAGTCCTTCGTATTTTACCATGTGCATATCCTGCCTATTTTTCATAAAATACCTTTCCTCTGAAAGAATATAAAACATATTTTCCCCATTAGTTAACACTTAACTTCAATATATTTAACACATTAGCTCAGATTTTTCTATCATGTGATCTTGATGTAACAGAACACATAGTAGTCATATTTATGTCATGATAATGTCATTTGGCTTAAATATTGTCTTCTCATAGTTTTAAAAATTGTGGTTAAAACACAATATGAGAGCTCACATCTTAACTAATTTTTAAGTGCACAGTACAGTAGTAACTATAGGCACAATATTGTAAGCAGGTCTCTAGAATTTATTCAGATACGAAGTTTCAGTTATGCCTTCTCTATGTTTATCAGCTCACCTTCTAGAGGTAGCTCCAAAGGAAAATAAATACCATCCTTTCCAGTGTCCCATCATAAATCCTGGTGGATTGGTGATTGGGGTGTGGACATCAATCCCTATGCTGTGTGTATGCTTGGGAGAGAAAACAAAAACAAGGTCCTTAATCAAAACACCAATAATCATATAAACAGAAGATACAAAAGAAGGTCTAGAATCAAACACCAGTTCAGACCAACAGTCCCAACTTATTTCTTTTGTGACCTTAGGCAAGCTACTTCCTAAGCCTCAGCCTTGAGAGTATTTACGTCTATTTCACAGGCGATGGTGAGGATTTAGTAAGATAATGTGAATAAATACGTGCAGTATAATAAGTACTATGGTGTGGCCATCGTTATCACCATTTTTCTGGCAGGCGTCTGGAAATCACTGAGCTGTCACAGGGACTAAAGCACCTGTAATGAAAAAGGACGTGTAATTGCTTTCTGCTAATTACAGAATGTTAACAGTGAACCCTCACAAGTGCCCTTTGAGGTCACGAGGTGCATTACTACTCCGGGGACTAAAACCAAAGCTCAAAAGACTAATACTACAAAGCCACACATTTAGTATTTAACTGAGATTCAACCATTTGCTTCCTGGATTTTTAAATAGTAGCAAGAGCCAGCGAGCTTAATTACAACCCAGATGTCTAGAGAGGAAGCAGGTTTTCAATCTAGTGCAGAAGCTGGTGCTGGCTGGTGATAAAAGGCCTCCTCCACCAGGTGTTCCGAGTGTCAAATGTGTTGCCCACCAACCTGTACAGAAAGAAACCTCATTCCTTATTTTGGAGAAATTTGGAAAAATCATTATATGTTCTACTTCAGTCTCTATGTGGTCCCAACTGTTATAAGCATCTGGTGCTGCCTTGGCAAATTTGTAGCATTAACCCTGCTGTTTTTTAGACATCTGGATTAAATATGAGCTGTAGAGACACTGAGGGTTTTTTCCCTGCCCTATTGGAAATCAGGTATTGTGCATTGGGTGTTTGCCTCTCATTGAATGGCAGCTTGGACATGATCTGGGGGGCCTTCTATTTTGTTACTCATTTAATTCCTGGAAGGCCTTTCTCTTCTTGTGTTATGTCCCAGCTTACCCTTATGGGAAAGGCCGTGGAACTTTCAGCCAAGACTGAGAGCCAGCCATGGGAAAACAGGAATTGGCGTGCATCACGGGCTCAGTGAACCGAACTCTCTCCTTGACCAATTTTCGGCTGGAAATCTATCACATGGCCTTACTTTCCTTAAAAATAAATCAAGTACTCTCTCCTCTTCCAGACTTTTACTGGGCCTCAAAAACAGACCCACATCCAGCTACACTGTGGGCTGTAGTCACCCGCTGGTCCATCTTGCTGAATGTACTTGAACTACAAATGATGAAGCTACAAATTCCAGGAAGTTTACCTTAAGATTTTAGTCATTAGCCTTATGAAAGTCACTCACACCTGAGCCAGTTGCAACACAGTATAAGCCCATCTGGTTTTGTCATCCAAGATAATGTTATACATGACAGTTTAGAACAACATGGTACATAAAAGCATTCTCAATTGTTAGTGGCATTTAAAATATCAATTGGGTGGAAAAATTATTACATACGTCAAGAGGATGAATTACAGATACAGTGCAATCGGAAGAAGTTGCTGGCGTAAGACACTTTGTTGCAGAATTGAAAAGAGAAACTGAGGGGAAAGCAGAGCAAACATGCTTCTTAGCAAAATACAGGGATGAAAAATATTTGACACTGATATTCAATCACCACATTTTAAGAGCTAGAACATATGGACATTTTTATGGGGCAAAGGAAGTTCTTTGATAGCCTCCTTTGAAAGAAGAAGACTTTGAGGGTAGTTGATGAAACAGGAGGTGGTGAAGTTGATGGGGACATGGATGGAATGTGACAGCAGGAGAGAAGGTGATTCCATAGTCCTATGAATAAAGAATTCATTGGTGCATTTCTAAAATACCCTTTCTAGGTGAAAATGATGGACTCCGTTTCAGCTAATATTCTCTTTCTGTCTTTGATCTTGTTGAAGAGAATTGTTCTGTATGGACAAATCTCATAGGCTCCATAACAACGTAGAGGTGTCCCTTTTCCTTAGGAGCACCTGAAAAGTTGACCCTTTACCCCAGCTCTTCCTTTCCTCTATCAGTGGTGACAGTGCCTGGCAGCTGCCTTCTCCAGACCCTGCCACTAACTGGGAGACAAGGCTGCATGAGGGATCAGGCTTCCAGACACTGGCTTGGGATCCCTCTCTGTTCATTCAGTCTTTGACTGTCAATTACTCTTTGCCCTGGAGACGGGAGCCTGCTTCCAGCTTGTCATCCCATTTCACTGCCTTCTTGCCATTCAAGTGTATCAGTGTCAAGATCAACCCCTGATGGTCAAGGGGTGAAAAGCACTTGGCAAGCCAACCATACAAAACAAGGGCTTGATGCATGTGGTGGAGGTATAAGCTCTTCCAATTGTAGTCATTAGAGAAGGTGTAAATATCAGAGAATTTTGAGAAGTGGGTTGATTGATCGGAGGGGCCTTGAAAATGGAGTAGATTTATTGATAGGTGGTGATTCTAGCAAAGTGCCTTTTGTTTATCTTTAATCTTTTTAAAAGAGCTGATACAGTTTTTTGGATTCCAAAGTCAAAGCTACATAAAAAGGTATCCACAGACAAATGTTACACCCATTCCTGACCCCTTTACCCTATCAAGCTCTGCCCCACAGGTATTTTTATGATTCCTTATTCATGAATTTAGTGCTTCTTCATGCAAATACAAATAAATATAAACATCTGTATCCCCTCATTTTTGTACAAAATATAGTATATATACTACTCTGAACTTCACTTTTTTCACCTAAAAAATATTTCCTGAAGATCTTCTCTAATGAGTATATAGAAATCATCTTCATTCTTTAATTAAGCCATTGTGAGATTCTATCATAGTTTATTTAACCAGTCCCCTTGTTAATGGACACTTAGATTGTTTTCAGTATTTTGTTATTATAAACAATTTCACAGTAAATCACCTTATACATATGTCACTCTATCTATGTGGGTATACTCTTACAATAGATTTTGAGAATCAGGATCATTAGGCCAAATGGAAAATGTATTTAGTTTTGTTAGATATCATCAGATTTCTCTCCATACGAGTTGTATCAGACTGCAATCCCACCAGCCATGTGTAAGTTGTCTATTTCCCTACAGCTCTCCAACAGAGTGTATAACCAAGCCTGTGAATGTTTTCAGCCTATGTGATATGTGAAATATGAGATCTTAGTGTACTGTGTTGGTGGGTTGCATTTTTCTTTCTCTGAGTATGACTGAACATCTTTTCACATGTTTAGGGAGCATTTATATTTTGTTTTTAGTGTCATTTGCCTTTTTTTCTATTGGATTGTTCTTTTTAATCTCAATTTGTAGGTATTCTTTATAAATTAGAATGAAAATTCAGACTCCAGTCCCCTTCCCAGTTCCAAGATACTGACCCAGTTTGGGAATAAGGTCCAGGAATTTATATTTTTAAAGTATTGCTCAGGTGGTTCTGATTTGCAGCTAGGTTTGGTTTAGAGCAGAAGGTTAAGTGTAGGGCAGAGTCAAAGAGAGGTTGGCCCCAGATTTTAAAGGATTTCAAAGACCAGGACAGAGAAATCAAACTTTATTTGGTAAACCATGTGAAGTCACTACAGATTTCTAAATATATTTTTTAAATAAATTTTCAGTAACTTCTAAGGTTTGGTAGTGTCAATCTGTAGGACAGAAAACAATCTGGCAGGACCCTTTCTTCATAGACAGGACAAGGTGCTCTTTCTAGAGACCAAGAAAGCAGCAACTTTGTGATCAGGAATGGCCAGGTTAGTCTCACCTATCAATTTAATCTAGACACTCATTTCACAATGAGATGGTAGGCAGGCAACTGACCCACGCAGAGTAAAATAGGAGCAAGAGAATCAACTACAAAGGCATTTAAATTGATCTGTTTCCAATCAAAAGAAAGTAAATCCCATAGCTGGAGGCCAGGGTTATCCTAACTGAGATTAATCTACTACAGACAGTTCAGCAATCCCAGAAATATTCTTAAAAGTAATTCAGCTCTTTCTGGAGTCTTTGCCTTCAGATTTATCCACAGCTTTGGCCTGTGCTGACTTCTTGAATAGGATAGTTATATTTAAATGGTATATAAATATATTTTATCTATGTTGTATGTAATCCATAGAAAGGATTTATTATGGTATGGCGATAAATGGTGCAGCACAGTGGATGACACTCAAGAGATCAAAATGCCAAAGGAAAATAGAGTTTATTGCTCATGGGTCCCTGAGAGGAAATTGCAGCACACCCCCTAGGCTCACCAGTGGAGCCAGGGTTGGGTCAGAAAGCAGAAGCAAGAGCAGGGAGTGGAGAGCCTAGGTCACTGCCTTTATTTGGGTTCCCAAGAGAAAGGTGAAGCAGGACAGGGTGAATAGTTTCTGATTGGCAAGTTTGAATAATTTCAGCAGGCTTTGGGCTCTGGGGCTGCTCCCTAGTTGCCTGGTGCCTGACCCTGGATGATTAAAGAGGAATATTGCTTCTGGGGTGCATGTGCCAGAGAGAGGAGGTAGGGCATTGGGTTGGTTGGTTTGCATTTCTGAGAGTTACTGCAGGCTGGACCTTTTGCTGTCTCTAAGAATTGGCTAGCTTTGGGAAGGGGCAGTCTCTCCCTAGTCAGAAAGGGGTTTTAAGATGTCAAAATATCATAATATATAGAAAAATTTTAATGTGATTAATACAGTTATATTTTCATATGTGAAAACCCAAATTTAGAAAATAAATCTATATGATTTTTTTCAAATTACACTTCGACTGGCTGTGTTATAGGCTCACAAGATCTAGGAAGTGTAAGGGTTTGATGATGGGGTTTCTATATTGACCCGGAACTGCTCACCTTCTTCACTCTATTCCTCACTACTCTCTTTTTTCTCACGTGATATCTTTCTTAGGGGAGAGATTTCATGATTATCAAATCTGTACCTAGTGTCTATGTGTGCCAAGCTACAGGGATTTAGAAGATGATCAAAGGTTAGTCCCTGTTGATAGATTGCTCACATCTAGTGGATAGATGTGTAAACAACCTGTTGCAATGCAGGGTGATAAGCGTTATTGCAGAAGTGGCTAAAAGTGTTGTGAGTGCACAGGTGAGATAAAGACCAGTTATAGAAGTAATTAGGAGTTCCCATGTGGACAGGAGTAGGGATGGCATTCCAGAAAGAGAAGACATATTTCTAGAAACTGAAAATAGAGGCTGGAGCATATTGTATGGAAGAGTTAAGGGATCAGCTAGCTAAGATAGGCTGAGGCCAGGGCAAAAATGGCCTTGGTGGCTATGCCTAGGATTTGGATTTTATCCTGTCCTTGTTCTCTGTCCTTAGATGGCAACCCAGCCACCCAGAAAACTTGTTAAAATGCAGACTCCAGGGCCTCACCACTAGAAATTCTGATCTAATTGGTCTGGATCCAAAGATTGTGAGTTTAACAAGTACCCCAAGGTGATTGTGATGAAGGTAGACAGTGGCTCATGCTTTGAAAAGCTGCTAGAGAAGATTAGGAACATCTGAAGCAATGGGAGAAGCCGAAGGAGTCCAGGAACATTGGCAGAATGCTTGAACTCAGGTGAGACAGAGTGGGATAGGAGATACCATGGATATTGTAGAGAAGGAGCCGTCACAGATGGAAACTTCGAATGTGCCTGGCATACAGTTGGTGATTTATAAGTTGTTGCTGGAGCTGAGTTTTTCTTCAGTGTCATGCCGTCTGTAGTCAGACATGGAAGAACAAATACTTGAAGAAATCTATTACCACCTCCACTTGCGAATTGAGAACCTTAAAGGATGGAAACCCTGGCCAATGCCCCACTTGCAGGACCAGTCCCCACTAGGGTGTGACAGAGTTCAAGCTCCCTCCTAAGTCATCTTAGGTCAGGGACAGGCTGTGTGGAATAGCCAAATCCCACCACATGGGGTTTGGATATGTGGATCCATTTAGCTGGATCAAGACCATGTGGAATGTTTATAGGATGTGTCCTAAAGAGTGTTTGCCTCTAATCCCTGCAAAGATCTAGAGAACTTTGGCAAAACTTGGATAAGTGTAACAAGAAGCTGCCAAATTGATGCTGCATTTCCAGACCAAGGAGAGCCTTGTGTTCACCCAGCCCTGACTGAGACAAAACACCAAGCGTAATGGAGCCCTGAGGCAGGGGCAGGCAGCTGGAGCTGAGGGCTGGCCTCCCTTCCTCAGAATTGGGCCAGAGGGGGGTGCTGCCTTATGGTAGAGCTGCTCTCATCCTTGTAGGAGCCACTGTTGATCGATGCTTTCACTGATTTTCCTCAGCACAAACATCCATTTGGGATGTAGATATTCTGCAGTCTGGAAGTGTAAAACGTTTTATTTTTAATGTCAGGTCAAAATGTTTCAGAAAATATTTTAGTTGAGAGGGAAAAACAGGCCATGTAATTGGTTTCTTGCTATATCCCAGTTAGAACAAAGTTTGGCTTAAATCTTGGTCCTAGGTCTTCTGTCCTTGAGTGTGATATATATTTTGGTCAAGTAGAGAGAATACTCAGTGAGAGTGAGGTCATGTTACCTGGGCCTTAACCCTCAGTCTGTTTTTAACTACTAATGTGAACTTGAGCAAGTTGCTCCCTTTGTGGGCTCTGTGATGGGTTTATTCTCTGGGAAACAAACTCTGAAACTGAGATTTGCATGTATGCGGTTAATGGGGAGTATCCTCGGGAATAGTGCTTATGAGAGGTGAGGGGTACAAGAGAACAGAGAGGGAGTTTGTAATGCAGTGAACCCTTCGGAGTGGTTCACTTTGAGGCAACGATGACATTTTTTAGATCGACCCCCTCATCACTCCATCAGTCACTGAGTGTGGGCTGTCCCCTAGGAAGACTGTGACTTGGTGGAAAGGCACCTCCTTTCTAAGGTCGGTGGTTTTCAGAGGAGTCAGCTGCTAACCTTCATAGCAGCCTTGCTTCTGAAGGTAGGATCTGCACAGCACACCATAGTGTCTGCTTCAGTTCCTGTTTCAAAAATTGGTTCATATATTATTGGTTCTCAGTTACATGACTGGGTTCTACCAGACAATGTCTGTGTCAGTTCTCTGTTGCCACAGTAAGGCTGTGTAATGGCATCTAATTATAAAACATTCAATGACAAGCCTGTAGGGTTCAGCTTATCTGGCCTGGGCTTGGAGAGCCTTGGTGAGGCTGGTCCATGTACTTGCAGTCAGATGCTGGTTGGCTCGGCAGTCCTGCTGACCCGGCCTTGGCTTGAACACTTTAGAGTCAGCTGGTGTCGACTGATCTGGAATAGCCCCGTCTGGGCTGAGGTCAGGGTAACTTGGTGGAACTTGTTCTTCAGAAGGCTAGTGTGCGTATTGTTCTCATGGCAATGGTAGAGGCAAAAGCAATCCTAAAGGCACAGGCTCATTTCTAGCCTCCGTGTCACTTTTGTTCACATCAGCTAGCACTGGCCGTCATATAGATGAGCTCAGAATCGAGAGGCAGGACAGTTTAACTCATTCACTGTAACGAGAAGCAGCAGTTACTGGGCAAAGATTTTAGGTATAGAGAAAGGTGAAGAATTGGGGCCATTTTTGAAACCTACTACGTTCTCCAAGTTCCTCCCATCTCAGCCATTTAGTGATTTTTGTAACTTTCTCTGTTAGGTAGAGATAATGGTCTCATTTTGATTCTAATTAGGAGCTTGAACTCTATCCAAATTGCTTATATTTCCAAATCCAGCACCCAGCCATAGACTTAGCTCAGGACACTGGCAACAAGTACTTTGTTGAATGAACAAAAGTAAAAATGACTGTATGCTGGGACTTAAAACTAGTAATTCCTAGATTCAAGAGGAAATCTGATTTGTAAAGTTTTAGAATTATTAGTTATTTTTTTTTAATATTTTTATTTATTTCTAGGAGAGAGAGAGAGANATTAGTTATTAAAAGCATTTTTAAAATTAGTTTTTAATTATTTATGTTATTATTATTAATTGTAAAGTATGCTCCTTGTTAAATTTTACATAATATAGACATGTGTAGAATAAATAGTGAAAGTTTCCAGTTACCTTTTCCATTCCCTAGGTGCAGCCATTGTTACCAACTAAATGTCCTTCTGGATATTTTCCAGTGTCTATTTCTGTACGGATGTATTTTTCTTTTGTTTTATTTCCTTTTAACCATGAATAATGTCTACTATGCATTTTCTTCAGCAAGCTGCTTTTTTAGCTCAATGAGACATATTAAACAAAAACCAACAACATGAATCTGGCAATTTTTTAAAATTACTCTGTAATTAATTCATGGCAGCAAAAATGTACATTTAAAAAAATAGTTTAGTGGCGCCTGGGTGGCTTCTGACTCTTGATTTTGGCTCACATCATGATCTCATGGTTTGTGGCATCCACCTCCACATCGGGCTTTGTGTTGACAGCACAGAGCCTTCTTGGTATTCTCTCTCCCTCTCTCTCTCTGCCCCTCCCCTGCTGTCTCTGTCTTTCTCTCTCAAAATAAATAAATAAACATAAAAATAGTTTATATGTTCGAAGGATATAATTTTTCACTTGCAGGCAGCACTTGGTCCTCATATAAGCCGTCAGCCATAATCCCATGCGTTTGAACTGCCTCTGTGAAGAACTGTCACAATTTGGGGGAGGAAAGCAGATTCTTTCTCTTTGCATTTTGATCTGCTTTGGGGGAAATCAGGTTCCTTGTTTGTATGCTTTCAGTGATCTTAATCGAATTAACCAAAGTAATAAATTGTAATCATCTCCTTTTTATCAATAAAAGAGCAACAGTCTGTGGTACTCAAGCTCCATAATCTCTGTGTCTGCAAAACTGTGGCTGTTTCTACTGTAGTAGTATTCATTGAGTAGCAGTGTGGATAGCAAGTGATGGAGTTTTTTCATGAATATATCTATTATTATGTATTTGCTGACTTTATTTTTTTCACATTTTTTTCAAAATACAGGGAATTATTTGGGAGATAAATTTTTTTGTAGGTTTTGTAGGTTAAGGGAAGCACTGTGACCTGGGAGGGAAATAGCATTTTCATCTCAGAAGTGTTAAACTGATTTCCAGACGTAAGAGTTGCCATGTTCAAACTTCCCATCCACCTAGTGATGTGTTCAAAAACCATTTTGAACTATGATAATTTATTTTTAGCGCTTGATGTTTAAAAGAATACATAATGGTTAAAAACTTCCATACATTTAATAACACTTTGCTTGAAATTGTATTCACTTACAAAATTGTATAATAGGGACACCTGAGTGGCTCCGTCAGTTAAGGCATCTGACTACTGATTTCAGCTCAGGTCATGATCTCATGATTCGTGAGATCAAGCCCCTCATTGGGCTTTGCACTGACAGTACAGAGCCTGCTTGGGATTCCCTCTCTCTGCCTCTTCCCTGCTCATATTCTCATATTCTCAAGATAAATAAATAAACTTAAAAAATTGTATTATGAAGAGCTCTACATTTTTGGAGCTAAAATGAACCTGTGGGAAGCTCTGAACATAGGCTTGTTTCTTGTTATAGCAATGACATAGTTCACTGAGTCTCAAAGTGATTCCATAATAAAAGTGAGGAAAAAAACAGAGATTTTAGACTCAACTAAATAAATAACTAAAACTAAAAAAAAGTTTTTAAACAAAAACAAAAACTAAAATAAATTTAAAGTTTCCTTGGTGAGATGAGGTGATGACTCATTCCCAGGGTAGAGTTGGCAATCTTCTTCCAGGGGTGAGTCAGCAGCCTTCACTCTCACTTTGCTCCTTCTGATTCACTGCGATCAGGGTAGGCAGAGACGGGGCTTTACCATCTGTAGAAAACTAACTTTCAAAATGAGTTAATTCATTTGTTTCTATGTTTACCTACTCACTTGGGGAACTTTTGTTCAAGCAAAATGTTAGTTGAATGTGTGCAATTAATGAAAGCTGTTCTAATTAACTCAGGATGGAGACTCAGAGCCTTCACCCGTTCACTTCCCGCTTATTTGTGTCTTATTCCACCTGTATTCATTCACATTTCATTTGCTTTAAGATAACGAAAAACCCATGCGAGTGGTGGATGATGAGGACCTTGTAGACCAGCATCTCATTGGTGAGCTGAGGAAAGAGTATGGAATGACCTATAATGACTTCTTCATGGTGCTTACAGATGTGGACCTGAGAGTCAAGGTACAGGTTTCTGTTTTAGATGGTACAGTTCCATTCCTTAGAACAACAACTCTGAAATTTTTTGTCAGCGAATCTATAAGACGTATGAAGATGCACAAATTATTTTATTAAGTGGGAAGGTTTTGAAAAGGTCCAGGTATTCCACATTGTCTTATAAAATGTGTGCCTAGAAATGTGGTCTATGGAAAGAACTGGGTTGGATGACTTCATATGGCCCAGCTGTTGACTCAGACTAAACTCTTCTGTAATATCAATGTCATGCATCCATCAGACACTGGTTGAGTAGCTATGATGTGCCAAGCCTTAGGGATAAAAGGTGAAGAGTATTTGGCTTCTTCCTTCAGGAAAGCCCGATTTAACATAGACTTATTCTGGAAAGGTCTGGAAGTTTACCTCCCGATCCCACATGGAAAATAGGATTTTATACCTACTTGCTTCTCATGCTTAGGGACAGAAGTTCTGAACCATGAAAAACTGCCATGTACTACTACTACTACTACTACTACTACTACTACTACTATTAATAATGACAAAAATAGCTAACTTTGTTAAGTATTTTCCTTATGCCAGGCACTCACCTCAACCCTTTACAATCTCTATCTCAAACCTCTGAGATAAATAATGAATATTATCTTTATTTTACAGAAGAACAAAGATAGGCCCAGAGTGGTTAAGTAACATGCCCATGTTAACCCACTTAGCATTGCGCCTGATATCCACACAGGCTGGCTCCAGGTTGCACTGTCTTTACTATTCTAGTGCACCAATAGCTACCCTACTTATATGAACATCATCAGGAGAAAGGTCACTTGGACTATCAGAATAGCTCATTCAACCTGTGGTATTCTTCTGGATCTGGAGACAGTAACCTTCTTAAATTCATTCCTCACTTGTGTTGCCTCACCTCTAATATGAGGGGCTGAACTAGGTGGGCCCAAAGGTCTCTGCCAGTTTTCACATTCTAGTTTACTGAATCCCCACTGGGGGCATAGCTCCACGCCATGTCCAGACTTTTCCTGTAGTTCATGCTGGCAATGCTCGGCCACCCGTCAAATCAAATAGGTTGCTGTTTTAAGTGCAGGCAGCTCTGATCCAGGAAACTGAAGTGCATTATCTTTAAGTTGGATTCCAGCTTTTTTTCTGGGGATACATGTAGAAACATGACCTAATTTTAAGTGATGCTTGCTCAATAAAACAGCCTCTGGGAATCACGAAGAGTTCGTGTAGATTCCTGATGGCCACAGAACTGTGTTCCTTCTGGTGGAAAATTACTCTCATAGTTCAAGTCAGATACTCCAAAAGGTTATTCAGTTTTCATCTCAATTACATCATTTCTCACCTTCTCTTCGGTTGTGCAGTGAACAGGAACTGGCTTAGTCCCAGAGGTAGGGAAGTAAGCCTAGGGTGTGTGATGAGGAAGTCGTGGACCCTTTCCCATAAAAGGCATGCAGTTAAGAAATTCTCATTAAACGTAAGGGGCAGTTGTTTCATGGAATCTGAACCTCAAAACATCAGCAGAGGTATTTTTGCAGAAGAGAGTGTGTAAATTAGTGAACCCTCGAGACTGATTTCTCCAGTGCCCCCTGAATTTTCCCGGAAGAAACACCCTTATATATTATATGCTCTCTATGCTTTCTTAAACAGCAATACTATGAAGTGCCCATAGCAATGAAGTCTGTGTTCGATTTGATCGATACGTTCCAGTCCCGAATCAAAGATATGGAAAAGCAGAAGAAGGAGGGCATTGTTTGCAAGGAAGACAAGAAGCAGTCATTGGAGAACTTCCTGTCCAGGTACCTCACCTTTGGATTCCCTGAGGAGGCAGGTGGGAACGTGTTCTGAGTGAGCTAATGAAAAGGTCAAGGACACAACATAGACCTGTGTGCAGACCTGCCCAGCTGAAAGGTCTGTCTGCTTCACAGCCCTCTGGCCACTGGGCTTAGTCTTTTCCTGTCAAAAGGGCTCTGGTCACAAGGTTGGCTGGGTTCAGCTTCAAGCTTGAATGTTGATTTGGCGGCTTTGGATAGCCTTTTCTCTCTTTTCTGCTTCTTTTTTGGCACAGAATAAAGAATTCTGACCCATGAGGGTTAATTTATTCTGTCAGTGAACTTGGAGGGCTTTATATACTGCATTTTTATTTTACATATTTATTTATTAGGCCCCTCTGGTTTCACACAGGATTTGGAACACTCTGCTTGATTTTCTGCTTCCTTCCAATTCTGCAGAAAACAACAAAAGCCCCTCTAGGACCTCAAAAGGAGAAATGCTCTTGACTCAGCTCCCTGATTCCCTGGGGAGGAGGATTTATTGAAAACCATTGTAGAGAAACTTCAGTAAATACACAGAGAAGACTATTAAAAAAAAAATTGCTCCACTTCCTCCCTTCTCCATCCCTTCCCCCATGGTGGATGAAAATTCTACAGTGCCTTTGGGGCCCTAGGAAGTACAAAACTGCAGAAGTTCCACCTACAGCGAATAAATGCATAGAGATCTCAGTATAACATCTCCCCTCCACACCCCCAACACCCAGCTGTACTGTGTAGCCAAGAGCTCCAGAAATGAAGCAAGCATTTACTTGGAGGCTGTTAACTTCCTTACTTGTGTCTATAAAGCATGTTCTCTATGTGTGAGTTGGAGAATCAAGAATTCTATGGTTAGTAAGTAGATAGATACTCTGAACTGCTCTAGATTCAGGAGGCTTAGGTCTCTTAAAAGATAACCTCATGATGTGTAAAGAGCACAGGACTTACTGTTCATCCAAGTTTGGGGTCTGCAATTTACCAGCTATGTTGCCTCTATGGCCCTGACTCCACCCCAGTATTGCTGGGATTGCTTTTTGTATGCTCACCTCTGTGCTGAGCGCTTCACCTTCCCAAATTTAATCTTCACAACAATCCTATGATCTGAATACTGTAACTATTGTTGAGTTTAGATGGGACAACTGAGGCTGACAGAGATTAAGTAACTTTCTGTCATCACCTAGCTAGTGTCAGCTCCAGGACTCAAGGCCCAGAAGAATCTGGCTCCCAAAGTCCATATCCTGATCTAATACCCACTTTGAAAATATAATGTGAATTATTTTTAGTCTAGCCCAGAAGCCCAGAGTTTGAAGTGAAAAGATATATCCCTAAAACCACAGGGATTTCAGAGCTGAAAGGAACTTGAGGTTCTTCTTCATTCCAATTGTCAGTGCAGTGCAAGCATCTGGAATGGAGATGGAAGGTGCAAGACTCTATAAGGACTTGAGGCTCAAGTCTTTAGGTCACTCTTTTGGCTGAGAAAGGGCTCTAACTTTCCACCTGACGGCTCTTTGTCTAGTCTTGGGGGCACTGAAACATCAACTTCTGATCCAAGGTCATCTCTCTGGCAGTGACTTAGAAGAAAGATGGATGATCAAAGCTTATTGTTGCCTTTGAGGTGTTTTTCTTCCTTTACCTTCCTTACCCCCATTCTCTCCTCCCCCTTCCTTCCCTTGCCTTCTCCTTTAGCTCTCTCTTAAACTTTTAAGTTAGGCTTTTAAATCTTATTATTTCTATTTATAACCTAGAAAATTTTAGCTATCACTTTTAAGGGGCTTTGTATAATGTTTGATCTTGCTTACAAACTCATTAATTAAACAATTCTTTCAAACATTTTATAGTTAATATATATTTTTGAATTGTTTGAAATAAAATCTTTTTGAGTACTTTTAACGATCCATAAGTTTAATTAGTTAATCTTGTAAATTCAGTGAATCTAAAGTTTTCTCAGATGTTCCAATCACTTCACACAACTTAAAACCACACATCTAAACCAATTATTCAATCATACATTATAATTTAAAGATTCAAGGTTGTCATTTTATTAACCCAAATTCTCTTAAGTTTCACAAGTACATAAATTATGTATATAAAGAAGACCAGGATCCTTCTTAGAAGTATACATTATCACTATGATTAATGCTCTGAAAACTTGCTCTTCTTAATTCTAAATCTTCCAGGGCGATAAGATGCATACCTGCTGAACCAACCCCATAAACTCTTGTTGCCCAATCTCTACAGCAGGCCGTTACCACTCAGTCCACTGATGTTATTTATAACCACGGATTTGGGCCAGCCCTGAGACCTGCAGCTACACACACCCTGATTTTTCTTACCATCCCCAGGCAGGCTGTCTTTTTATAATCACTGTGTCATGGGTTTCAAGACTTAACAGGGAAGGCTTGACATTATCTCAGTTTTGCTCACACCCAAAGTTTGCAGTGCTCATTCCAGTTGATAACTGATTTGAATTTGGCGTATCTTTGATTTCTTCTTCTTTTTTCTTTTTTTTTTACAAATAGTTTATTGTCAAATTAGTTTCCACATAACACTCAGTGCTCATCCCCATAAGTGTCCTCCTCTATGCCCATCCCCCCCTCCCCCCACATCCATCAGTCCTCAGTTTTTGTCAGCATTCAAGAGAGTCTCATGGTTTGCCTCTCTCCCTTTCCCCCACCATTTCCGCCCTTCTTCTCCCCCTTGTTCCTCCGTCAAGTTCCTCCTAATCCTCCTATACGTGCAAACATATGATATTTGTCCTTCTCTGCCTGACTTATTTTGCTCAGCATAACACCCTCAGGGTCCATCCATGTTGCTACACATGGCCAGATTTCATTGTTTCTCATTGCCATGTAGTATTCCATGGTATAGATAAACCACATCTTCTTGATCCATTCGTCCGTGGATGGGCACTTAGGCTCTTTCCATGTTTTAGCTATTGTGGAGAGTGCTGCTATGAACATTGGGGTCCATGTGCTCCTATGCCTCAGCATTTCTGTATCCCTTGGGTAAATTCCTAGCAGTGCTATTGCTGGGTCATAGGGGAGTTCTATTGTTAGTTTCCTGAGGACCCTCCACACTGTTTTCCAGAGGGGCTGTACCAGTTTACATTCCCACCAACAGTGTAGGAGGGTGCCCGTTTCTCCACATCCTCTCCAGCATCTAGAGTTCTCTGATTTGCTCATTTTAGCCACTCTGACTGGCATGAGCAATGGAACAGAATTGAGAACTCAGAAGTATCTTTGATTTCTAAGACTCGTACCCACCTTTTGCATCTCAAGTCTTTTGCACCGGTTAAGGTGCTGTGATATGTAAATGCATCTTCCTTCTAATATCAGAGCCTTATGGGCTTTCATATTCAGTACTATTTTAGGAACATGCATCTGTTGTGGATACACAGAACGGATATGATTATAATTTTGATGTCCTGTAGCTATGCATAATTTGTGGTCACAACTCATGAAATCACTGTGCTGATGATTATCATTGGTCTTAACAATTAATGTGGAATCGTGTATAGCCTAAAGGGTTGAGTAAGACAGCCCTGAGTTTGATTCCTGACTTGTTCACAATAAGTGAAGCTTATAGCTGTGAGACCTTGGGCTGATTACTTAACTTCTCCAGGCTTTAGTTTTCTCATTTGCAAAGTGCGACTAACAAACGTATTTATTCTTAAGATTGTTGTGAAAAGTAAATTCGCCACAATGGCCCAGGACCTAGTACAAAGTAAGTAATCAATGAATGCTATTAGTAGTATTGGGACCAGTTATTCAGCTCCTGGTTAAAGAAGTTTGTCATGAAGCGAGCAGTAGAGGAAATTTAGTAAACACCTCAAGATTGAAACCCAGGCATAGAGAACTGAAGGAAAAAAAATTTTAAATAGCAGTTCTATAAATAAATGAGTATCCAAATGGGAATTTTCCTTCAAATTTGCTGAGTTGTTGGTGAGTCTATACAGCCTGGTTTCAGCTGACCAGACTCTAAAGCCAGTCTGGTCTTTAGTGACACTCATCTAGTTCAGGCTATAATTACACTCCTCTGAGACAGAAGCCCCAAAGAGTGGGCAAATGCACACTAATCCGGAAATGCCAGTTAAGGGAAGCAAACACACACACAGCTCATAGAATTTTTATTTACTGATGAGTTAAAGTGACAGAAAAACGATTTGTCCAAAATAAGGATCTGGGCCACACCGACATCTCTTGTTACATGCTATGGAAGTTACTTCCTTCAGCCTGTGGGAGAAAGTATCATTACTTAGGGGAAATGACCTTTGCCTGGTTCTGTCTGCGACAGGGAGTCTCAGATCCTGTCCCCATCCAATCAGGATAGCATTCAGTGGTGCACACAGGTAAACAAGCCAAAATATACCTCACCCAAAATAGCTCCTTCCAGGATACCCTACAGCTCCGTGTGAGGCCAGGGAGGCTGGCCTGGTTTGGATGCCAGCTGGGGGGCCAGAGCTGGACTGGCATGCCTCCTAAGGAAGCCGGGAGAGTACAGGAGACCATGTTTGTGATCACTGTTCCCTTTCCCGAGAGACCTCGGACAATCTCAGATGCTCCTCTCCCCTCCTCCATGCCAAATACATTCATCTCCCTATCCTCAGTGGAGATTTTAGTTTTTCTTTCCCTTTGAAGAGAAACAAGCAGAGGAAGCAAATGTAATGTCACAGTAAGCAGTTCTTGGCGAGCCTTCCTACAGGCTTCCATTCAGAGGTTGTATTTCATCAGACTATCATTTTCTCTCATTCACCCAAACCACTATTCCCCCAAGAGTCCATTTTCTTTGGGGTTGAAAACTCTCATGTTCACTGTGAGGCTAGAATGAGCATAGGGAGAGAAGTCATGAATAAAATCAACTGGCTTCCAGCTCAGGGAATGTACTAGCACTCCACAGTGGTCTGCACAGAAGGCAGAAAGTAAAACCCCTCCTCCAGCAAAGGTGGAGTTTGGGACAACTCCATACAGTTGCCCTGGAGATGCATTCCCTCTCTCCTTCATATCTCCTTTGGGACCCTGACTCTATTAGCCAAGCCTCAGGATCTCCAAGGGTGATAAACTAGGGAAACCATTGGCCTGGGAGTCAGAGAAATCTTATTTTGGTATCAACTCTTAGATATACAATTATGTCTTAGGCAAATTACTTCTCTAAGCCCCATTTTGTCATCTGTAAGATGAAGACAGAAAGCGTGCCTTCAATGACCTCTAATGTCAGGATAGATGAAAGTGAGCTATGAAATGATACACAAACATAAGGATTGAATAAGTTATGATATGTCATGAGAGGCAAAGGTCCAAGGTCTATTAATGGACAAACTTCTACATCTAGAAGCCCACATCTATACCCATGTTATCACATGAATAACTTACACTGACAGATTTTAGTTTAATTCTTATAATACCTCTTTGAAGTTGATGCTATTTTTCACTCTGGAGATAAGGAAAGACTGAGACTCAGATGAACTCAGTGATGTGCTTACAGAACCCAAAAAGTAGCAGTGACAAAACATGAACTCAGTTTCTAGGTTACAAGGCAAAAGCTCTTTCTACTACCCTACTGCATTGTAGCAGCATGCTACATGCTAAAGTCCTAGGCTCGAGGTATAGGCCCATCCCACTTCACAGAGGACTCTATAGTGTTGGGTCTTATAGTAGGCTATGTTTTGGAACTTGCATTTGCCTCTGGAAGAACTGGCTACTGAGAAAGGTACACAGGGCTTTGTTTTCCCAGGAATTCTCCTTGACCCTTGGAACCACTTTGCTAGTTTCCTTCTTCCTGTCACTGTCACCTCCTTAAAACTTAGTTCTCTTCTTCTATTCTGTTTTCTGTCCATACATTTGATTTTTAACACCCTCTCCCCTGCAAACTCTATTAGATTGTGAGTTTACTTCCATTTTCTTTGGATTCCCTATTTCTGTGGCTACAAATATAAGATACAATTTGGGCCAGTCTTCATTGCATCTGAAAACTTCAAGTCTCCTTAAGTGACTTCACTGGGCCTGGTGGCCAGACTCATTCCTGATGTTTTGTGCAAATGCCACAGTCGGCAGACCATGAAGTTATAACAGAAAGAGAGCAGTAAATGTGGAAATGCAGTTTAATGGCTTTGACGAGCTAGGAGATATTTCTAAGGGCCAGTGTTTTATATTCTGGGCACAGGAAAACCCAACAGCCAAAGTTACTCTGCTTTCTTACACTAGCCTCTACTGTTTGAAGCAGTAATCACGGCCCCCTGTCTGTTCCAGGTTCCGATGGAGGAGGCGGTTGCTGGTGATCTCTGCCCCCAATGATGAAGACTGGGCCTATTCACAGCAGCTCTCGGCCCTCAGTGGCCAGGCCTGCAATTTTGGTGAGTGGGAAGCCTCGTCATCACTGTTTTCCCATACTCTCTTCCTGGTCATTCTAAAATGGAACATAGAAGCTTAGATCATCCAAATATTCCTCAGTCCAGACTGGAGATTCCCAGACACTTACTCAATTGTATTGAGTATAAAGTTGCTTTCAGACCAGAGCTTTAGTCAACTGGAGTTCTTTGGGTTTTCTTTGTGTTTTCTCAATATTCTCCCCTCCTTGGATTCTTCACTGAAGTATTTGAAAATACGTACTGCTTTCCTTTCAGTGATCTGTGTTATGTGCCTTCTTGTTTGTTTTTTTAAAACTTGTCTTGACATCACAAAACTCAGGTATCATCATTCACTTAGGTAATACTTAGGTAAAAACATTGGGGGGTACTTCTCCATGGAAGAAATGCCTTTTGTAAAAACATGAATGGCTTTGAGAATTAATATATTAGTGGAAGTAAACTGTACTATATTGCCATTCCCTTAAAAAGGATTTTGATCTATAATTGAGCATCAAAGACAGCAAGATCTCTTAAACAGAATCTTATTTTTCAGACACACAGGTCAAAGAGAAACATAGTGTATTATTTACATTTTTTGTACCGAGCTGCTCAGTGTTTTGAAAACTAACATTTGCTTTCTATACCAAAATTATTATCTTGATGGCCTAAAGTATTATTTTGAATATGGACATATAGAAAGGAAAATGCATAGTTATTATGCATAGAACTTATTACTAAGTTCAGTGGTGAACCAAGGAGCTAAGGGCAATTTCAAAAGTGGAATTCACAACTGAAATCTCACTTAAAATACACTTCTGCAGAGGAAGGATTTGAACAGTCATTAGGGGCGTGGAAAAGTAACTAGGAGCCACAGATTTTAAAAATTCCTAATTGGAACACAGATGAATCAGCATTAGTTTGATACTACTATTAGGAAGAAGAATCATTTACTAGTTAAACGGTGCTTGCTTTATAAAAAGATGGGGGTATAGGTTTTGTAAAGCATTAACAGAGCCTGGGTCCCTGCTATGATCAAGTACCTAAAAATTATAAATACATTCAGTTTTATGACATGAAATAATAACTCACAAAAGCAAGCAGGAAACAAGCTCATAATAGTAAGAACTAGAAAAGTCATGAATTTTTATGTATACTTCTCTTATCAAATAATTTTAAAGTTTATAATATATAAGATTTTTTTATTGTTAAACATATTTAAAATTATTTAGAACCACCAATGTCAGTAGATAAAACAGAAGTTCTTAGCAGTTAATGGCCCTTCATGATAAGAATATAAATAAAATCATGGATTATTAACTTTGTAAAGACATCTATGGAGCGGTGATTAGGTGATGTTTCATTTCTAATCTCTGCACACAGAACCTAAGTCACAGTAGTGTAAGCAAACCCTTTTGTAATATACAGGAAATGTAAACCAGTCATATTTTCTGGGAATAATTAAATTCCTGATCTTCCCTTTAGAAAACATGACTCAACAACATGTAGAACAGATGCTTCACTTCTCTGGGAAAAGAGCAAAGACCACAAAACGTTTTTTTAAAATAGCCTTTGGCTTGAATTTTAGCTCCTCCTTAAAACAACCCTGCCCCTGCAGCTTCCGGTTTTCTCCCCTGAACAATGAACACCATCAAAATTCATATTCTTAGTCCCCAGTTGTGACCCTGACAAGGCTGGCACTTTGCCTCACACCATGAAATCTTGATATGGTGAACTGACAGCCCCCTTGTCCTCCTAGATTCTCTCCCCTGAACCCTTTCACGTGAACTTCATCTTCAAAAGAATTCCAACAAGCTATCAAGGCATGACCTTCTCTCCTTTCCTGAAACTCTAGCTGAAGGGGGTAAGCAGGCTGTGCTTGCTTAAGCGCTTCTTTGAATCCTCTAAATAAGTGATAAGAAACTGCCCTTTGAGCTGACAGACTTTTGTGCGAGGAAGCCAGAACTATTCCTCTAACAATCCCAATATGTGGGTTCTGCAGTCTTTTCTCTGAGAGACAGTTGAATTATCTGTGCAAGCATTGAAACTTCAGGAATGACTCTTTTTCCAGAATGCTTATCTAGAAATGTCAGATTATTCTAGCTGTTTTAATGTTCTAATGGCTTCATTTTTGTTTTGTTATTTAATAGAAGCACAGTTTAAGAGCAAATTCTTTTATTTCAATCTACAAAGCAAAGCAAACCAAACCACACCTGACCCTGTTGATAATCCTAAATCTGCAATTTGTCTTTTTCAAGGTTTTAAAAGTATTTAATTACTTTGTTATGGTGAAAAATGAATTATTTTAACTAATCAGGTTATGTTCTATACTGCCAGGTAGAAATTTCTAATTGCCAGGTATGGCCTTTGGAAGTAAAAGATGATTAACCAATTCTATGGCTTTCTTTTTTCTTTCAGGTCTGCGCCACATAACCATTCTGAAACTTTTAGGGGTTGGAGAGGAAGTTGGGGGAGTTTTAGAACTGTTCCCTATTAATGGTAAAGTAATGTTATTTTAAAACAGTATGAACTACTTTTAAGTTCTATTAGGGGTGCGTGAGTGACTCATTCAGTTAAGCAGCCGACTTAGGCCCAGGTCATGATCTCACATCACAGTTTTTGAGGTTGAGCCCCACATCAGGCTCTGTGCTGACAGCTGAGAGCCTGGAGCCTGCTTCAGATTCTGTGTCTCCCTTTCTCTGCCCCTCCCCTGCTCATGTTCTGTCTCTCTCTTTCTCTCCAAAAGAATAAATATTAAAAAAAAATGTTAAGTTCTATCAAATTATATTAAATTATATACAACCAGTGGATGTGCCTCTAAGGTGAACACAGTTACAAACCCACCTACCTCGTATGTTTATGCGCATATGTGTGTCCATGTGCACACAGGAAGTAGAATGCACTCACTAATATTCTTAATATAAAATCATTCAAAAGTGGTAGTAAAAATATCCATTTTCTTAACTAGAAAAATGCCTTCTGTCTGTATAGGACTTTATGATTTACAAAGCATTTTTATCTATGTCACCTCATTTAAGTCCCACAATAATTTTATGAGGCACATGGTAGGTCCTATCTTACTGATTCTTTTTCAGAACATGAGGATAAATACTTGAAAGGCTCAGAGATGCTGTAAGAAAATGACTAGCAATTAAAGTTTTCAGAAAGCAAATCTGTTCTTCTTTCCAAGATCAAGCTATTCACATGAGATAATGTGCATAAACTCTGTGGCCCAGAAAGCCTCAGCACCGTCCCCGTTCCCCCCTTCTTTTCAGTGACCATAATAGTTTTAAACACATTTATTCACATCTTACATAATTGGTATTTTTCTCCTTTGACAAGGAAATAAGCTTTCTTTTATAAAAACCACAGTATCAAAAGGAAATCCATACTTGCAAAGAAGTAACTAAGCTAATTGGAAATAAACTTAGAAATACAAATAATATAATCTTTGTTCGTGACAGACTTGAAATAAGTTGATCTTGCCAGAATTAAATTAAAGGACTGGTTTTATATTTTGTTAACATTCCTATAAAAGAGACCTCATGTGTCCCAAAGTTTGATGCTACTAATGTTGTGGAACAACATTTAATTTCTAGTGGAAAACCCCAGCAACCTTCTTTGATTGGATTTTGAACCAAAGGGAACAGACTTATGTGTCCTCTGTCTATACTCATAGTGATTTCTTCTCATTTTGATGTTTGCTTGAGTGCTGGCTCTTCAGTCCACTAACAATGTTTTATAACACTGTTCTAGGGAGTTCTGTTGTGGAGCGAGAAGACATACCAGCCCATTTGGTGAAAGACATCCGTAACTATTTTCAAGTGAGCCCAGAGTACTTCTCCATGCTTTTAGTTGGAAAAGATGGAAATGTTAAATCCTGGTATCCTTCCCCAATGTGGTCCATGGTGATTGTGTACGATTTAATTGATTCAATGCAACTCCGGAGACAGGAAATGGCCATTCAGCAGTCACTGGGGATGCGCTGCCCAGAAGATGAGTACGCAGGCTACGGTTACCATAGCTACCACCAAGGCTACCAAGATGGTTACCAGGATGACTACCGTCATCATGAGAGTTACCACCATGGATATCCTTACTGAACAGAAATACTCAACCTTAGCCTCAGCCAGTTTCCCCTGCAGCTGTTAAAGCCACAAGTGGCCAGCTATGTAAAGGAGTTCTTCCACACTGCCTACATTCCCTGCCTTTCTTTCTGTGTTCTTCCAAGGTTAAATAAATAGCAAACTTTTGCCTATTTGTGAGTTGTTACTGAAACCTTAAATCATAAAGATGTTTAAAAGAATTGTTTGTTTCTCTAACTGGAAGGGATCTGGCGTTGAATGGATATTTCCCTTTTCTTACATGATAGACATTATTTGGAATACATAATTCTACATAAAAGTATTTATACTTCTCATTTGCTTTCTAAAAGTATTAATTGGCAAGTAGAACTATGTGAAAGAAAATTAAGGATCACAGCCCAGATGTTTTCAGGAAACATCTGATCACATGTAACAGGAAATAGCTTCTTAACACTTTTGGAAATGTCTGTCTAAAAGTGATTGAGATGGCTCTGTTTTATATTGTTAGTTTCTTTTGTAAAGCTTGATACCCCAGGAGTCCAGTGATATTGGCCACCAAAGCCAGGAAATGCATCAAACCCAGCTTTGCTATCAGGGCCATTTCCTCCCCTGTTTCTCTTATTGTCTTTTCAGAAACAGATCAGAGGGCCAGGAAAAGGAATTCTTAAATCATCACCAGAATCTGGCACTGCAACCAGACATGAGAATTCCTGAGTTTTGGCAGGTACCATGAATTCCTAGCATGGACAGCCTTGACCCCCTCACACCTGACACCCCTGTACGTACTTATTAAGGGGCCTATTACCATGCAGCATCTCATATAAGAAAATTACAAAGAAAGATTATATCCAAGGGTTCTCACTGTTTTCAGAGAAAAAAATGTTACTAAGTTACAATGGATAGAAGTGTAGCTGGAGTGAAAAATATAATCTTTATCTTTGAAAAAGAGCACTTAGTTTAGATATGGCAATTCAAACTAAATATCCTCCCTTCCTCCTTCCCTCTTTCCCTTCCTTTCTTCCTACTTTGTCTTTTTTCAACAAATACAAGTAATAGTACCAACTAATATCTAGGTACTTGCCTTGAGCAGTCAGTCCAATTCCCAGGCATTTAGCATCCTAACAGTCCCAGCCTCCCTCAATAGTGGGGAAACTGTTTTTTTTTTTTTTTTTTTTTTCCTTTTTTTTTT
>NW_027531334.1:3301259-3322229 GCF_008692635.1 Crocuta crocuta
TTTTTTTTTTTTTTTTTTTTTGCCGTTCTTATTAATGCCCAATCCTCCAAATCCTCTTAGTATTGGTTATTAGCTCTAAAAATCATATATATTAATAACTGCATCCCAGCCACATGTGAATCTTTGCTATTTACTTATCTGTGCCTATTTGCACAAATCTGTCTTTACATCATCAAAACTTTGTTATAATTATATTGTAAAAGTAGAATTTGTAGCTCAATGAACTTGAGAAATCACTAGTTTTGCCCTTCATTCTCCATGAAGACCCCATTCAATCTTACTTGTTTTCTAGGCAACTGAGGTCCAGGTAGTTCAAGTGACTTTAGAACACAGTTCTCTTACTGTGTAAATTATGTTTCCACCTCCACCCCTCGCCCATGATGAAGAGCTTTCTTCCTCTCTCCTTTTATTTATTAGAAACAATTTTTTATTATGTATTCCTTGTTCGAGAGAGAGACATATACAGAGCATGAACAGGGGAGGGGCAGAGAGAGAAGAAGACCCAGAATCCAAAGCAGGCTCCAGGCTCTGAGCTGTCAGCACAGAGCCCGATGCAAGGCTTGAACTCACAAACCATGAGATTGTGACCTGAGCTGAAGTTAGATGTTTAACCAACTGAGCCACCCAGGCACCCTGCCTCCTCTCTCCCTTTAGAACAGTATATACCAGCTGCTCAAAGCGGGCTCAAACTGGGATGATGTGATCTTAAATTTTTGTCAAGGTGATGGACAGCTTAAAATCAATAAAAATGGGTATCTTTGCCATTGCTTCTGAAACTACGTAGGGACAATTTCTAAGTAAGGGGCCCACATAGTCTGAATTTCAGGAAATACAGTAATGAGGGAGATTCATTCCCAAGGAAACTAAGTAGTTAAGAATAATAGACAATTTACTTACAGAATAATGTTAATAAAGTTCTAGCTTTCACAACCAAATAAAGACAACACTTTTTTCATTACCTGAGATTACCTTTCACTGGCACTGAAATAATAATTAGCAATGTGTCTACACTTTTTCCTCTTGTGCATGGGCCAAGAAGCCATGAATCGTCATCTGGAATGCTGAAGAATAAGCCATAGCTCAGTAAAAGGACTGAGCCACGTGCAGAGGAAGATGTTGTTGGTAAATGTCCTCAAATCCCATAATCTGGAAAAATACAAAGTATATTTCAGTAAATGGGAGGATTAGAGAATTGGGTGATGTGAATCTCTGTCTTCAGGGAAAATCAAGTTGTTTAAAATCTGGGTATTGGTTTTGTTTACTTGGTTTTATTTGGTTTTGTTTTCATAAAATCATTTCCTTCCAAACAACAGCAACAACGAAAATATAGTTTTTGAGATTTATTATGGAATTATGGTACTTAGAAAGAAAAACACCCCATAGAGTTAGGGAAATCTGGAAGACTCTGAGGAGGACAAAGTTTACAATTCATTTCCATGGATTTCCAGGAATTGTTGTTCACTGGAGAAATCCAAGTCTCTAGGGTGAATACTAATTCAGCAGAGAGATTCTTCCCCTGCTACAAGCAGTCCAGACACAGTAGAATTGGTAGAACCCAGCTGGTCTCATTTTCTGGAGTATAGTTACTACTAGTTACTACTGAAGTTCACACCTTCTCAACTTCTACAGCCTTGGTGATAAAAACAACTCAAGATCAGGGTGAATGATGGCTCACTGGGCCCTCACTGGTGATCTCAGTATTCAATAATGTATGGAAATTCCAGAAAAAGAGAAGCCTCTTGAAAAGAACCTCTGTTTTCTAGCCACCATTAACTCCCCTTTCCCTGTAGGATTGCTTTCCTTTCTTCCTTTCTTCTTTTTATTTTTTTAAAATGTTTTATTTATTTCTGAGAGAGAGAGAGAGACAGCATGAGGAGGGGAGGGGCAGAGAGAGAGGGAGACACAGAATCTGAAGCAGCTCCAGGCTCTGAGCTGTCAGCACAGAACCCGACACGGGGCTTGAACCCACGAACCATAAGATCATGACCTGAGCTGAAGTCAGTCGCTCAACCGACTGAGCCACTCAGGCGCCCCCCTCCTTTCTTCTTCTTTGCTGCTCTGTACTTAATGGTTTGAGGTGTGCAGATAGTGGAGGGTGGTTGCTGAGTACTCTTAACTTCATGACAAAGTGAAGGACAGCTAAATGCTAACTATTTCTCTTTAGTTCCCTCAAAGCTGGTGCAAATCTCCCATTGCCAGACTCCCTGTTAGTTTCAGACATGTTATTAAGAACTCAGGAACCAAGTTTAGGGCAGTGAGAGGCAAAGGGCCAGTTGTTACAGAATTCAGTGGTGTCATAAAGTGGCCACTGGACTTAGGAAAATAGCTGGTCCATGTTCTGCTACAGTTTGACCTGTGTGACCTGAAGCAAGTCACTTTACCTTTGGGACTCAGTTCCTCATCTACAAAGTGAGAGAGTAGAAATAGATTATCTAAGTTCTTGTCTAACTCCATGGTATCTGTGAAACCCTTCTTGGCCTTTAGGGAGCAGGATACTAAACTCAGAGGTTTCCTGTGAGTAAACTGATGTTAAATTCTTAGAGAATTCAGACTTCACAGTTCAGATTCCAGTTCCAGATTTTTATGGGAATAGGGAAATGTATTAAATAGCTTCTTTCCAGCATGGTGCACTTTTGTCGCTGAGATCCAAGGGGCTTATCTCCTCTAACAGAGAAGCCCTCATCCTCTCCACACAACCAGACTGGAGCTTCCCAGGACATTCAGGCTGGCAAAGACTGTGAGCATCCTGAACACTGAAGGAGTCCCTCCAAGGAGGCATATGCTTGTTCTCCAACAGAGTTTCCTAATGTGGTCACCACATGCATCACCTCTCTGATATCCCGGAGGTTCTACAAACTGGGGCAATCCCTGGACAAACTGCAGACACCTTAAATATTAGCACTTTCCTTCTAGAAGGCCAAACGGTGATCCTCCATCCTCCCCAATCCACGGTTTGATACATGGGACAAAGAATCTGGGTGAAGGGGTGGGGTGATTTCAAATAGCTAAAAGTGCTCCGACAGCAAAATTTTCCTTGGTTTTCCACCTCCCCCATAAGAATCTTTTTCATCTCTCCCAGCCCTTTTCCCTTTCCCCAGCCACTTTCCCATGATCCATTCTAGCTCAGAGACAGGCTACAACTGATTAGGCATAGCCAACTGGCTAAAGTTGCCATCCATTCTAAGATTATCTACAGTGCAAAGGGAAATCCTTGAAGGAGAGAGGTAGGGAACAAACCACTTCTGGAAGACCGTTGATCTCTGGAAGAAAGCCTCACTTTCCTTCCCAAAAATGTTAGAGAAAGAATAAATTCCGCCTGTAGACTTCCCCATCATTCCATTTGTCTCCTCCAGTCCTTTTTTTCTATCTTTAGCTTACTTCTTTGTGATGAACATTCTTTAGAGATCCAAAGTAGGGTAGGGTAGGCAGAGGCTGGAATACTCCCAAGTTAGGCAACACCTGACCCACAATTGCTAAAAGGCTTGATGTATGCAGAGAACCATCTGGTCATTCTGGTTCTTAATCCAAGACACTAGCTTGTAGATTAGACTCAAGTTATATGAGGATCTGAACATTTATTATATTTATACTATTTTCTGTGTAGTCTGCTAGAAACCAGGAATATAAAACAGAAAAAATTTTCCCTGCACAGAACCTCATAGGCTAGTAGAGAACAGTCATATACAGTTAATTATAAAATAGTATATATGAATAATCAGTGATAGGTCCTCACTTGGGCTGGGGGGTTAGGGGTGAAGAAGGAACCAGGGAGAGATGAGTGATGATAGTTCTTCAGTCTTTTGAGGTCTAGAATTATAAATTTCTCTATCAGTCAGGCTCCACATGATGTGAGCAAGTGCCTCATATTGACTCCATTGTCACCAAGGTCAAGAACGTTGGGTACTCACACTGCAGGCACTGGTCTCCTAGGAACTTCTTCCCTCCTCCAGATCTAAGAAGTTGTCTGGATATCATGGGAAGGTGGTGGCATTAATTCATTTGTCAACACCACCCTTTTCCTGAAATAAACCAAATGAACAAGCAGCAGTGAATTTATAGAAGAAAACATCATCAAGATTGAAACTAGGGGATGGCCTTAATCTTATAGCATGAACTTTGAGTCATGTGTGCCTATTCACCATCTCCAGTTGGGAGAAACAGAGCACTAGGAAAGATAAGTAATACCCTTGCAGTCCATTGCCATTCAAAGGTCCACTGTCTGAGAGCCCAGAGATAAGTGACGTTGCTGGATGCTTTTGTCCCCCTTCTGATTCACCTAGCTTCCTAGCGGGAGGAAGGAGGTTTAGAGATGAGGGTATATATAGATATGGAAGACAGAGTTGGTTTACAGCTAGACTGGAAATGCTCTCTCTATCTCTAGGAATATAAGGATATCTGTTTTTTGACTCTTGGCCAAGATGAGAGCAGTGGGATTTATGATGTGCTGTTTAAAGGCTAGAACACTCTAATGATCTGTAGGGTCAGCTTCTTTAATGATGATTTCCAACTGGCCTAAAGATTACGAAAGCCCAGCTGATGACATGGCTAGCGAGGCATAAAACTTGGGAAATTCTGCTCTGAGCTCTCCCAAAGTCAAGATTCCTCGCACGGATCTTGGTAGTTCAGGCAGGAGACAGGGGAGGCAGTGCGGTCTGCATGAACAGATGAGAACCCTGCAGAGTTGAGTCAGGAGCCCTCTCTGGGACTTCTAATGTCCTGCTTCTCCATTTTCTTGCTACACTGTATCCTTTGCCTTTAAATAAAAGTAAGTGTGTTCTGTGGAGTCTGGTGAGTTCTTTGAAATACATGAATTTGGGAAATCTTCACAGGGTGGTGTGCATATGTATATATGTATGTTTGTGTGTGTATATATATACATATATATAAAAAATAATATATAATAATTATGTAATATATATTTATATATAACATATATAAATATATAATATAATATAAATATATATATTTAAGTATGTGTATTTGTATACATATGTGTATATATATGAAACTTTATAAAATATAACATTTTATATAGCATAGTAAATGTATATAAGATACTAAATAATACACTAAGTATTTTATGATATAGAAGCATGTAATCTAAAAATTCTAGCAGTAAATTTCACAGCTGTAGAGAAAGTTTATGTGCTATTTTCAAGGCACTTTGCTTAATCTGACTTACCAAAGCGGGGGGCCCCATCTAAAGAAGAGGAACAAACTAAAACTCCCCTCCTCACAGACAGGACACAGTTTTTGCTATCTTTATGGAAATGACCCTCAAACCAGAAGTTTCAACCATACAGAAGAAAAGTACTCATCACAAAGGTCTCTCATTGTGATTTTCTATGGTCCCTGCCTCTCAGTATCCAAATAAACAGCAAATAAGTTAAGGAGATTCTGCCTACACCATTTTGTGGCAAATAGTTGGCCTTCGTGGAGTGTTAAACTTTGTTTAAAGATGAGTACACAGAAACCTTAAGGAAGGGACCCATACAAAAGGCATTCAAGCACCTAGTCTAAGAAAATAACTTGCCTACAAAAGGAAAAAAAAATCCATGCATAATAAAAATAGCAGGGAAACATTTAACTTCTTGGCAATACTAAATGATAAAAAAGAGATTTCTGATAGAAAAAACAAAACAAAACAGGTGACTCAAAAGAAATATTTTCCAGGGGCACCTGGGTGGCTCAGTCAGTTAAGTGTTCAAATCTTGGTTTCAGCTCATGTTATGATCTCACAGTTCATTAGTTCAAGCCCTGCATCAGGCTCTGTGCTGACAATGCAAAGCCTGCTTAGGATTCTATGTCTCCCTCTTGTTCTCCGCCTCTCCCTGGCTCACTGTCTCTCTCTCTCAAAAAAATAAATTAAAAAAATTTTTTTTAAATAGCAATATTTTCCAGACAAGCTTTTGATGATAGGAAGTAATAAACACTGCAAAACCTGTTTGAGGAATATGACAAGAAAAAATGTGCAGTTAGTAAATAATTGCTAGATGCTAAATAAACAACAAAAAAACCCCAAAAAAACAAAACCAAAAAACCAAGACCTCAGGAAGTAAATCAGCCAAAAACCCTTTCAGAAGAGAAAAACCTATTTTGTGTCAGCTTTCAGCTGAGAGATACATTAGCATTAAAAAGTTATAAATGAGGAAATTATCTGTGATAACTGAGATTACAAACTAAAAGGCAAACTATGAATTCTTGAAAGAAAAGTTANCTCTCTCTCTCAAAAAAATAAATTAAAAAAATTTTTTTTAAATAGCAATATTTTCCAGACAAGCTTTTGATGATAGGAAGTAATAAACACTGCAAAACCTGTTTGAGGAATATGACAAGAAAAAATGTGCAGTTAGTAAATAATTGCTAGATGCTAAATAAAAAACAACAAAAAACCCCCAAAAAAACAAAACCAAAAAACCAAGACCTCAGGAAGTAAATCAGCCAAAAACCCTTTCAGAAGAGAAAAACCTATTTTGTGTCAGCTTTCAGCTGAGAGATACATTAGCATTAAAAAGTTATAAATGAGGAAATTATCTGTGATAACTGAGATTACAAACTAAAAGGCAAACTATGAATTCTTGAAAGAAAAGTTAGAGAACAACAACAAAAAATTGAGTGAACTTCCAAACTATATCATGCCTATTAAACATGATTAAACACTGTCAATTAAACATTCTTTCCTGAAAAAGGATGTAAGGATTTTTACATTTCCTTAAAGAACTTTTAAAGACTTAACATTTTATCTTCTGGTTACGTAAAAAGGGAAGCTACACATTAAATAAATTAACTAAGCTATTTCTAAAACATCTTCCCATCTTGAGCCAACAATCTTTGAATCACTTTCTGGCGCAGAGCTGCAGATATCTGAAGTTTTCCAGAGTTCTCTGTGCCCTTGAAGGAACTGAAATGATGTAGCATTTCTTACGTTGCTCTGCTGTCTCCAGGGTTTCCAAAACCTTTCAAGCTATTGGTATCGATTTTGCAAAATTTAATGCTGGCACGTTCCTGATCTTATCAGGAGGGATCTTTGGAAGATTTTCAGACAACAGCCAGGACTCTTACCCTCTCCTCAAATGGTTTGAAGTGGTTTGCTGACTGAAGCGTCATCCAGTCACACCAAATGCCTGCACACACAAGCCAAGTCAACTTCATCAACACCGCCGCAAGGCGGCAGTTAGTTTTACCTGCCATTGCTTAAGGCATTCCAATTTCAGAGACGGTAACGGGAAAACGTGAGTCTTAGAGTAGATGAAATACAGTATAGCTGGCCTGAATAAAATTCTTGAGCTTATTAACAAAAACTGGGAATTAGGAGGAAACACTATTCTAAGTTCCTCACCTCTCAGTGAAAGGATTCAATGACTATATTTTAATTTTTGAAATTGATAAATGTGTAAATAAGGTTCTAAGTTTGCTTTTCTTTTTTAAGTTTATTTATTTATTTTAGAGAGACAGAGACAGCGTGAGCTAGGGAGGGGCAGAGAGAGAGAGGAAGAGAGAGAATCCCAAGCAGGCTCCACACTGGCAGCACAGAGTCTGACTCAGAGCTCAAACCCATGAAAACGTAAGATCCTGACCTGAGACGAAACCAAGAGTGGGTCACCTAACTGACTGAACTGCTCAGGCGCCCCTAAGTTTGCTTTTTTAAAAATGTCAAAGTAATTACTAGTGATGAAATAGATTAGAAAGGTAAGTGGAATACATTTCAAATATTACAAGAAACTTTCAAACTGGTTCAAAATATCAAACGATACTAACTTTCTCAAAAACATTATTGTGTACTAATGGATCAGCCAAAATACACTCAAGAATTCAATGAAAATATGCATAGAACAACGGAAAGAATACTGATCTCATGTTCTAACCTAGTATATGAAAACTAGAAGTTAACAAAAAGATGAAAAAAAGACCCTTAATCCCACAGTGCTTGACTCAAAACAGATTAGTTAAAAAATAATCATAGTGCCGTATTTTAAAGTCTTTGGGAATTGGCCTAATATTTACTTATGCCAAGAAATGTTTCTACTAGTTATAAAAGTGTTCACGTTCACTAATGAACAAGAAGGAATAAATGTGTCTCAAGTACATACGACGGAAAAAGAACATAAAACAAATCTTAGAAAAATGGAACATAAAATAAACCTCAATAAAATAAAAATTAGAAACTGCTGGTTGACTTAATTAAAAAAGAAACCTGTGGAGAAACCATTCACACACAAAATTAAGAAAGAAAATAGAATGATAGTAACAGAGGAAATTAAAAGAATTCTGAGAATCATTCATAGATTCCTGTGCAAGTAAATTTGAAAATCTGGATGAATGATTTGTTAGCAAAACATAAGTGACAGAGAGTGGACCCAGAAGGCGGACAAGGAATAAATAGAGAATGTTGTGGGGATTAAAAGTACTCCTCAAAAAGTGCCGAGCCTAGGCAATTCTATGGGCGAGTTCTTTCAAAACTCTAGGGAACTCATAAAGCTGACGTTTTAAGTATCTTTCCAGGGCACTGAAGCCAATGGGAATTGGCAGCTTGACCCACACCACATCCGTATGGGATTGTCAGGGACGTGGGTTGATAAATCCCAGCAGGATTAAGTGCATTACTAGCAATGTCAGCAGGTTTCAGTTATCTTGGCAAAGACAGAATGGTGCTTGAAGCAAATAAAATAGCCAGTGAGGGCAAAAGTTCTGTAGGTCCGGTAGGGGGCTGTTGTGATTTTAGTTGAGCAGAGCAACACCTTCTTACTAAATTCGTATTTGAATTGAAAGTTGGATGGTTTTATAGCTATGTTTCATTTTAATTTGTAAATCTGTTTCGGTTGTAAAAACTATGAGCAAAGAAGTTTATCCTTCATGTTGTGTTTGTATGAATTTAAATACATACAGCACAGTAGAGAAAGGCCAATGCTGAAAACTGTGAGAATGTTTTTTCTTCTAAAAGAGGAGAATATATTACTCAATTTCAGAAAGTCAGCTTTAGGTGTTGAAAGGAGGAAAGCCACGGCCTTTCCTTTGAGTCTGGCTTGCTCTGCCTCTTCTCCACACTAGAGCGGTAAGAGTTGGTGGAAAAAATCAGGACATACATAAAAGAGAGCCAAGGAGGACCTGGGCTGTGTTTGGTCGAGTCTGTCGGGCCCGTTCAGAAAAGTGAAGGGATTCCCTATGGCTGCAGAATCTAGTCCAGCTCACATGCAAAAGGGCTTCCGCGTGGGGATTTAGAGGCAAGCCTTGGAATTATAAACAAAGTCATTTCGTCCTGAGTCCCCTCTGCACGTGGACCCTGAAAACCTACAGCAGCAGGACACAGCTGGCCATGGATCTGGGATCCCGGCTTTAGGCCGTCTTCCCTCGACAACCAGCATCCACGTCCTGCTTCCCCTCAGGACGAGGCACAATGCTGGACCTACTTTGGTCCTGGGGCCAGTGACAGAGCTGAAACTAGGTTACTGCAAGCCACACTTGTGGTCCAAAGGCCATTCAGAAACGATGAAGAAAGGAGATTCAGCATGTTAGCTGTAGGTCATAACTGCTTAGACGAGAATCTAAAAAGAAGAAGGGACTTCAGAAATCACTGAGGCCAACTTCTATACCAATGAACAAACCTCTTCTAAAGCATCCTGATGGTACGCGCTCTCCCTGAAAACTTCAGTGACCGAGAATTTACTAGTACTTTCTACCACTCTTAAGGAGGGACTTTTGGGGCACCTGGGTGGCTTAGTCGGTTAAGCGTCCGACTTTCGCTTAGGTCATGATCTCGCGGTTCGTGGGTTCGGGCCCCGCGTCGGGCTCTGTGCTGACTGCCAGCTCAGAGCCTGGAGCCTGTTTCAGTCTGTGATTCCCTCTCTCTCTGACCCTCCCCTGCTCACGATGTCTGTCTGTCTCTCTCTCTCCTAAAAAAAATAGATAAAACATTAAAAAAAAAAAAAAAGGAGGGACTTTTGTACCGTTGAAAAGTCATCTGTTAGGAAAGTCTTTGTATAAGGAATGACTGTCCCCCTATAATTTTCCCTGTAGTTTGGTTCTGTAGTGTAGGAAAGACTACTGACACGTGACAACTGTTCTTCTCCCTGGTTATACACTTGACTCCAACAGCACCTGAGATGATAGGATGTGGTTTCTGGACCTCTCACCTTCCAGTTATTCTCCTTTTAAAGCAGTAGTGCCCATGGTAACTAATTTGACAATAAACTATTTGTAAAAAAAAAAAATTAAGGACAGATGTGTTATCCTAATTAAACAATATTAAAATCATATCATCTCTGCTGGAAAAAAAAAAATAAAGCAGTAGTGCCCACATAGTAGTACAGCGCATCCACACCAGAACCTCACATCTTAGGTCCAGCTCTGTCTTGCTCTCATTAATTGGTCAGTTAACACAAGTAAACCTATAATTACAAATAAAGTAGTTTTAAATAAGAAAAGCAAGCTCCATGAACCAGTGAAATCTGCTATTTAATATAATGTATTTAATGTAGGCGACAACTTTGCAAATAATGTAATTTTATCTGTTCCTTAAGATGTTTCTTATATTACATTTCCTAAAAGTGAGGCCTTCCTATATGTGATTTCCTTACCTTTAAAATGAATTGCCACGGGTCGCCTGGGTGGGCCAGTAGGTTCAGCGTCTGACTTTGGCCCAGGTCATGATCTCATCGTACGTGGGTAGACCCCGCGTCAGGCTCTGTGCTGACAGCTCAGAGTTTGGAGCCTGCATAGGATACTGTGTCTTCCTCTCTTTCTGCCCCTCCCCTGCTCATGCTCTCTCTCTCAAAACTAAACATTAAAAAATAAATAAAATAAATTGCTATCATAACGTAATCTCCCTCTTCCACAACATAGAGTGGTATACCTATGATTATTCTCAGAAGTCAACATTTACTGAAAAACAAAGTCTTAAAAGTTGTGTGAATTTCTTGCCTTACTCCCATTTTTGAAATGAAAAGTACTCCATGTCCCATGTCACATGACAGAGTGATGACTCAAGACATAGGTTTAATAATTGTTTTATTTATAAATCTCCACCAACTCTTGCCTGTCCTATCATTCCAGGTATCACCAATGGATTATAGAACAGTAGTTTCATACGTTCATCTGCATGAAAACCAGGGGAAAGAGATACACAGACTGTATGAAAATGACACCTTAAAGTTCACGTCTACAGTGTAGTACTCTGTAAACATTCAGGCCTGTGAGCTAGGCCTGTCCAACTGCCACCCAGCCGCATGACCATGGGCAAGTCACTTCTGCTTCCTCACTTTTTAATTGTCTATCATCTGGATTCTCTACCCCATACTCCACTGACTGCATGCAAAAATATCTCAAAAATACCATGCACTTGAAGTTTATTACTTGAATATTGTTACTGTATAGTTATTTATTACTAGGCTTCCTCATTTTAGAGTAACACTATTCATATTCAATGAAAGTCATGTTTGCCAGGTGATCTTTTTAAAAGGAACTCTTAGACGTTAGTCTCCCTGACAGTCCGTTATGATTCTGAAGCCAAAGTCTTGATTCTCAGGAACAGGATATGATAGTAAGATGTGTAACAAACATGAGTTCTAATGAATAACTGATACAATGAAATGGCTCATTAGTTCTCTAAAATCTAATAATCCAAGAGAAATGAGGTCAAATTGAGGAGAAAAAGTCCACCAGGGCTAGTTTAAATTATTTAAAATCCACGTGACAATTGTGGTAATTGGGAACAAACATCCACCCAAACTGAAGCTTATTTATATAGAAAAACATCAAAAAATAATCACTGAAAATCAAATTCTCTGTGAATTTCTAAAAATTAAAATTCTAATCTTTTGGTTCTGAAAAATTGCTTCTTTGGCAAAACATTCAGCATAGACTACATTGCCCTCAAATCAATGTTGTAGCCACATAGATGGTAAGGTCCTTCCACCAATTTCTTGTAGAAAGAGTCACATTACTTTTTAATAGCAAAATGAGTTTCTCTAGGGCTTCGAAATTCGAGGGACAACCTGGGTGATATTTCTGATGACAAAGAAGGGAAGACTTTGGCATGCAGAGTAGAACCACATAATTATGAAAATCTGGCAAGCTGATCCCTATTTGATATGTCTAGGGCACAGCTAGTGTGATTACTACACATTTTTTTGGCCCCCTGGAGGACAAGGAAAATAATCTGGGAATGCATACTGTCAACTTAGCAAGGAGCATTAATGCAGTCTCCATACTGTATATTACTCCCGTGTCAGTTCCTCAGAACTTTTTAGCCTTTGGGTCCTCTAAGCCATGGATGGAACTATTTAAGGAGTGTTTAGACATATGCAAGGAATTTTATACTTCAGAAATATTCTTGTTTAACATCAAAGTGAAGAGATAAATATCACACATGCTGAAAGTGTGCAAATAGTTTCTGAGAGCAGCCAACCATTTGGGTGCCAGTTAGAAAGTATCTTCATCTGACTCAATATCACTTTTCGGTTTGGTAAGTCTTTCCAGTTCTTCTCCATCCTGAAAGGAAATATGAAATCAATAATTAATTAAAACAAAACTAGAAATGCAGCATTTGTAATGATTACTAAGGGGAAACCTTATGGGCAAACGTATTTCATTAAACTACAGATATAATCTAGTCAAATGAAATTCAATAAATACTTATGTTCTTAGAAAGTTCATTTTAGATACATAATAAGATCAACAAAATATCGACAAGCAAGTATCTCCATACTTGAATTTCAAAGTTGACAACAGGACTGTAGTAAGGAGCGCCCTCTGCTGGTATTGAAGGGAAATAACTAGTGGTTAGAGAAACAGGTACAGTAAAAAGAAACTAGGCTACTACCTAAATTGATATATGTTTTTTTTAACCTACAATGTAGGGCAAGCAGTGTTACCAGATCACTGGAAAATAATGCAAAACTTTTAAAACTATACTCTGGCTGACATTAGGGCATTTTGGACCGATGCTTCTAATTTATTTTTTAAATCTTGTTTGTTAATTTTGAGACAGAAAGACAGCATGAAACAGGGAGGGGCCGAGAGAAAGGGAGAGAGAATCCTAAGCAGGCTCTGTGCTGTGAGCGCAGAGCCTGAAGCAGGGCTCGAACCCATGAACCGTGAGATTCATGACCTGAGCCGAAACCAAGAGTCGGATACATAACCGACTGAGGTACCCGTGCACCCCTAATTTTTTCACCTTAGGAATACGTTGTGCCACCACCTCAGTAACATTACTGATGGGAGATCTGCCATGAACACTAATGGGCAAGAGACTGTTTTCCCGAAGAGCGGAATGTTCATTTTGTGCCATGCTTGGTATTTTCGGTGTTCAGGAAAACTGTAAATTTAAAGGTAGTTAGAGGAGTTGGATTCATCTTTTAAACGTATGTCTTACTCCTTACTTGAATCTCCGAAAGATTGGTATTCGTCTGCAAACATCATGCCTGACAGACCTTCCTAAAACATTAAGCAAATGGAAGAATAATGCTTATTCAGAATAACTGCATAAGCAGTATTCTAGAAAAGGTTTGCCTCTTACTTACAAAGATACTTTTGAAAATCACCTACTTAGTGAGTTAAAGCCTGCCTTCTGCCACCGTGGGGTTTATGAGCAACTACAGGGAAAATCAAGGAGCCAGGCCTTCCACTTACTCTTCACAAGACTTACTAATGTCGAAGAAGATCAACTTTTCTTATGAATGAGGCCTAGTTCTCTGATTATGGAAGAGTGGAAAGAGTAATGGACTAGGAGTCAGACCTCGTGGGTTTAGCACAATTTTTTAACAGACTGTCTACAACTCATTTAGCCTCTCCGGGTCTGTTTATTCACTCCACAAACCAGAAAGACGGGACAAGATAACATGTGTGCCATCTCCCAGCTCTGTGGCCCTATAATATTCTAAGATACAACTAAAGGATAAGGTCCTTGAGACTGTGGTTTATACTTTTTCTCAAAGTATAAACTTTCTCACTGATGGCAGTATCACATGCCCTTGCACACAAAAGTCCAGTGAATGTTTGTTGAATAATTTTTAAAAGTCACAGAAATATAATACACCCTTTGAAAAATAAGCACTGATCAGTTTTTCTTCTTATAAGCATGCGCTGAAATTGGGAAGGGCAGAAGAAAGGCAGCATCATAAACTCACCCCACTGGAGCGCTCCCAAAGACTGCCACTCAGATCTCGGATCCTTTCTTGCCTCGGTGCATATTCCAGACCTTGAGGCTTGCTGGCTTTGTAAATAAATATGGAGAGAAGAACGGATGGCGCTTCTAAGAAAAACTCCAGGGAGGGCCTGAAGTCAAAGACCAGGACAGACACTGCTGTGATGATGACAGTGGTGACCTGGGCCATCAAGACGTGGAACATATTATCTAGGAACTTCAGAATAAAAGCCACTGAGAGGCCCTGGAATGCGGTCACAAAAATAAGGGTGACTGAAAACACATTGTGGCCGTAGAAAACGCCGCAGTTCTTAATCTGCATGCTGTGACTGCTCTGAAGGCCCAGTGTCAGTCCATTGAAAAGAACGCCAAAGAAATAGAGTTTGCTGTTCTGTATGAAGATGCTCTCAGTGAGCTGGTTCCCTTCCTTTAGTATCTTTTCATTATAGATATTGGCCATTGAAGAAATAAAACACTGGACTATAATAAGCACATGGCCCAAGCCGAGGCGGATGTGACTGAAAACCACAGCTGTGGTGTTCCACTTAGCTGCAGGAAAAGTCCATGCCTTTGCTGTGCAATTGCCTTTCTCGGGACATTTGCTTTGGAAGAGAAGGCAGGAATTGGATGGGCTGAAGAAGGCATCATGATGAAATCCATGTCCTGCCAGGCTATGCTGTGAAGTTTCAGTCCCAGCAGTGAGTGCCACGATAGACAAGAACAGAATCAAGAGGGAAGCCCACTGAATCCAGCTCAGGTGCCTCCTGTTCAGAAGGGAAAACAAGATTTTACTACTTTTCCCCCACTTCCCATATTAACTGTTCCTACTGAAAACTCTGACACAGAAGTACTTGGCTGAATAAACTGTACCCAGTTTTTGCTAGCATTCCCAACTCAAGTTCAAAGGAGAACTGTTCGTGTCTCTGCTTCTTAAACTAGGTATTTTTATTCATCTTAACAATAACTATTCCTTAATACCATTCAGTCATTTCTCCTCTTTGTAAGTTTCCTTTTAACCTATAGGTTTATCTCAGTCTCCTTTCTACCTCCAGAGCTGATCTTAGAACTTTGTAAAATAACCTTTTATCTTGCTATAAAGTAAGTTGTGGCAGGGATTCTCAACCTGGTTTCCCTGAACCAGAATGTGATGAGCTTCAGAAATCTGTGAGTCCTTGCAGTGGGTGCCAATCTTCTATACAGCTGTATTCCTGTCCCTGCCTCCCCCAATCCCATGAGACCCTTCAAAGCTCTGTCAAATTTCAAAGGTGTTCATGACTCAAAAAAGATATAAGGAGGGAGCTAGCTCCTAGACCCGTGGCCTAATCATGAAGCATTTCATAGCAAACTACTGTTTGGGAAGGCAAGGAAAAAAATATTTTTAGTATTTCAGTTTATGAAGTCTTTTTTTTTTTTNAGACTGAAACAGGTTCCAGGCTCCGAGCCGGCAGTCAGCACAGAGCCCGACGCGGGGCTCGAACCCACGAACCGCGAGATCATGACCTAAGTGAAAGTCGGACGCTTAACCGACTAAGCCACCCAGGAGCCCCCAGTTTATGAAGTCTTAACAGTGCTTTATTTCTTATTTTCCCTCACCACAAACTTGTGTGATATAGATGACACACATTATTGTCAATCTATTTTGTGAGTTTATTTAGTTCAACAGACATTTAGTAAGCAGCTACTATGTGCCAGGCTACTTTGTACCTGGGGAGATAAAGAAGACTTGACCTCCATTCCCAAGGGATTTACACTTTTTTTTTTAATGTTTTTATTTATTTCTGAGAGAGACAGCGTGAGCAGGGGAGGGTCAGAGAGAGAGGGAGACACAGAATCTGAAACAGGCTCCAGGTTCTGAGCTAGCTGTCAGCACAGAGCCCGACACGGGGCTCGAACCCATGAACTGTGAGATCATGACCTGAGCTGAAGCCGGACACTTAACTGACTGAGCCACCCAGGCACCCCAAGGGATTTACACTTTAATAGGAGAACCATGAAAGTCCATAATGACAATATAATATGTGACAAGTGACACACAGAACAATTGCGGTACAATGGGGAAGGAACACTTCAGTATGTAAATGGAGTCAGGTATTGTTTCCAAGAAAAAAGGACACTTGAGCTGAAAACATGAAAAATAAACTGAAATTTGCCATGTGAAAAGGGAGTTGGGGATATAGCCAGGCAGAGGGAAGAGTCCATAAAAAGACAACAAGAATGTACAATGTTAACTAAGGAAAGAGGAGTCACTGACTCAGGTTGGGATAGAAAGGGAGACCTCAGGGAGAACAAAACTTGCAAGTTTAAAGATCTACTAGGTGAAGGAGAACACACACACACACTACCATAAGCAAAGTCCCAAGTATAAATAACAGGTAAGAAATAGAAGTTACAAGATTTTGGAGCATTTACTGAGCACCTATCATGGGTCAGGCAATTTCTGTTCTAAGGAAGGAAACAGTACTTTGAGAGGTTAACTGACTTCTCTAAGGTCATGTATTTATGAAAGAGCAAGGAAGGGACCTGAGCGATGGTTTGCACGTTTTCCTCCTGGACCAATGAACCTCTTAAGAATAATGAGTTCTCAAGGTGCATATATAGGAAGATGTGTCTTATTTCACTAATGCTTCCATAGAGCTTCATGAGTTGAAACTGATAAATGCACAGACCAGCCTAGATAGCAGCACATTTGCGCAGTATCATGTCTTCTCATGTATACACTTTTAAAAAGCTAGATCTAGCATTTAGTGATGGGGCTAGCACAGCCCTATGCCATAAGGTCAGAAATTGTTAACTAGTCACATAAATTTCTAAAGGTGTAGCTGGTACGAAACCTGTGGTAGAAACCTAATTGATTGGAAACAGGAAAGACATATGAAAAGTGTATGCCCAATTTATAAATATCATTATCTAACCAATTATGGACATCCAGACAAATGAGACAATAACATAATCTATAATTCCTAAAGAAGTTTTCAATTCTGATGGCTGTAGACTTTCCACTAGCATGGACATTGAGAGAAATAATCTAATTAAACAGAGCTTTAAGTTAGTCAGTGCCACTCAAACATTACTCATTCAAGGTAATGTTCTAGAAGGTAAAAATTTTTAAGGATGAGGCTGAAAATGGTAGATTTCCAGCAAAAAAAAAAAATCAAGCTTAATAAATTATCTCATAAAGTCAGTGAGGATAGGTGCTCTTACGAATGACTGTGTGAAAGAGTTTGCTCCACAGTTTAGTGGATGAAACAGTAAAAAACTTACCTGATCCCTCCACTGCCCTGGGAAACCTCTCGTAAACCATTTGGATTGCTGCTCAGAGCTGAACACGTACAGCTAGAAGGCTACTCTACCTGAGGGCCTCTGCTCCCAAATGAACTGCTTGCCCACAGAGAGACTTGGTTCCTATGTTTTTGCCAGGTGACCTCATTATTGTAGTTAGATATTTTAATGATTATATAAATGACAAATTATAAGTGCAAGGAAAGGATTGCTATTTTTATGAAATGTTGAATGCTCTGGAAAGATAATGTGCTCTGGCACATTACTTACAAGTTAAACTGCCTTCAAACTGGGTAGTTTTTTTTAAGATTAGGAAATAAAAATCTAAAACAATCTACTTTAAAAGTATTTTTAAGAGCTTGCTCTATGTTTTTTTAGTTTATTCCTTTTGAAAGAGACAGAGTGAGCAGAGGAGGGGCAGAGAGGGAGACAGAATCCAAAGCAGGCTCCGCAGTGTCAGCATGGAGCCCAACGTGGGGCTCGAACACACAAAACATGAGATCATGACCTGCGCTGAAATCAAGAGTCAGACGCTTAACGGAACGAGCCACCCAGGCACCCCAAGAGCTTGCTCTATTATGAAGAAACTAGAACAAGAAAGCATGGATGATGTAGAATGAATGCAGCTTCAAGTAAGAAGCCAGAGCACTTGGGAAGCTCAGTAGGTTAGGCATCCGACTCTTGATTTCGGCTCAAGTCATGATCTCAGGGTTGTGAGACAGAGCCCCCCACCTTCCCCAGCCTACTTGGATTCTGTCTCCCTCTCTTCTTATTACCCTTTCCATGGTTGTGCATGCACGTGGTCATGCTCTCTCTCTCTCTCAAAATAATAAACATTTTAAAAAGAAAGAAGATAAAACATTCCAATCAGCAAATCCCACACATTCTCAAAGGAAAGGCCTGAGCTCTTCAAAAGAATGATGAATAGACATTTACATATCTTAAACTGTTTAAAGAACATGTTTTTTTTTTTTTAAATGATTTCACTTTGAGTATTCCTAGTAACTCAACAATTAAGTCCAAATTGTATCAGATAGGAGCATCCCTACTAAATTTGGGGATAGTAAAACAGGGCAGAACATAAAAATAAGTGAAAAGATTCACATGACTTTTTAAAACAAAAATTGTACACATTTCTTAGTAGCACAGAGAGTGACCAGTGGCAGATTTGTAATGGAAAATTATAAAAAAGCATTATCGTGTGAATGATTTTGGAGAAATGCTTGTACTACTGAGTGGCGCTTTTATTTATTTCTCTGTTGACTTTGGAGAAACTAAACGTTAACCATAACTTCTAAGACACCCACCAACTGTGCCAAAATGTTCTTCATTGATTTTTTTTTCCCCAACAGCTTCCTTTGAAGATATATGAAAATGTATATACCTTTTTTTTTTAGATAAAAATGGTTATCTTTTGCTCCCAGGTCTCAATGTTTAGGATGACACTACCATTTCCTAAAGACTAATTAAGTAGTATTATACAACTTCACCAAGCCTACCAGGAAGCCAGCAAGGCTTTGAGGACTAATACCAGCCACCAGTTTCCACTGTGGACCAGTGGCTACTCCTCAAAGAACAAATGCACACACTCACATGGGGTTTCTCTAGAGCATATATGGTAAGACATTTGGATGGTGATCTTTTTTGTACCACTTCCAAATTCTTCCAGGAAATTCTTGCATTAGTCACTGGGCTTTTTTCCTACCTGTATAGCCTTATACTCTGTCTGCTTGGGAAAGGTGTTTGGTGGCTCCACCGGAGTCAAGTATAAGATGATGGCTTTCATATTTGCCATGTAAAATGAGTTATTTATGGCAAACACATTAAGAATATGTGACAGAACTCAAGCTGCAACTCTTGGGTCGAAATGTTATTGCTAACGGCAATTCATTCAAAAAGTCCATTCAAGAAGAGTGGAAGTCCATTCAAAAAGAAGGAAAACCAAAAAAACCAATATATACCACCATCAACAAAAAGATCAAAATAGAACAAAGTTGATTTTAAAATATAATAATAGGAGCACTTGGGTGGCTCAATTGATTGTCTGACTCTTGATTCCAGCTTAGTTCATGATCCCAGGGTCCTGGGACCAAGCCCTGCACTGGGCTCCCCAGTGAGTGTAAGCCCACTTAAGATTCTCTTTCTCTCTCTCTCTGCCCCTCTCCCCTGCTCACATACTCACTTGCTCTCTCTAAAAATTAAAAAATTTTAATTAAAAAATAATAAAATGTAATAATAGATAATATAGTACTTGGAAGACATTCTCAGAAAAGACAGTATTAGATTAATTATATTATTTTAATACTATTAAGAGTAGCTTCAGTGCTGATTTGTGATTCAACTTAAGATTCCCTCTGGGAGTTAAGTTAGTGCTTGTAAAGATAATTTTAAAAAACCAAATGATTTTATTATTTAGTTTAAATAACTTCAAAGGATTCAAAACAGAGAGATATTAACAACAAAGCAAACACATGTCTAAGAATATTACTGCTCTGAATATTAAGAGGTAAAATATGTAAAACAAGTTTTTGGGAACTTTAGTTTATAACAACATCAATTATTATTAAAACTAGCAATAATATAATATTTATTATAATTAATAGTATTACAAAAGCAAACATTTCAAGTTTACAGTATAACTAGATTTAGATCACACCAAGAATTAACTTCCTTTCCCCCTTCCTTCCTTCCATCCATCCATCCTTGAGAGAGAGGGGGTGGGGGGGAGAGAGATTCCCAAGCAGGCTCTGTGCTATCAGCACAGGGCCCAAGGTGGGCTCATCTCATGAACCATGAGATCATGACCTGAGCTGAAATCAAGAGTCAGACACTTAACTGACTGAGCCACAGGCACCCCTAAGAATTAACATTCCTAATACAAATAGTTAAATGCTTAAAAATGTAATGGGCCACCTCTGCCCATATGTTAGCTCTCTCACCCTGACGGGGGCAGTTCAAGTTGTCACTCTGCCTCTAACCCTGCCACTCCACATACTCCCTCCCCGACGGTCAAAGCCACCTATAAATGCTGCAAAATTCCCAGTGGCTCAGTGCACAGACTCCACCTGAAATGAGGACAGCAACTCCTACCTCCTGGGGTTGTTGTGGAGTTAAGTCTAGGTAGGAGAAAGGCCCTGGGCTCAGCCTTTAGTCCTGAGGAGTCCTTGGTGTGATACCTTGTCACTGTCCAGCTGAAAGCCTGCCCGCCCCATTGTCTACAAATCAGTCAGGCCAGCCCTGGATAAGGCCTGAGAGGCCCTTCACCTCAACCTCAGAGCCACAGCTCAAGCTCTGGAATAAATTTATAAAAACAAACAAACAAAAAAACAATAAAAAATATTACATACAACTACAGGCACAGCTAGAGCGATGGGCCAATTTCAAACCTGGCAATATATACTTCAAATTTTTGCTTTGGAATATTTCAATTTTATTTTATTTTATTATTTTTTTTAAATTTTTTTTAATGTTTTCTTTATTTCTGAGAGAGAGAGAGAGAGAGAGAGAGACAGCGTGAACAGGGGAGGGTCAGAGAGAGAGGGAGACACAGA